>NW_021940534.1:3780573-4098121 GCF_001715985.3 Manacus vitellinus
TTTTATTTTTTATTTTCCTTTTTTCCCCAACCTCTCTCTTCATGTTGGATGAAGGGGATGCTGCATCCCCCTCCTCGGGGCTCGCCGGTCCCTCTGCCGTGGGAAGCGCAGGCCCGGGCCCCACCGCTGCATCCCGCTGGAAGTGTTCTCAGGGAGGGAGCAGGAGTGGGAGCCGAGGCGGGGGATGCAGCACCCTTTGCATCCAACTCTCCGTATCCGGGACCTAGCAGGCCAGAGCTGCTGTCCAGGTGCCTTCTCGCCCTTCCGTCGCCAGCGGGGGCGGCCTTGGGGATGCTGGAGAGATCCAGACGCGGGAGTCCGGTCTGCTGGTGGCATCTAAATAAAACTTGTTGGTGGCTGTACTTTTTCACTCCTTCGTGCCCAGAAAGTGCTACTGGCTGAGAGGTTGAACAGCCGATACTCTCCTCTTTTGGAAATCTGCTGGTCCTCTGAAGTGCCTGTCCTTGGGTGAAATTTGACCATGAAAATTTGACCACGTGCTTTTCAGCTAGTGGAGAAATTCCTAGTTTATGCTTAGTGTTTCTCTCCGTGATGTTTTGTATGCAACCTAAAATCCAGTAATTAAGTAATCCTTTGTATGAAGGTGCTGACAGCAGGATTTTTGTGTGTGTGTGTTTTAAATGAGCAGTCTGAAACAACACTTCGGATGTTATTTTTCATCGTTATGTTGTAGCCTTATTATAAAGAAGCTCGTTCTTTCAGGTTTGCAGAAGGTTGGGGATTATAGAAGTTGATTATTTTGGACTGCAGTTCACTGGCAGCAAAGGGGAGAATCTATGGCTGAATCTGAGGAACAGGATCTCCCAGCAGATGGATGGTTTAGCCCCTTATCGATTGAAATTGAGAGTCAAGTTTTTTGTTGAGCCACATCTTATTTTACAGGAACAGACAAGGTAAGGTAAATATGGTTGTAAGTAGATTTAATGTAACACTTTGTTTTCGATTTCTGTAACTTATGAAAGTGATTGCACAGTGGTTTTATGGTTTTTATCTTCTAGTAATTTTGCTTGACTTTTCTGTGTAGTTTTAAAATCTTAGTGTTGTGTTTTGTTTTGTTTTTTAAATAATTAAACTTATAACATTAAGTATTGTGTAGCTACCAGTAAGTAATGACTGTGGGTAATTTTGTGAGCACTCAGTGCTGGAAGTGGAAGAAACTAAGCTACCAGTAGCAGACTTTTTATATGGTATTTGTGTGTCCGATAGTAACCCCTGTTCTGTGGTGTTACTCTAGGTCATTCTGAACTGCTGGTACAGAAAGGCAGGAAACAATTCCTCCCAGAGAGCAAAAAACTTGCTGAATTCCTTTTTGTCTGGTATTATGTTACAGTAACTTTCAAATAGCTACAGGCCCTTAGAGGCTACAAAAGAAACAGCTGTTTCACTTCTGCTGTGGCCAGTCCTCTTAACTAAATTGTTATACTGTTAGTAAATTAGTTTTCTAAGATTGGTAGTGAATACTCGCTTTTACTCCTTGAGTTTGATTACCACATGAATTGCAGTTGAATTAGCTTTAAAGGAAGCTGTGCATATATGTATTTAGTACAAATAATTTTTCTAGTTAGCTTTTGATAGTACAGTTAGTGTAAATTGGGCCAATTGAAATCTAGTGTGTGTATGATAGTGCCAAACACATTTTTTCACTGCTCACCTTAACTTAGTTCTTTCAGAATCCTAAACTTAATACTTTCAGAATTAAGACCATGAAACCAACATGGTGGTTCTGCACAGAATGTTTGTCTAAGGAGTTTGGTCAGATACTGACAGTCTTATTTGGTGTTTATTTCATAGGAAAAAGGTTTTGAGTAAGAAACATGCATGTATTGCTTTATTTTTTGATCTAATGTGCAGGGTAGAGGCTTTGGGGGAGCAGTGGTTTCAGGTCATCAATCTGCTTGAAATTTTCAGAATGCTATGCTGTTAGACCATCGTTGTCCTGTATAATAGCTTCAGTTAGGCAAATGAAGTCAGGCTAAATTCCAGTTTTAATGTACCTTATTTCAAAAAAATAAATTCTACTATCCATGGCATATCTTTGGGCTCTTTTTGAGTACTTTTCCTTAAAGAAACTTGTCCTCCTATTTAAATATTCTCAGTAAGTATAAATCCAAATAACAAAGGGTTTTTATGTAGAACAAAAGGAGCCACACAACTTCATACCTGATGAGGTGGAAGAGGTTACCCTGAGCATGTCAGATATGCCTCCACTCAGAACGAATCAGGGTAAAAATCTGAGGAAACCCAAAACTGGTGGGTTTATGCTATCATTGATGAATGCTTGCTCAGCTTTACAAGGTTTTTACAGACATCTGTGTTCCTGCCTTCAACACTGTCAATGCGAGACTTGGCAGGTGGTGTAAGTTAATAGAGAGCTTGAACCGATGAAACATGCCCCAAGGGCCTCAGAGACTGGGTTGTGGAGCTAAAATGTAACAGAGCTTGTATACCTATATCAAAGTAGCAGGTATTTCTCGACTGTAAAGATGACTTTGAAAGGATGTAGGTGGGACAAGCTTTCTTTTATGTATTAATTATGACTGTTCTGAAACTAATACTTTTAACAAAAAATTTTAAAATTGAGTCTCAGCCATCAAAAGACCTATATTATAAAAAAATACAAGTTGTACATCAACTTGCAATAATTGCCTTTTAATTGTGTATGCCCAGTAGTCTACAAGTAGCAGACCTAGAATTCCAGTACCTGTGGTTAATGTCTATTCCTGTATTGTTGATACTGAGTTTCAGTAGATTTACTCTTTTTCTACTCAGATCTGCTTGAGGATTTACATACACATGTAACTGAATTCATACTTAGTTTGTGTGTAAGCATGTTTGGTATCAAGGAGAAGATGCAAAACTTGTTAAACCTGTTGCAGAACTTAAAAATCAATAAACATAGAAATGTAAGAATTAGCTGCACAGTTACCGCTGACACCCTGTTTCTTTCCTTTACCTACAAAGTCAGTGGGCTGGCTGAGGAAGAAAGTGATGAGTATCCTTGGTTTCCTTTAGCAGTTGTGTCCACATCTGATGTAAGGGTGGTTTCTGGCAGAGCTGTTGCCTTCTGGTCCTGTGTGTGAAGAACAGTGGGGAAGTCTTCCAGTCTTTTGCTTGCTGCCTCTGATGCGGTTTTTACACATAAATTAGATGCGTGTTGAGACTGCTTTTGAAATCTGGGAAGCTGCAAGTAATTCTAAATTTTGTTGATATGCCTCATCATGATTATAATAGCAAGTGTTATGACTGAGTTGTTACAAGGTCTTTTCTATATACTTTGGAAGCTTTGCCAATCCCAGTTGCACTGCTTCATTAGAGATTCTTGCTGTGCACTTCGATTTAAAACTCAGGTGTATGTTTGTGTGTAGCAATTTATTATTCAGGTTTCTACATGCTGTGAAAGCTGATCTGGCAACTGAACATCAACCTCTGCTTCTGTTATCTTTAGTCAGCCAGTGGAAGATCATAGCCTCATGCATTTTAATCTTCTTATGCAAGGGAGCAGTCTTGTCTCAAAGGCAGAGCGGGTTATAATTGGACCTCTGACCACTATGGCAACAAACCACCTTTAGTTATCATTTCGGGAATTGGGGAATTGCATGGAAAAACTTTCTTACTACACTTTTTTTCCTTCTACAGGGCTAAAAGGAGTTTATTTCTATTCTTTGGATCACAGTATCTAATTTTTTATTTGATTGCCTGGTACTGAATTTCACCACATGATTTCATAGCTTAGAATTGTTTTCAATGGAATGAAAGTGCTGCAAGAATGTCACTCAAATTTAATCTGCTGCTGTCAGAGTTTTACAAACAAGTCTGAAATGTGAACAGTGTGCTGCTATAGAGAAGTTTGAATATCTATGAATTTTCCTTTGAATGGAAAATCACATTGGCTTGAAAAGGACTGCTCTTTGCTTAAAGATACATGTGATAGTCCACGATTGAGATCATAAGCTCTGGCTTGTGTCACGTTTTGGTTTTTTTCACCATTTTCTGGGTTTTTTTGATAGGTCGTGCAACAGCTAGGAAAAAACCTCCTGCTTTTGACTTCTTTTACTGAATGATTTGTGGGTGGTTCACGTATCAACTGTTATGAAGTGTTGAATTGCCGTAAGGAGTTGAGGCTTAGAGAAAGGATTATACTTCACTAATCGGAATTTTCAGGAGACTTTTTGACTGAGGGTGGGTGAGATGCTTGGCAGCCGGTTGCGGGGCACTCCCGGGGGTGCCGGAGCGCTCCTGGGGTTGCAGCTCCGGGTCAGTGACTGGGAATAGCCCCGGCCTGTGGCAGCTCCGGGGTCGGGCGAACCGGTGGCGCCGGCCTGGGCTTCGCACTGCTGTCGCAGGGCAGAAAGCTCTGCGGCTCCGGCCACCAGCATTTTGTGCAAAGAGGATCAGAGGAGTCTTGAAATTTGCATCCACCTTTTAACAGTGGAGTGTTTCCCTAGGCCGTGCAAGAGGCGAATTATGCACAGCACCCGTCCGGAAGGACGGGTTGTTCTAGGTCTGGCAGGATGAAGTCAACCTCGTGGCGATTGCAAAAAAGAAAATTTTTCAAGTGAATGATTTTTTTCGAGCACTGTAAAGTTTACCCAGATGTACATCAAAATGGGCAAAGTTATTTGTCTTGTGTAGTATGACTGAAAATCAAGTATTCATATGTAAGCCACGACAATTTAAAGTAACACATCAAATTCAAGCAAACCACATAGTATTACAAAGCATTCAAAAGAGCTGTACTTTGCCAGCCTTGAAGGTGGTAATTGTTGTTTTGAAGGCTGTTAAAGGGTGTGTGATGTTTGGCAGTATTAGAATTATATTTACAAAGTATTTTGCAGTGTTATCCAGTTGTATTGATGAAGTAGTTGAAATCAAGAACTGGCTTGTAAAATATGTTGAGCGGTCAGATACATACAGTAGGTAGAAAATGAGGAAAACATTCTGTTATCCTATAGCATTGGCTAGCCAGAGCAGCAGTGACATATTTGTTCCAATGCATTAAAAGTCTGTTGTAATAGACAGGGTGAATTTAATGGATCTATTTGTTTAAATCAAAGTTGAATTGCAGTTGGTAACCTTTCACCCACTCTGCTGAGAGCAAATAAGAACAAAGATACTGAACAGCATAATTGTACACTTTGCTTTCTCATGTGGGGTGGCCTTACATCTACTTTTAAAAACAGAATTATATTCTATAGATTTTGAGATCCTTATTAATATATTTTTAGGGAGAACAATTATGCTTCTTGATTTTGATTCCTATAGATAACAGAGTTGTAAATTTACTTCAAAGTAGAAAAGACCCTTAACCTGTGGTAAGTAGTGTCATACCCCGAAGAGGACAGGCAGTTCCTTGGGATATATGCTAAGATTCTTGCCAGTAGTCTAGGAAGAGAATGAGGTCTTTTGGTTATGCTTCTAGTTTAGGAATCATTAGTCATATGCAGATACTTCTTTTGGTAAAGGATTGGGGTTTGTCACTTTTTCTGCTGACAGCTAAGTTGAATACACAGGTACATTTAGGTACCATGAGGTTCAGAGGGGAAGGTAAGACTATTTGAAGTCTTTTGTACTAATGCTGTCACATGTAGAGAACTTGGGCTGCAAGTGCAATGGAAAGTTCTGTTTGTCCTTAAAGCTGCCACTAGTTGTTCAATGTCCCAATATGTCTGGCAGGTGTTAGGATGACTAGGAGTCACAACAATTGATGGGCAAAGTTCAGAGTTGTGAAGATATAAAGATTAAATGAAGCTTTGACAAGAGTAGTAAGAAGCTGCAGAATGTGCTAAGAGAATGTTGGGGCTTGGGGGGTGAGGTAGGACACATACCTCTTGTGTGACTTGAGTTACTTCTCAAATTTATAACAGGTAATATTAATGTATCATGTGTAACTGAAGTGGTGAATGATGCAGAAACAAACAAAAATGTTTAGTTTCTTATATGGTGGACAAACTAAGGCATTTTACCAGCAGTGTTGGAAATGTAACCTTAGAGAACTTAAAAACAGTTCAGTTTTCACAGTTCATTGTTCTAAAGCTTGCTAGATAAAAATTCCACTAAGTATAAAATATTAGTGCTGAAATAATTCCTTGAAAAAATAAATATCCTCTTATTGCATAACCTGACTACTTTTAGAGGTAGGAGAAGCTTTAACAATTTTTTTTATTGTACCTAGAGATTCCAGGAGAGAGAAGGGATGGTAGATTAGGTCACAATCTAATCTACAGAAACTTACATAGATACTTTCTGTGTAACTAATAGAATCTGTAATACAACCAGGTTTTCTACAGACAACCTGTTGGGTCCTTCAGAATTTGCAGAATTAGATAGGGAACTGCCTCAAGGCTTCAAATGCTTTAGTTTTGCTTAACTATATTTAGCAATAAAACCACATTCTTATGCCTTTAAGGATCAAAAAACACTGTTCACTTTTGTGTAAAAAGGAAAAGGCAATCTGCTTTTATAATCATATTCTGGCTAGTGTCATGTTTTGAACCTTTGAACGGGGGGTGATTTTACAAGGGACATTAATATTACTTTGGAGCAGTGCAATCTGAGTATGGTTGGATGGGCTAATCAAATCACTTTTTCAGATGCATAAAATGTGTGCAACCCTTGCTGTCCTGCAATTTCTAGATGTCTTTCCTTCATCAAACACACTTAAGGACTTAAAATGAAAAAAAAAAACAAACCAGCAGCAAATTTGCTGCCTGAACTTCAGGGCAGCTGCTGTTGCAGATCAGTATGACGTCTTTCACTGACTTGTTATGGGTGCAGTTTAGGTTATTTAGGTGCAGACCAGTGACTTTGTGAGATGGACTGTTAAATACAGGTGGTTTTGTCTGTTTTCTCTGACGTAATAAAATAGCTTATCATAGTGTAAACTGGGACATGAATTTGCACAGCTTTAGTTACTTCGCAATAACTGTTGTTTATATGTGCTGCAACTTCGTTTCATTTATCAGAAAAATACAAAGTAGCTGAGTCTCTGTGCGATGTTTTCCCTTGTGTGATATGAGCCAGTTACATGAAGTTACCGCACATTAGCTAATGTGATGCTATTTCACATTTGCCTTAAACTCATTTGTCTTCCTATGCCATTGCTGGCTTTTTAGTAATGGAATGTGACAAGCCATGCATCTGCTGTAGCTGTTTCTGTAATGCATCTGTATTTGCAGGAGCAATATTTTGTTTTTCATCTTCCCTTGTGATGTCATTAAGGTCTTCCCAGCAAGGGAAGAACTAAGAACTCTTGATTTTTCCCTGTGTAGGCAGTGCTGTCATATGCATAAAAAAACCTGAAGCTACAAGCATTTAGGTGTGGTAGTTGTAACTGTGTTTCAGCTAATGAGAATAAAATTGTCAGATCTTTCTTTAAAATACTATATTTGTAATTAGTACTTAGTTAAAACAACTGAAAATCCTATCTTGATATTGTCAGAGGATTGAGTGCATGAGAAGCTGTTTATTTTATGAAGTGCTGCAACTTTGATTGGAGTCAGGGAAATGCCTACTATTTGAATTTATTTTGGCCATAGTGTTTTAGTAATTTATCAAATACTTTGGGTTTATGGACTAAGCCCCAAAAGGAGTCTGTACAACCCAAGTATTTTACAAGGCCACAGAGATGTGTTTCTGCAGCCCAGGCTGAAAGAGCTATGAATCAGCAAGGTAGGAGAAAGGGATTGGAGCAGAAGTTTGAGGTTTGCTTGGAAAAAAGAGCCCTAACAAGGAATAACCTGCTAACAGTGGAGACAGCACTACTGCCTGAAGTTCTGGTCCTCTTGCCACCTAAACTTGTATCCTGCACAGCATGAGGATATTGGCTTGCACCAGACCCCCCCCTAGCACTGCTGAAGAACCCTTGATGTCTAGACAAGATCAAGAACCCCTGATGTCTAGACATCAGAGCAATGCAATTAAGCACTTGTGTCACAACTGCAGTGATACTCTAGCATGCCTCAAATAGCTTGCAAAGGGAGGTGTTGGAGCTGTGACTTGTTGCAGGAAATGGATTGTAGGGCAACTTAGGGGATAATGGGGCATCTTTTGGGCTGCTATCTTCTTGGTTGCAACATTTACCATGGTAGAGCTAAGAATGAATGAACATGAATTTTGCAAGTTCTGTAATTGCTCATAGTGCTGAAAAAAGAATTTTAGAATGCTGCAACAGAATATATGTAAGATATCATCTAATTCCCCTTGGAAGGAAAGCTAATCATTTACTAGCATCTTCAGCATCAGTGATGAGTGACTCAGTACAGCTTTTCTTAAAAGTAGATCACAATTAATTTTAGAGAAGTAAATGTCCTGTTCTGGTGGAAGCCAAGACACATCACTGTGGGTGCTAGGCTTCATTTATAGAAATAGTTTTTTAGTGATTCGTAACTGTGATATGTAATTCTGCGTCTGGTTTCCATAAATATGTGGAGTCTTAAGAACAAATGGTAAGACATTTATATTTTGTCCCCTGAGGGGAGAAAAGGGTGATTCTGTAGAATTTAAAGTAGCCTATAGGGGAAACTAACACTCTGCTGTTAATGTTGGTGGAAGTGTTCATTTGTCTGTTAACTGACTTATTAGACAGTTAAGAGCAACATTGTGAATTCTCAGCAAATTGTTGAATCTGCCTTGGCCCCAGGTGTAAAGGTTGGTGTGACAAATACTTACACAGAAGATGTTTTTGTATTTTGTTCCACAATGCCTTTTCAGGTGTCTCAAGTTGTTCTGTTAATCATGTCTCATCTTCCCTTAAATGTAGTGGCAAAGGCATTTCCACTGTGTAGAGAAAGTATGGCTTCTCCTGTTGCATGACAGAAGTGTGTATGCTATTTGAGCTGTTCTTCCCAAATTTGCTTTTGTGAACTGCAGGATAACTTGTAAATGGCAACCAAAAATTTAAACATAGGAAACTAATTCAAATATTTCATTGATATTTTGTTCACTATATTGAAATGACTAAGTGGCATTAGGAGTTAAAGCAGTCCTCATTCTTAAGAACATGATTAAAATGCTCATTTCTTTTAGTAGTACTTTTAGATAAATACCATCTTCAGTTGTGTAGCCTTGTGTTTAAGGGTAAGTGAATAATAAGATGGAGACCTTTTTCTTTCAGTTGTGCCAGACTTCCTCTACTTGGTACAATCATCACAAATTCTTGATTACCAAACTAAAGGTTCCCAAATATATCTAATATGTTATTTGATATGTCTTGATTACAAACATCATCTAACAGTTTGTGTAAGCAAATGTTTCTGATTCCATTGCAGGCATATGTTTTTCTTGCATATAAAAGAAGATCTTCTCTCTGGTAATCTTCAGTGTTCTTCAGAGCATGCAATTGAACTTAGTGCTTTGTTGGCACAGATGAAGTTTGGAGATTATAACCAGAACACTGCCAAGTACAATTATGAAGAGTTGTGTGCAAAAGAGCTCACCACTACCATTTTGGAGAGGTAAAAAGAGCACAGTGATACAGACTCCTTTTTGGAGATCAACAGCAGAAGATTTTATGCCCTTAATTACTGGTGCTATAGCATAAAACAATTTAGATAGTTTTGGAGATCAAAATATAACCTGAATTTGATGTTCTGATTTCAATTAATTTTTAAGCTCAATTACAAGGGGTTTTTTCTTCTTTTGTGAAAAGGAAAAGCTACACAAACTCTAGTACTTGGGGAAACACAGGTATCGAAGCACCTGGAGCAGGGTGAATAAATTTTAAATATGTCTTAGACCTACACTGGTAAATGAAAGTAGCAAGAAATTATCTAGCTTAGTACCTGTTACTCTGAGATGTGAACAAAATTCTCTGGTACCTTCCATAGCTCAGTTCCTGACTATCAGGAAACTTTGTGTTCTAGTTGTGTGTAGTTCTTTTTAGTTATGAACTTAGTGGTGGTTTGGGGAAATATGTTGGGGGTTGTGGTGTTCATTGGAAAGCCTTGATTACATGTAGCTCTTCCATTTCTAAGGCATTCTCAGGATGTTTTGATAATTCTCAACTATTTCCAGTTCACAATTACTGGAAATCTATAGGCAGCTAAAGCAGGTCAGGAGCATTTAATAATCTGTTCAACTAGGTCATCTAAAAACCCATGTTAAAGCAAGCTGCTGACAGTAAAAGCACATATTTGAGTTATTTCACCTATTCTTAATCTTTTTATCAACAGCATTATTGCAAAGCACAAAGAGCTAGAAGGTCTAAGTCAAGCATCTGCTGAATACCAGATTCTACAGATTGTTACAACACTGGAGAACTATGGGGTAGAGTGGCACTCAGTGAGAGATAGTGAAGGGCAAAAACTGCTTATTGGTGTTGGACCTGAAGGCATATCCATCTGTAAAGATGACTTAAGTCCAATCAACAGGTATGTGTTTTGTGGAACCAGTTGCATGATCAGTTTTGCAGAAGTACTGAGCATGCCTATAGTTTTACAGAAATACACAACTGCTCTGAATTACTAAAAGTGGCTATTGGGATGTAGGGTCTGAGGACACTACCTGCTTATAATCAAGATAACAAGTGGCCTTAACACTCTTGATTTTTGTGTATTTTTGAGGCAGCATCTACAATCCAGCATTACTGACAATAGAAATCATTGTAACTTCTGATAAAAGTGCAATGTAGTAGTTTGTGGAATATGCCCTTATCCTTACCAACTAAATAACCTTTCTTTTTTTTTAATGTTAATTTATAGGATTGCTTATCCTGTTGTTCAAATGGCAACTCAGTCTGGGAAGAATGTATATCTGACTGTTACCAAGGAGTCTGGTAATAGTGTAGTTCTCTTGTTTAAGATGATCAGTACAAGAGCAGCAAGTGGGCTCTACAGAGCAATTACAGAGACACATGCATTTTACAGGTCAGTATTGCCACTAGAGTCATCTGTGGCTACTGCTCTTCTCCAGTGTTGGAACTAAGTGCTTAAAGAGCCAGTGGTCTGACTGCACTTTGGAAATACTCTGCAAAATTTCATTGTCTTTCCTCTTAAGTCCAGAAGCTGAACAGGTTTTTCTGTTTTGTGGGAAAGTAAGCAAGAAAAGTAAGCAAAATTTTTCCACTACGAATAACAGCACTTGGGTATATAAACTTTTTATGTTCCTTGATACTTCATAAACAGTACATACAGTGTTTTGTCCCTATGTAAGAGGGAGAATGAGAGCAATGGAGAAGATCCTTTTTATTCAGAATATGTAGATCCTTTATTTGGCTCCTCCATTTAAGTTATCTGTATGCCACCTTCCCATCCCATGTATTTAAATCTTCTTACAGTTCCTCTGTCCTTGCTCACATGCCCAGGATTTTGTTTCATGACAGTTGTATCCTATTGTTCTTTGAGGCAGAGGTGCTATATTCATTTGTTAATGCTGATTTTTGGAAACCCCTTTCATTCTTACTGTGATGTCCAACACTGATCAGTAGAACTGGCTGTCAAAGACACTTAGCAGTGTTTTCTTAAAATTAACTACCACATATCAGTTTCAGCTACTTCTTGATCTGTGTCTCTGCTTTAACTTCTGCTGTCCTTCACAGTTTCTGATTTTAATTTAAGCAGAGTTTTAGTTTGGCAATAGCACTTGGCCATAAGCTTAGATCTTGGACCTTAGGCCCTGTGAGGCTGTAGTCCTTCTGTTCTGTTTGTTTTCTTTCCTGTGTTGCCTAGAGAAGTGATATGCCTTAATAGGCTTCTGCAGATTCAACTGTATAACTGAAGTATGTGACAGGCATGGTTGGAGTAGCTGAAAATACTCAGTGGCAAATACATATGCCTTAATTTAATTCTCTACACTGCATTCACACTGGTTCTCTTCAGAATAATATAATACTAGTATGTAAACTACTGGGTGGAGATTTGGTTGAAAATATTACTTGACTCCATGAGAACCTCTCTAAAGAAAGGTGTTATGCCAAAGACTCTTAACTGGAATTTTTTAAGGCAGTGTTTGAAAATTGCCATGTAAAGAGGTATTGCTAAGCTGAAGTGTGGATTAAGTGTTTTGCTGTTTATGTTAGCGTAATACCTTAAGTTCCTTCCATGGACTTGACTCATTTTACCAGACATTTCACATCTTGAAGATGTGAAGTATCTCCCACATTTTCATTTTGCCCTTTTCAAAGTAGAGTTGTCATGCAAACAGCATTCAAGAGCTTAAATGTTACCTCTGACTGTTCTATTTGCTTCAATTTCATTGCTGTTACTTAAACTTGGGTAAAAATTACTGTATGGATAGCTTTATTGGTATTAACTAATCAATTTTGGATTTGTCTCATTGCTTTATAGGTGTGACACTGTCACCAGTGCTGTCATGATGCAGTATAGTCGAGACTTAAAGGGTCACCTAGCATCTCTTTTTCTGAATGAAAACATAAATCTTGGTAAAAAGTACGTCTTTGACATTAAAAGAACATCAAAAGAAGTTTATGATCATGCAAGGCGAGCTCTTTATAATGCTGGCATTGTGGATCTTGTTTCAAGAAGTGACCAAACCCCACCAAGTTCCCCCCTTAAGTCTTCAGAAAGCAGCATGAACTGTGACAACTGTGAGGGTCTCAGCTGCCAACAAACAAAAGCCCTGCAAGAGAAGCTGCGGAAGCTGAAGGAGTCCATGCTTTGTATGGTATGTTGTGAAGAGGAGATCAATTCAACCTTTTGTCCCTGTGGCCACACAGTTTGCTGCAAGTCCTGTGCTTCCCAGTTACAGGTAAATGCAATGTCATTAAGTTATGAGTTACCAAGTTATGTGGAAGGTTTGGGGTTTTGTATATTTAATGACCGTGGATTAATATGTTCATGTTGATGTTCTAGTAAAACTTATTTTTAAAATTTAGTTTGTGGTAAGCTGGTTTCAAAGAACATTATGTGTGGATGATGTGCTGACATAATTTGCAGTGAGGCTAAGAATGAGCTGCATGCTTCTCACAATACCCAGTCTTAAATATGGGATGGTGGAAAGTACTGTTATTGTGTACATGGAGGGAAGTCTCCAGTAAGTGCAGAGACTCAAAATATGAAGTAAACTAACTTCCTAATGTTCTTCCTTTCCAGTCATGTCCTGTTTGCAGATCCCATGTAGAGCATGTCCAGCATGTGTACTTGCCAACCCACACCAGTCTTCTCAATCTGACTGTGATATGATCTACGTATACACTTTAAACCCATCATGTACTCTTTAAACTGCACTAATACGAAATGCAACCATTGATTGTGAAGAAGGCAATCACTGGCACCTATCCACGATCAAAAGCAAAAATACTACATTTTTTAACATAAACATTCTTCGTTCAGCATGTCCAAAATGATTTGGGACATCTTCTGAGAGCAGAAGTGTAATTGATTCACCTTACTTAAAAGGAGAATGATGCATAAGTTTGTAGCACGGCAGTGTTGCCACAAAGATAGGTAACCCTGGAGAAATGTGGTGTACACATACAGATGTACCCAGTGAAAGCAATGCAGCCTTTTCTTTTATACGCTCTAAATCCTTTTAGTCACACTGTTTGTTTTGATAGTAAGACTAGCTTTTACAAATACCAGTTTAGTATGGCTCATAGCTTCAGCTTTTAGTAAACTGCTTTAAAGAGGAGAGAACTTTTTTAAAAAGTCAGTTCTTAAACTGAAGTTATAGGGCTTCATCAAGTAGCTGTGTTTAACTCAGAATTCTATTAAATAGAAAACAATTCTGAGAGAATAGCTTTGGAAAGGTGGGACAAGTTTGTTAATCTCCAAGTCTTGAGGGTGGATCAGGAAAGTTTTGTGGTTGGCAGCATCATGTGGAAGCACTGTTGTGGGACTTCATTCACAGCTCTCAGTGAGCAGGGTACTCCTAGGTTTCCCACATCCAATTTAGCTGGTGGTCTCAGGAGCTTCAGTCAGCTGCCCTTCAAGTTTGCTTTATTTTTGGAGACTGATTTTAAACTATGTACCATTAATTTTTAAAATAAGGGTTGTGTATAATTTTAAATGCTTTCTTCAGTTAGCATCTTTATGGGATAGGTCATTTTCTGCTAAAATGTTTTTAATTTCCACCCCCCTTACTTGGGCATTTTGGGCTCTGGTTTCCTAGTGTCTTCTCCAGGGTACAGAGGGAACTGGAGACCATGTTTGGGTGCAATACTGGCTTAAGCAAAGCTAGAAAACTACACTGTCACTTTACTGAAATTTTCTGACTATACTTTTCATATTGCCTTAATGTAGCAGTAATGTGTGTTTATGCATCTGTTTCTTTGCACAGACATTTTGTCAAAATATTAAAACTCTACTTTTTTATGACACATTAGCATATAAACCTTACTCTAAGAGGGTATTTATTTTTTCACTTTGTAAAGAAAATTTTGTTTCCTCATGAAGCAAAAGCTTTGTCCTATATCGTAGGCAGCTTCTGTCTTTTTTATATTCAGATTAATAAAGGACTATAAAAATCTACTTTGTGTTATTGCTAAGACTGATTTTGTTCTGAAATACATCTGAGGTGTTACTGAACTGAAAACGCAGCATAAAGTATTTTCATGTTTACAGTCTTTAATGTTATGTTCTAAGAGTGTAATGAAGCTTCCTTAGGTATGTGCCAGGGAGGGAAGAAAATTAGCCTGGTATAACCAAGTTTGTTCAGGCAGCGAACTTTAAGACAGCTGACATATTCCAACTGTGACATAGCCTTCAGAATTGATTTTGTGAAGAACTTTCCTACAGTAAACTGCCCCAAATACATGGGGTATATTCCAGTGGTCTGAGAGAGAAAGGAAAGTATGCAGCTTGAGACTAGAGAGTTGGCGTTTCAGCAGTCTTTTCTAGGAATTTCTTAATTACAGATGTGCTGGTGTCTTTTCTTGACTGGAGCTATTCAGATTTGCTAATTTATGACTCTTACTTTCACATTATTGAAGAGATGGTGCTTGAACACTTCCCAGGTGGTGCCCTATCATTGGCAAGGAAGGAATGGGTATGCAAGTGTGTTCAGAGAAGACCATATCCGGCTCCTCTGCCAGCATACAACAGTGCTTGAGCAAACCTTCCTTGCATCCCAAGATTACAACCAAATTATGTTAGTAACATCTAATCCATTATCTTATTGCAGCTGGCTGAAATGGATTGTAAATCAATCTAAATAGATGTTAATACAGGCATCTGATTTAAAGCATGCAACATGATCAAGCTGTTAAAATAGGCAAGCATGAACTACAGGTCCTTTTAATTAAATAGGCTGTGTAATGAGACATCCTTAATAAAAATAATTCCAGTAGTTAGAACTCTAATCAGGGTGGGGCTTGAGATAGGTTATATGGCATTGGTGGAATTTGGGCAGAGTCTTTGACTTCTGCAAACAATATTCTGTTTAATCTTGAAAAGCTATACAGGAGATCAGACACACCAGTGAGGTATGAGTCCAGGCAAGAGCCTGGCTGGTGTGGGTTGTGCCTGAGGCTGCTGGGAACCTGGTTCTGTATTGGCAAAGGACAGCATGGAACATGAGTGAAGCTGATATATTTTTCCAGTTAGGAGGGGTGAGATCAGTATGCTTCCCGAGCAGTGTGGGTTCTTTTGTTGTTTTTGTTTGTTTGTTTGTTTTTAATGAAATGCTGTTACCCGTTCTGAGAACTGAGAGCAGATCATCTCTTCCAAGTGTTACAAATAACCAAAAGCCTCGCTTGGTTTATATGTGAGAAGAAATGGGATGCAAAACAATGTAAGAATTGCTTTGATTTGTTCACAGGCAGCTTTCTTCCAAAGCATGATCAACTACATTTCAAACAATGCTATGCTAGAAAAGTTTTGCTTAACCATCCAAAACTGCTGTGATATATATTGCTCAATGTTTGCAGGTCTAGTGCACTTTATTACACGAAGTACTATGGCTGATACATGTGAGCTGCCAAGTGCTATGAAGAGTGTAAAAGAAACAATAGAAAATCTTGAACACCGCATGCTACGTAGCCATACTGCAGAAAAGGCCTTGTTTGCTGAAGTGCTGTTCTTTCTCCTAAGATGTTTTGTCTGAATATTGTAATGGATGGCAGTGGGAAAACTCCCACACTAGAAAATAACAGAACAGTTTGTGAGAACAACTGGAGTTCATGTCCTTTACACTTCTTCCTCAGGAGCGGAAAGATTGATCACAAAGCTTCGTTTGGCACTTGTACTGATATCTGCTGCCCAAAGCTGATACAACTTGGCAAGAAAACTCATAGAAAATTCAGTTTTCATTTATCTTCAGAGTTGCTGTAATCCCATCGTGTGTGTCACTTTAAAAGGCTATAGTCTCAAGCTTCTGCCACAAGTGTGCCTAAATGAGAAAAACTCACCTTCAGAGAGAACATGACTTGCTAGGTCAATTCAAGAGCCAGAGCCCTGTTAGTGATTTGCACTTCTGGGGGTAGAACAGCATTCAAAAGCATCCCTGTGGGGGAGAGGGCTGTGTGTAGGGGAACTGTTGAAGATATAGTCTACTAAAGGACTGTCATGCTTAAGTATTATTAATAAGTAAGACAGGGCTTAGAACTCTCAGACTTCCATGGTATCTGCCTGGCTTTCATCTTCCCCTTGCTGCATCAAGGTCTCTGTTTATGGAGGGCTCAACCAGCAAGGGGCTTCAAAGGTGTCACGTTGAGATGTTCCAAGCTACAGCTGTTATAAAGGCACAGCTCTATCCTCCAGCATATAGTCGCTCATTTCAAGATGCATATGAATGTTCAAACACCAAAGAACTGTAGAATGAAGGCTTCTGTATTTTTAAATTATTTTGATAAAGTGCCATAAAAGCATGTACACAGCAGCATTCATATATTTTGAGATTTATTTCCTTGCTAAATCAGCACTGTTGTTGTGTTCCTAGGAGAATGCCCTTGGGGGAAAATTCTCATCCCTCAGCCTACGCTATTTCACTTCACAGCAGCATACTGGCATGTTGATCAAAGATGGGGAAAATTACAGCTCAGATTTCCTGTATACAGTTTTAAACAACAAACTCCATGGAGTGTGAAAATTATGAATTGACAAATTTTAGTTTCAGTAATGCCTGGTCAAATATCCTTCTGGAATCCCCCACCCCATTTTCACTGAGAGCATGCTGTAGTGCCAGGCGAGTGCTTTGATCACCTCTGTGCCCTCAGATTCAGCCAGCTGGAGCCTATTAAAACAGAAAATAGCAACTGGAAAATGAGTTTAAAAGTAAGAAATTTTAGTAAAATTATGGAGGTGAAAAAAACACGACCAGGGCACACTGACAGAAGAAAGGTGGACTATCCACAGCAGGGCCCGAGCACCATTTTGCTGAAAGAGCCTGGGTGGAGGGGTCCAGGGCTGGGGCTACCCCTGGGATAGGTGGCCTGGCAGGAGTGCCACTGACCCTTAGCAAGAAGGCTGGGTGGGATGCAGTCTGGGAGAAGCAGGACAGGAGCAGGCAGGATACAAGGCATGCCAGGGCAGGCAAGCTACTGCCAGGCCAATAACTCCCCAGGGAAACTCCCACTGGAGCATTCTCCAGCCAAACCTCCCTGTCTTCAAGGAGCCCTGAGCATCACATGACTTCCACGGCTGGAACCACATAGTTCAACACGACCTGCAACAGCACTGGGTGATAAAAGCTATCATGTTTTCTTGGTCTTCTAGTTTCCTGCAAAGGGTGGTGTAAGCTAGGAACAGGTACCAGGAGTAATGTTGACGAGAGGCTCTCAGAGCCCCAGCTAAAGGAAGCACTGGTTGGTGCAGTAGTAGGAAAACACAAACTGTGACAACTGTGGAAATTGTGAATCTCTCCATGTGAGAGAGGGACCCAAGGGATCCAAAAGAGTGCATAGGGCTGGGGATGCCCTGTCCTCAGGCATGGTAATCAGGGTTCAGTGTGACCTCTGGTTCCTGCCAGGATGGGGGACAGTGGTGAACTTTCAAAACACCCATGTTTATGCCAAGTTCCTGAAAGAAAAAGGTCAAGCAAACATACCATACCAGCTTTCCCAGAATTTAACAACAAGTCACGTGCTGATTTCTCATCAACTAAAATGCAGAATTCTTTTCAGCTGCTTGGAGGCTGGGGGAGGGTGAGACATGGGTGGGAGGGGAATCAATCTGCTCCTGAAAGCTCATGCCTTTCTTTGCCTTCACTTTGACCCTCTCCTAAATGACCTGATTTAGCCTGTCCACTATTTTTCGACCATTCCTTGTTCCTGAAGACTTCCTCCACCAGTGATTTCTGGAATCCAGGTTCTGAAGCCAACCTTTCTTCTTCTAGCAGCTGTCCACATAAACTCTGCCCAAGGAAGCAGTCTGTGACTTTATTTGGCCGACCCCATCCAGTAATAATCACATACACCTCACCCCCACCTCTTTCTGGGCCTTGTCAGGAGTACAAAGGGCACCATCTCCAGCAAGAAGAAAAAAATCAGTATAAATTAATCTTTCCACTTACCATTGGGGTACCTAAACAAAATTGTTTGTCTATAGCTACCCTCTCAGTCACTTAGTGGTTACAATGAGAATAACTAGGGGGGGGTGTGTATGACGGTGTTTGCCAGCTCTGTTTTATCCAGTAGCAGTCTACCTTCCCTGCTTCTTCAAAGCAAACCAATGCAGGTAATGAGAGCCAGTTACATGGCAACTTTTTACATGAAAAGGCTTGCCAGAGCCAGATCTTCCTCTTTCCTGCCAGAAAGCTGTTTGTCTGAGGAATCCATGCATCTGGCACCAAATTCCAATCATAGCACTACAACTGCGGGAATTACAGAGACATTGGCACCTCATCTGAAGAGACAGTATTTGTTTTCCTTGTTTAGAACTATAAATAGTCAATAGAGGACTCTCATTCAAGCAGTATTGATGATTGAAATAAACCAGACACCGCCACAGCCAAAAATCGGACTTGTGCTTCAAAGCCAAACTAACTTGCTTCAGAAGCGAAGTTCCAAAAGGGCCTTGCAAAAAGCACACTCCCAGCAAGCATATTGGCCCTGAAGGTACACTGACACACCAGGTATCCCTGTTTGACCTTATAACTGTTTGCCTAGGTCATTGTTTGAATTGGAATTTTTTAAAATACCTTCAGCTCTCCTGTGGTTTGTGCAGCTGACTTCCTCCTTCCCTCCTCTGAGACCCATGTGAACTGAAGTAATACTGAAGTGGCCTGAGAGCACCCTACCTAAGCAACCCACTAACAACAGGTAGGTACTCTTGAAGGGCAGCTGCAGGATCTTTATATTTAGCACACTGGAAGTGGTGCTTTATCACCTTTTCACTAGAGCTCTCCTGCCATGGGGGAAACATGCATTTTATACCTCCCCTAGGACTGAAGAAGTAAATGACCACAGGTGTTCTATTGCCTGGGTGAACAGTGCCTTTCCTACAACAGGAGGAAAAAGACTGTGTCTTTCTTCCCTGACCTTTTTAAAAAGAAGATAGAGGGAGAGAGAAAAGATTGCTTAGTTCCTGCTTTTAAGAATAATTGCTGGTCCCTTCTTGGAGAAGACATTTGAGACTGGTATGAATAAAAGGTGTAGAAAAACTTTTGGAAATAAAAAGAGACAGAAAGTTGTTGACACAATGGACACTTTTGCCCAAAAGACCATGTTGGGTAGGTTCCCAAGTGGACAAGTTCTGGCATTTCCCCCTCAAATCCTGTTCCTACCAGCAGAATTTCCCTCAAAATCAACTGCTGTGTCCTGCAAGCCAAGGTCATAGAATCATAGATTTGTTTGGGTTGGAAGCAATCTTAAAGACCATCAAGTTTCAAAGCCTCTGCCTTCAGCAGGGACACCTTCCAGTAGGCCAAGTTGCTCAAAGCCCCATCCTACCTGGCCTTGAACACTTCTAGGGGTGAGGCATGCACAGCTTCTCCATGCAACCTGTCCCAGTGCCTCACCACCCTCACAGTAAAGAATTTCTCCTTAATATCTAATCTAAACCAACCCTCTTTCATTTTAAAGCCATTCCCCCTTGTCTTATCATTGCATTCCCTTGTCAAAAGCTGCTCTCCAGCTCTCTTGTAGGTTTCCTTTAGGAATTAGATGGCTGCTCTAAGGTCTCCATGGAGCGTTTTGTTCTCCAGGCTTAACAACCCCAGCTCCCTGTCTGTGAAGGAGAGGTGCTGCAGCCCTCTGAGCATCTTTGTGGTCCCTCTGTGGTCATTACTTCATGGTCAAGTATTGCAAACAATAGTTTCTGTCTCTGGCAGGGAGCTCTGTAGTGACAGAAAGAGGCAAAGTAACACCAGAAACCAAGCACAGTCTAGTTAGTGTAAAATCAGCAGCATAGCTGAAACTCGTGCTGAAAATCACGTCCTTGAGCTAGAGGGGAAACATGTGACTGTGGGAAGAGGAACTAATAAGGGTAAGGAGTAAGTGACAGGAAGATAAAGGATAAGTCCCCCAAAACCGAATACCTTGCTGTGGTTTTTAATAATAAATTGCACCATATTGTGTTTCTTTCCTCACTCTTGGCTATGCAAATGTTAAATTAAAAAACCTAAGATGCCAAAACCTTCCTTATCTAATACCAGTCACAGTCACATAGAAACAACATTGTTTTGGTGGCGTAGATACAACAACCATCACGGCTAATCCATCCTCAGCTGAGTGTTGTCTCTCTGGATTTCTTCTAAATACTCGAGTCCTTTATGACTACACTGGGACACATTTTTCCTTGGAGCCTTTCCTTGCACAGCCTGTTTGTGAAAGAGATACAGTACTGTTGTATGAAACACTCTGCAGCTTCACCGCCACCTTACTGGATACCTACCAATTCCATGCACAAGGTGGTATTTCAGTTTCTTAGGACTTTTTCCCTATTCCCCCACATGATTGCAAACTCCCTTTTCTATGTCCAATGCATCCATATCAAAATGCATTTATCTTAAGGTTAATTTCCATGGTGCTGGATATCTTAGTGAAAGGATACTTTCATGAAAAATGTCTGAAAATATAATGTTCTCACTTCATCATGGTATTCTGCTCTCCACAGAGAGAGAATTTACCTGTAATCTCCTCGTTCCCCTCTCTCCACAAAACACTGCCCTGCTTGTCACCTCTGCCTCAGTCTCATTTTTCTGAGCACCCTTTGTCTTTGTCTGGACACAGCCCCTGCTGGCATTTTCCTTGGCACAAATGCAGTGTAATGCCAAACTGCTACAGGGAGTAGCTGTCAGAGATGGAGTGTGGCAGTCTCTGCTGTTCCACCTGGACTGTCAGGCTTCTGGCTGTGCAATGGGACATCCTTGATTGCATCCCAAATCACCAGTCTAATGAGTTAAGTGTCTGAACAACAGCTCAAGGAAACCAAAGGAAATTCTGTGTTACTTGCAGACAACAACTGCCCAGAAAATGGAACAGGCACCAAGGAATAAGTGAGATGGAAAGAATCTGATCCTCCTCATTAAACTACTCGCTCTTCAACAACAGATGGTGTGTTTGCAAGTGTTTGCTGTTAAGAAAGTTAGGGCTCTGGACCAAAGAGAAATATAAGCCACATTTAACTACTTGCATATGTTGACTTTTGGAATCATTTTCAGCCAGATATAACATCAGACATCTATACACTGACCCCTCAGTTTTGTTTGCCTGTGCTCTTTCATTTGTCTGTCATTATGTTTGTCCTGTGACCCCACATGACAGAAAAATGTTCAGTATTGTTTCACCATAAACAGCAAACAAGCTCAGTCAACTACTTAAAAGAAAGGAGAACTGCAGCACATGGAAGGTTTTGTATAGCAGAGATGTTTTAATATAGGCAGGAGACAACAATTATTATGTCTGCCTCTAACACTATTGAAATAACTATGCCAATTTGCATCACTCAGAATTGATTTTACTGTGTTGCCTGTCTGTTTCAGACTGATGGAAGTTTTTTTAAACCTCAACTAAAATTTTCTAAGAATGATGCTAAGGAAAGATATGTTGTTTTGCAATCCTAAAAGATCTTGCCTATGCAAACGCCTTGTGTGTGTGCCATGCAGATCATATAGATGCATGTATTCACATATATCTACGAATTTCTGCATTTATTTATTTATTTATTTATTTATTTATGTTCTGTTGTGGTTGTTTTTCTTCCTACCCTGCCTCATTCAAATGGTTCTGGGTTGGAGACCTGCTAGTGTCAGTGAGGGAGAAGAAAAATGGCTTTATGCATAAAGCAGCAATTCTCGTTGCTGGAAAGCTGGATTCGAATTCTGCTTTTTCATGGAGTTCCCACGCTATCCCAGCTATGCGACGTAGGATGCTTTTCCCAGCTGGTTGTTAAAACACATTTACACTGTAGGTGGTTGTCCAGAACCTGCAGGACAGCTTCTATACTCTCCCATGAGTACCTGCAGCAGGCCAGCCCTGTGCTGCCTGGCATTTTCATCTAGTAGCCCTAGTTCCACCCCTGTATCTTCTTCTGCCCCCAGACAGAAGAAGCTGACATGCAGCACAAAGGGAAGAGTGAAATTGCCTTTTGTAACTGGATTTTCAGTCACATCTGACCAAAGTCAGATTACATGTAAACCAGTGCTCTAATCACTGGGCTGTTTGATTTAAGCATGTATGTCGAAATTAATTCCACCCCCACCCCTGCAGTACCTTTTGTTTTATCTTTGCATCAGGCATTTCTTCTGTATATTTTCTGCTGATGGCATCAGATTCTTCTGCCTATGCAACAATAGATTGAAATTAGTCTCGGATGCAGGGAAACATATTCCCCCTTCCCCCTTGTACATAAGTCCTCATGAGAAATGGAGACAATATGCAAAATTGTTTGTTACCTTGATTCCCTCAGATCCTGCTAGAGCACACCAGCAGGGCCTGTAGCTCCTCTTCCAAGGGAAGCAGCACAGTAGGTCAAAGAGCATTGCTTCCCCAGAATAGATCTAGAGCTTTCCTTCATTGAGCTGAACTCCCTCTGCAAACCACCATATCCTGAACCCACCACTGGTGATAGAGGTTCTAATGGACAAAACTGATATTCCTGCTTACTTCAGCAAGTCTGTGTTAGTACAATTTACTCCAGAGTTTGGACCATATACCACCTGCTCTCATCATCAAAACACTTTTTTTTTTTAATATTAGATTAATTCCAAAGGCATTCCTGAAAGAATAAAAAAAAAATCACCCATGTACTTCTTTACTGGAAGCAGCAAAATTATTTCCATTAAAATACAGGATTAAATCTCATTCTTCTATTCCACTGTGAAGCAACAGGAAAGTTATCTCATAGGCAGGATTTTTCTAAGATTTTTTTGAAGCAGCTTCACAGCCTTACCCCTGTCACTGATACTGTCAAATTGGCATACTGTATACCTTGAAATGCTGTGCACTGCACAGTCATAAATCCCACACGGATTTATCCAGCAGGCTTAGTGTCATTAGCCCCTGTTACAGACAGGCTGCAGTGCTGAATGAGCGCATAACTTGACAGAGGTCATCCAAGGTAGCAAAGACCTCGCAAGGGAGCACAGATTTCATAACAGCCTCTCATTTTCTGAGCGTTGCTGGGTAAGCAGCCTGGATGCGATGCACTCTTGCTATCATTTCCTTTTGCCTTCAACGGTTTCTATTGAGAATGCATCTGTGCGTCATTTAAAAAAAACCCCAAAAAACCACAAACATTTCTCAGGCATTTTGTTGTCTGTTTTCTGACCCTAAAAAAAGCTACCTGTCATTTTCCAGAGTCATTGCCAGATCTCAACGCGGCTGTTTTTAATATTCGTTGTAACTGTGTTAACATGTTTGCTGAGCGAGCACTCCTAGGCTGTGCTGACCGCTTGGAATTCAAAATTAGCACAGTAATTATATTTCACAGGCTGCTGGTCGCTGGGAAATTTTACCTCGCTTGTGAATTTACATGTTCTGAAATAGGTCGGAGAAGCAGATGGCTTTGAATGAAGAAGCGAAATAAAAAGGGCTGAGAGTCAAATCTCCTGTTTTGCTTATTAGATTAAGCCCTTTACTACAGGGTGAGTGCTCACATCCAGTTAGGTGGTTCACTAGCGCTGAGTGAATCATCAGGAGCGTCTCTGGAATTTTCCTGGAGGGTATTTTCTGGGTTGCTTCCAGGAGTATTTATGCACAGTGCATCCTGAAGCATGGAAGCACTGGCTTGTTATTCACCACAGTTCCATCAGGGAGTTGGAAAAGAGCAGCAGATGAGCCTGACATCTAAGAGTCTAAGGGCAGAAGATAAACAGTTTTCTATTACCATGATGCTGAAATTGTAATTAAATATAGGCATTGCCAACTGCAAGATCTGTTAGATAACTGAGCAAATGTATCTCTGGGGAAGCAACCTTGGCCTGAGGTATTTTTCTCATTTCTGTGGACATACGGAAAAGTATCAACATCCCTATTCAAGTCCTTCTTTCATTATAATTTCAATCCCAGTAATTAAAGACAGTCTCAGTCAGCTAAAGTCCCTCAAGGAACAGGAACAGAAACCCACTGTATCCCTCCACTGTATCAGCACATTATGGTATTTTCCCACATATTATGGCAGAGTGAAAAATAAATAAAAACACTGCAGAGACACACAGCATACTCCTCCAAGTGCTTTCATGCTGTGTGCTGTCTGCGTTTGCCTCTTTCTTGCTGTCTGTTTTCTCTTTTACTTGCCTTCCTTCCTACATACCCATAAACACTTGATTTATTTCTCAGTTTAATAACATCAACAAAAAAAAAGAACGGAATTGCTTTAATGACCAGCTTTATTTCTGGAAGAAGCCAACAGTCATGCATAGCCAACTTGCATGTGGAGTCTCTTGCTCAGTGAAGAGGCAGCACCATCTGGAAACCTGTCACGATGCCTCTCTCTATTATTTCTCCACTATGATATGTATCTGCAGAACCATCGCACAGCCACAGTATCTCCGCAGAAATACAACTGCACCGCTAGTCATGGGTACCTGGAGACAATCCAAGGGCTCCTGATATGAAGATGCAAGTCCTTTCCACATACGCTGAAGGAGAATTTCTGATGGCTTTTGGCTGAACACAGGCCATGCTTATTAGGTGGCTGATCATGTTGTTCAGAGGTACTAAAGCATCAAAACTAAGGATTTTAGTTTCCTATATGATAAATCTACCTGGATATGCCAAAGCTGTAATACCCTCTTTTTCTTTCCTCAGCGTCTGCAGGAGAAAAACAATACATGAACTTTTCCTGACTGTTGTGCTCTTGCCTGTATGCGACACACAGAGCTCATGTGAACCATGTGTATGCAAAGAAGTTCCTATGAAAATCCTAACCCAAGAATTGAGTTTTGTTTAACAGTCAGAAAGCAATTAGTAGTAACACTGTTTTCTTCTCTTAGGAAATGAGATCCACCATCTAACTGACTACCTGAAACAGGTCTGAATGCAATGCTTGCAGATCTCTTGCAGATCTGTAGCACCTCAGGCACACCAAAGCTCAGCCCAAAATAGTCCGACGGCTTTCCAGTACTTAAAGGGGGCTTATAAAAGAGAGGGAGAGAGACTATCTACATGGACAGAGAGTAATAGGACAAGGGGAAATGGTTTTAAACTAAAAGAGGAGAGATTTAAATTAGATGTTTGGGAGAAATTCTTTACTGTGAGGGTGGTGAGGCATTCAAACAGGCTGCCCAGAGAAGTTGTGGATGCCCCATCTCTGGAAGTGTTCAAGTCCAGGTTTGATGGAGCTTTGAGCAATCTGGACTAGGGGAAAAAGTCCGTGTCCATGGGGGGGCATTGGAACTAGATGGTCTTTAAGGTCCCTTCCAACCCAACCCATTTGAGGATTCTAAGATTCAATGAAAAGCCAGAGGCTTTTGTGTATGCTGGTTTATCTGTGCTCTAATTTAATGCGTAACATTGCAAAAATCAAGAACCGATTGTTTATTTATAATTAATTGGGGTTTTTTTCCTCAACATTAAGCAACGAATTTCTTAATGACATTCAAATCAAGTGTACACTGAGATGGAAATAGAGGATTATTTTAATAAATATGTCAATAAGCCTGTAGTCTTGCCTGACAATCCAATCACAGTGTATGTTTTCTTGTTTTGTTATTTTGATTTCCATTGGAATTATATATAGAAAAAATAGTGCATCATTGTATAAAGAATGTACCCATGTCAAATAATTAAATCATGAGGTTGATATGAACTGCAGAACAATAGGATGCCTTGAGCAATTGATCTCATCAGCCTTGAAGTACAGCTAAAAACATCTTACAAAATTCACAACCAAAGTTATCTAGAAAAAATGTGGCATAATGCTATCCGAAAAAAACCATTTAAAGAAAAACTAAAAGGACAGGAAAAAAAGGAAGAAAAAATCAAAGGCATTTGATGTTGCATTTCAGGTTCTTTTGCCCTCATAATTGTTTTTCATGGACTGTGACTACATTGTTCTTAAATATTTCAAAGAGCTAAATTCTTCTACAACATAAAGGCAAATAAGACTATAATAATTATTCATGCTGTACAATCATTTGTAACATTGTAGCAATGTTGTTATATGTAACATTGTAGCTAGAGCAGATCAGAAAAAATATAGCTCTGTTTTTGCCCTTTCTTTGGAGTCTGTTTTTCATGGACTGTATTCCAGCCCAGTGATTTTTGAACAGAGGCCAGGTAGGTTTTGATCTGCTATCTTACCTACAGAACCAGCTTGCAGCAGACAACCCATCATAGCCCCAGCATCCCAATCCCTCATGGGTAGTTGTCATCTCACGAGAATGAAACAAGTGTGCAGGATGTGCTTCTCAATGCTGTCTGTGTTCAGAATAATGACAGAAAGACAGAGTAAGGAAAAGCTCTGATGCATGAAGCACAGAGCAATCATATGCATACAAAAGTAATTCGTATAGCAAATAAATCACCCAGTTTCCTACTGCAGAGTGAGAGAAACACTGAGGATCTGAAGCATACCCAGCACAGTGCTCAGCTCATGAGGAGTGCTCTGGCCCCAAAAAGTATTTGAGGAATGGAGTATGTGCAAGACACAGGGCAATAAACACTCTTCCAAGAAAAATCCAATCCTTAATGCAGGCAGAGTAACAACAAATAGGAGCTGCTTGCACTCAGCCTATTCTCCAAAACTGGAGCTATCTTCGCCAAACACTTTAGACAGCAAAAGAGGTAGGTGAAGGAGTGGCAAAATTATGGTTTATTGACAGATATGAGAAGGCAGGGACACAGTCAGGCACCATGGTTTCTGCTAGGTATCAGAGTTCAAGCCACACTGACCTCTTAATTGCCTGGAGTTCAGCCCAAGCAAGGCTGGCATCAATGGTCTGTGAAGGCAAAGGTCATGGCTGACGAGGCCTTGCTCTTCAGCAGCATAATTTCTAGGGCTTCTAGCTCAGATTTTACAGGCCTCCCTGCATAGCAGTAACAATGTTAACTGCTAATTTATTTAGAACAAATTCCTAATTTATTTTTGGTTCTCAAATGTCATAGAGAAAGCGGGAATCAGTCAGTCAGCAAGACTGACACACAGCAAGTATCTCCAGGGAAGAGAGTGATCTGTACCATCGCTATTGACTTCGCTTGGCACTCCAGGCTGCTTTTTTCCCTTCTGTTTTTTGCACAAGTTGCATCTAGAGCTTGAATTCATCTGGTTTCATGCAGGGTGCCAACTGATCATTCCCAGGCATGTGGTTTGAGCTCTCTGATGGACGGGTCATACATCCAGAGCCTTATATCCTCATTGAGAGTAGGGGCATGTTTGATCCTTATCTGGAGTAGAGGTTTTGGTGCAATTTCTTTCAAAGGAAGCCAAGTAATTTTGTGGACCAGAAATGAGAATGATCAGGGGGTTCATTTCAACACTATGCTACTGTACCTTATCAAAATGCAGCCACAGATAAGGCATTTCATGTTACTAGCCATACGTACTAACCATGTATATGATCACATTGTTCAATCTTATCTATCTGAAACAAGAGGAAATAGCAAAAAAGGACTCCTATTAAGGACTGTGCTCCTTGAAGATGTCTTTTTGCCCCTCAGATAAAATCTGTGACATGGATGATTTGGAAATACTGTGGAGAAGCCTGAAGGAATAAAATCTAGAAAAAGTATGAAAATTACCCTAGCAATAAAGTATTAAATTATCTCTCCAGAGCTTCTTGTAGATAATGAATATTAAAGGCTTTTGTGAATTTCATTGTGTTTCACAATCTGCAGCCTGTTTGTGAGAAATGCTTGCTCTAGAGGGAGTTAGGGTTAGAGTTACAGACAAGCGAACAGGATATTCCCTTCTTTTGCAAAACTCATCAAGGCATGTTAGAGTTCAATGTTCCCAAACAACACAGGTATTTTCTCAGACAGGATATGGACCAAAGACACACATACACTCGCACTTTCTTAAAATGAAGCTATAGCCTGCTTCTCACATTAGTCCAGAAGAATAAGGAAGTCACCTACTTCCTTTGGTTTTGAGTGTCCAGAACCCGTAGAAGATGAAGCACTAAGGAAATGAAAAAGCCTTTTAAGGTATTTTTGTGATCACAGAATTTATACACTGAGGCTTTAAACTGATTCAAGAAACACTGTGCTCTTCAGTGGGTTGTCATTTCAAACAGGTTTTATTTAGCAGATCTAAGATCTTATGAGTCATTCTGCTGGGTCCTTATTCCCTGACCTTGGTCTGAAAATAAATATTTCTCCAGCTTGCCACTTCAAGACAAAACCTAGGAGTGCCACAGAACTTTACAGCAACGTCTATCCATATTTCTGAGCAGTGGTTTTATGGGGAGGAGCAGGTCTATTGTCCTGTTTACTTCTTTCTGTGTTCTCGCTACAGTTGGCCATAGTCTAAAATGGGTTTAGTTCAGCAGAAATTTTATGAAAAAGTCCAATCCTAAAGACTTCCATGCATTTTTCCCTGAACATTTTTTAGATCTTTGGTGAAAAGTGGAGAAAGGAAAAAAAAAAAAAAAGAGTAGAAAATAACTTTAGCTTTAATAGATGAACACAAAATTTCCACTTGAAAAATCATTTGGCTATCAGATTCTTTACAATCTCAGTACAAAATCTATCAATAATCAGATGCTTCCTCCTTAAACTGACCCTGTTGGTGTTTTAAAAATGTTTATTTGTTTAACAAGAAACTATCTTTTGAATGACAATATCATCTGAGTATTTAATAACATTTTTACTTGTATCCCATCTGAGGACAGCAGCTGGGTGAGCAGAATATTTCAATTCTGTTTCTGAGGTGGAATCTTATTTATTTTATTTCCCATGGGAATTCAGAAATTCTGGAACATAAAAGGTTCATGTTTGAAAAATCAGTGTTTCCTCAGCCTGCTCCTCACCTAAATGTCCGAGCAGCTGGTTCCCCACCTGGTTGTTTTCCCATGCAACTCTCTTGGAAAGAGGGGAAAGTGTCTGACTGGGAAAGAGGGGAAGAGGGCAGGTATTGCACAAATAACTGAGATTTTGTTCCAGAATAAGAAGAGTTTTCAAAATCTCTGTCTTTCTCACCACAGAGAAAATCCTGTTCCCTTCTGAGTTATTTATTAGAGATTCTCTCTAAAACGGCCCCTTAATGGCTAACTGACCTCTGCAAAAAAAGTGATTTATTCTGTAGAGGGATTTGTCTGTGTTAGCCTGGGGTCTCAGTCCTGCTAAGCCCAAAATCCCCATTGCCCATGCTGCTTACCCTGCTGGCTTATCGCCTGCATCTAGCTAGACTTGAGCGAGCCAGTTGGCCTTCCAGGCAGGAACACAGGTCCTATATTACCCAGGCTCCCACATTACTGCATAATACCTCTTTATAATTCAAGTGTTTCCTTTGGACGCAAAAGAAGCTAGCAGTACTGCTGAACAGGCACTATTTGGGGTGAGAGGTCTGAAGGAAATAGGGCAGGCTACGCTGGCACTCGGCAGGAGCTCTGCTGCGCTACGGCTGCTTGCTGAAACGGATGAGAACAGTCAACACGTGCTACTGCCTTTGATCTTTCTCTGTAGGTAATTTATATGAGTGTTTCTGGCTTTTGTGTGCTCTCGAGCATGACACTGGTGGGCAAAGGAGCTCAGACTTCAGGCTGGATTTTTATGCCACAGAAGAGGAAAAAAAGCTCCAGGTAAAACCATGTAATCCAGCATGTGGAAAATGGGGAAGGATAAATGGCTGAAATCAATGACCTTTACAACTGATTTCCAATGCTCAGCAGTTTCTGCTGTGTTTTGTTAAGAATAGATGACGACAGGCAAGAGTTTGGGCAGGAGTGAGCCAAGATTCAAAGCTTTAGTGAACACCATGTAAATCTTGTATCTCTGTGCCACCCCTAGCCAGCTCAGGCCCTGGTACTCATAGCTGGGTCCTGAATCTGTAGACAGCTTGAATTTCATCTCCACTCTTCCACAGCAAATAAATATACTTTTGTAACATTCCAGATCCCCCAATATTCATTTTAGAGCCAAATTTCCGAGTGCTTATGTCCTTTTCCTTTAAAGGGCCTAACATATCACTTTGTCTTCCCTGCTGAAGGCAATTATGCTTTGCAAAATGAACATATCTAGCTGGTTCTGATACAGTTGTGGTTTATATACAGTGAGCAGCTCTGCACGATTTCTACTGGCATGATGGAGAACTTTGAAGTTTTGGCTATGCCCTAATATGTTCTTTTACTTTATGGTAATTCCTCCTCTCATCTTGCTTTTTCACTTCTTTGATTCTTTATTAGTTTCACCCCATTTGAACTAACAAGATTTCAGGCAAATGCTGTCTCTTATATGTTTGTAACATCAGCCCCTCAGCTGAACTGCTGTCCTTATAAGCTATTACAATAGCAATAAGAGTGAAAATTAGAATATTTGTCCATCATGGAAACACCAGTGGTAAACCCAGTTAATGAGCTTTAATGCTCCTCATACCTACAATTCCATGTTGCTTCAGTTTCATGGAGTGACTTACACCAAGACAGTTTTAATGTACCCATCCTGCCATAAACAGTTTTCTACCAAACTCACCAGCCACGAGCTCTTTTCAGGATACACCCTACTGGTACCCAGCAACATCTCCTGAGTTGCCTATGACATCAGCTGCCTGGGAACCAGAAAAATTTCATCTCTCTAATCCTCAAAGCTTGCTTGAACAGATTTGCTGGCACCATGCCTGTGCTAGAGGACAGGAACATTTAAAAGCACATAATTTTTTTGGCTCATTGAAATCATCCTGTTGCCCTGTTTTTTCATTGCCATTCAGCCTGATTTGCAAGCAATTTTCTCAATGGAGTACTTCACAGAGGTTGGGAGTATGCTGTGCTCAATACTGCATTCTAGCCATAAGCCTCATTGGTGTGTTGGTTTATTTTCTGGCACTGTCATCTTGCAAGTAACGCTTACCTTCCCAGGTTTTGGCACAAAGCACTTCCTACTTAGTCATCAGATGCCCACTGAAGCTTACTTCATTCAGACAGATTCTCTGCTTCTTTTTCAAAGCTCACTTTCAGAATTCATTTCTGCTTGTTAATGCAAGCCTCTGAGCATGCTGCTGCTGCGCATTTTTAAACACTTACCCAAATGTCATCTCTATTATTTCCAAACTCTCAGACTCTTTGGGGATAGCTTAGATGCAAATGAGCTGTCAAAGGAAGATTACTTGAACCAACATTCAGAATGACAAAAGGCTTACAGACTGCATGCACAGCACACAGCTTCCAGCTTCCCAGTCAGCTGTTATTTGCCAAAATCAAGGGTTTATACACAGTCCAAAAAACCGTTCAGCTTTCTTACAACGGGGCAGTTATTCTCCATTGAAAAATTTAAACCTCTTATATCTAGGAAAACTCTGATTTCCATAGCTTCTCAGATGTTGCTCAGCTACTCACTCAACCCATACATTCTTTGTACCTAAAAAGTCACTATAAAGCCTGCTGTTCTCTGGAAGGTGGAGCTGTTTCTCCCTGTCACATACTTTTTTGGGGATATTGCACAGGTGGATTAGAAGAAAAACTGCACTCACCTTACCCTGTGCAGCAGTCTGAGAAACAGTGTTGCTCTGACAGAACAAACCAGGACTGCTCTTCAAAATGAAGGCCCACATCCATGGAGGCACATGGTGTGATTCCTGGGGCTGTCCTGTGCAGGAGCTGGACTTTGATGATCCTTGTGGATCTCTTCTAACTCAGAATATTCTGTGATTCTGTGATCCAAGCAGCTCCATGAGGAGATGCAATGCAGTCACTGAAAGCAAAGGCACCATTTTGTGAAGCCCAGCTTTCTAACTGCAGATGGCACCCCTGATTTTGCTAAGGTGACATACATTTTGCTGAAGAGCTGATTTCTTCAGCGGGAAATAAGAGAGCCCCAGAGACTGAGGAATTTAAACCAAAACCTGACCTGTTTTAACACTGTCTCAGTGTTATACACGGGAGATACTTACACTTGTGCACTCATTAAAATGGGACAGCAAGCCAAATTCATCTCTCATACAACTACTGACATCAACAGACGGCCCACTGTGTTTGAACAGCAGCTGTCACAATTTGTTCCCTGAATAATATTTAGCCAAAACTAAACCTAGATAGAGATAGTAGGTACTTTGCAAATTTTCTGGTGTTGCAATAAGCATTGAGCAAATCCTGGAATAGCAGGGTTTGAGGGGTGCACAAGATATGCTTAGTTCTGATTTCCTATGTCCGCTGAGAACTCCTCCCTCCCCACGCTGGCAGTGGTCCAAGTTATGCCTTTTTCAGCAAGATAGTCAAATACAGTTTTAAAAGGAAATACATACATTGCACTTTTCATCTCAAGAGTCTGGAAAGTGCAGCTGGGCATTAATTAATCAGAACAACATCTCTGCAAGTTAAAGGAATATTTTTATCCCCTGTGTGGAAACTGAGGCACGAGGAACTAGAGTATCCTAGAAAAGGTCAAAAAAGAAGTTCATCACAAGAGAAAAGAATTTGCCTAATCGGTGATAACTGTGGGCTAAGAAATACTCCATATAATTGATGAAGATGAATTCTGTGCTTTTCATGGTTTATTCCTGCTGAGAGATGCTCTTTGCCCACAAACTGCTGAACCAAGACTGAATGTTAATCAGTATGTCATACTGTGTTGGTCCTCAGCCCAAATCACTGCAGTCTGTAACCATTGCCAGCCCTTTTTTTTAGCTCTATGGCGTAAGGGCTTCAGGTTTGAAAATAGCCAAGACTCCAGAGAAAACAGCAAAAAAATATTTTAGCGTGGTCAAATTTAAATGCCATACACTGTTGTCTTGCAGGAAAGTATTACTCACTGGATAAAAGGGAGTCGTGTCAACTGCTGCTGCTGTTGTTCACAGCATATAAAAAGAGAAGAGTATTGTTTTCATACATATGCCACTACCCTCAAAAGTCTGTAATGGGGAAACTCTTAATATTTCCAAGACTACGGATTGCTTCCCATGTCTGATACAGGGCTAGAATGCGGTGTATACCAAAATTGCCCCTCTGCCTGGCACCTTTGCCATCTGCCTCTCATTTTGAGCAGTGTCTTCCTACTGGTTCCTTGTGCCCTTACATCTACACTCAGAATAAAATTGCTTTATTCTCTCCATTTATTCTGCATTTTTTCAGTGGTATGCCAGGGATGGGATCCCTGGAACCATTGCTAGCCTTGCTGTCACTAGCAAAGCATCCTAAGAGGACAGGGAGGGGACAGGGACTGCATTTCCCTGACTACATCATGTGCCATGAAAGCTTCTCCTTGGGCAGAGCTGCCGGGGAAGGGGGAGCGCAGAGTAGTTGCAGTCCTCTCAATTTGTCTGGTTAAATTTCTCCCTTAAGAATGATTCATGCTGACCTAGAAAATGTAACAGAAATGGATATGTCGGTTACCAGGTTACTGCTGTGCCTTGCAAAATCATGGCAAGCTCTTTCCCAAGGGATGAACTTTCACTTCCTGCCCCAAGTGATACTGTCCTCTGAAGCGCTGGGGTAACTGCAGTTTAAGTGGATTTAGTCACAGCACAGTTGACACTGCCTATAGGGTAGAAAAGGCATCTGTGGAAATAAAAAGACCCTTCTGCATAAAATTCAAAAAAGATTTCTGCAGGAGCTTAGGCTACATGTCTCCAGCTGAGCATTGGAGGAAAGTTACAGTGGGCTCTCAACACCCCCAGAAACCTCTTTAGCCACACTGCCAAATCTATAGGCAACATTTTTATGTGTTGTGTTGAACAGAATAGCAGAATTTTATCTTTAAAGACAGAGGAAATATGTTGGGCCTCATGGTAGTGACTGTTACTTTAACATCAGATTGTCACCAGTGTAGAAGGCTCTGCCTGTATTCCCAGGCAACTTGAAGCAACAGCTAGGAGGATTGTGATGTTTGCCCATTTGCTTATGAAGTAGTGACAACTCTGAGATTCAAAAGGGACATTACAAATCTCTGTACTGCTGCTCGGTCCACTGCCAGAACTAACCTTTTTTCTAGGGGTCTGTTTTATTCTGGCTCAAAAGCACTGCAGCATAGCAGAAACAGAATATTTGAGAACTAGGAAAAAAAAAGAGGAGGGAAGAATTTTTGATCTCAAACAAATAGCACTAGAGCTGCAACACTAGATGTATTTTTTCTTTCCATACTTAATTCTAAAGAGGGATTTTCTAACTAACCTGCATTTGTTGCAGAACTTGGAGAATTTCTACCATTGTGCTACAGACCTAGGAGATCATGTGGCATAATTTAGGCTTCCCTCACAGAGTATACCAGTTCTTTGTTATGATGATGATAGAAAAAAGCACAAAAAAAGGCTGAGCACAGGCCAGGAAAGGCTATATACCCTGGTGTTGCAGAGAGTCATCTATGTCACAGTTTATTTGCCTTTATTCAGTTAACTTGTGTTAGTAAAAAATTTGCCAGGTCTACAGGAGGTGAAACAGCATCCAATTAAGTGACTAACCACTCTACTAGTTGGACAAAACAAACACTTTTCACTGAAATGGTGTGTGTCTCTCCAGTAAGCCTGGAGAGATTAGGGGGCTGAGCTTTAAAGGTGTGATACTTCTGATTTCAGGGATGGTAATTATGAAAATGACACAAATTATCTGTGTGCGAGAAATGTGGCAGCAAGGAATTGTACATGTGAGCTCAAAATCTGGGGTTTGTTTGTTTTGGTTTTGGTTTAGTTTGGGTTTTTTGGTTGGGGTTTTATTTTTTTTTCAGATGCTACTAAAAATAGCCTTACACATCCTGAGATCCTATCTAGGGAGAAAAAAATGCTGAAAAAATTCATTGATATAAAACAAAAGGGATTTCACAAAACTGCTGGATATTTTTTCTCATCACTGTTGTTTTGGTTAAGGCTCAGAAATAGTAAGGCAACTTGGCATTTAGTTCACCAGAACCCTTCTTAGTGCTTTGGACAATGTGCAATTATTTGAGAGCTGATTTAGGAGGAGTAAGTACACTGAGTCCCGCAAACAGCACATTTTCCATCATTGCTGGCAGTGCCCCAGATGCATTCCGAGTGTTCACACCATGGTTAGGAAGCATTGAAACTGGAGTATTTGCAGGTTAACTGACCTGTGGCATGCTTGGCCTTGCACATCCCCAACCTGTGGACAGCTTACTCATAAGAACTTGGTCCTGCATGTATGATCAGGCTATTTCCTTGCAGAAGGTATGCTTGCATCCAAATAGTATAGCTGAGCGGTAAATCCAGGCAGGACCACAGGGTCAGACTTATATTTCCCAGCACAGCCTACATATCACTTGAAATGTTGTCCTTCACCAAGAAACAGGGAGGACTCATGTTGTCTACGCTGAAAAACATCTAAGGCAACACCGGCACACCAACTCTGGGCTTTGCAGATGCTCAGCACGTCTGAAAATCAGGCACTTTATTTTGGCACTTGTATACAACTGCCTTAGGGGTCTCATTTCAGAAATGCCATTTGCAAATTCAGTTCTAAATAATTTATCGTGTCTATTCCCCCCAGAAGGAGCTGCGCAGATTAAACACCAAATGCTTGTAGAGTCCTCAGATAAGATGCACTACTGACACAGAACGTATTGTTAATCATGATTAATTATTATTATTCTGCTGGCTGACAGGCATCTGACGGATGGTTACTCTCTAATCCCTATTCTCTCCCCAGATTTTCTTCCTAATTAGTGTCCTCTAGAACCTTGTAATCACATGCCACGCAAATGAACTGCACGTTATTCGGCCGAATAGATGATAGTGGATTGGGTGACTTCCTCTGTCACCAGCAGGCCAGGAGAAAAGGAGCGGAGAGACGCTCCGCGATGTAAATGGTTATTTTCCCCGGCGGGAATAGGGAATGGAAGCCGCGGGCACAGGGCGGGGGGGCAGCGCCCTCTGCGGGCTGCGCCGGCACGCGCAACGAACCCGGCCACCGCATCCAGAGGGAGGGACGACGACGTTCAGGGATACGAGGAATAAATCGCTTCCTTCTGTGTTGCTAACAGATTATCTTAACGCGGGGTGTGTGTGTGTGTGTGTGTGTGTGTGTGTGTGTGTGTGTGTGTGGACACAACTTAAAGAATAAACCAAACCAAACCACTCTAAAACAAAATATGGAAGATGTGGCATCACTTCTTTTCCTGCGGGAATCCCTCGTAAATGGCCTCAAGTTGCACCAGCAGAGGTTTAGGTTAGGTATGAGGAAAAATTTCTTCATGGAAAGGGTTCTCAAGGATTGGAACAGGCTGCCATGGGAAATAGTTGAATCATCATCCCTGGAGGTATTTAAAAGGGTTGTAGATGCGGCACCTGGGGACATGGTTTAGTGGTGGGCTTGGAAGTGCAGGGTTAATGGGTAGACTCAATGATCTTAAAGATCTTTTTCAACCTAAATGACTCCATGATTCTATGAAATATATTCAAGCACTGGCCACAAGGCAAGGCCAAATTCGGAGTCCAGCTCTCAGCCTGCCCAGCCTGCGGTGCAAGGAGGCTGTCTGGTTCGGTGTCCTCTGAGCCACGAGTCCTATGCCCATGAGTGGGGGTCTGTGGGCTGGTGCACCCCTACCTCCCAAGCCCTCCCTAAATGAAATTGCAGACCTATATCCAGCCAGGCTGGAAGGATCCAGCAAGGTGCACAGACAGAGAGCACATTCTGTGCATGCCAGAAATGTTGGTTTTAGTCACCTGTTCTAGATGTAGAAATTAGCAAGAATTGAAAAGATGTTTGCAAGTAAGAGGAGATAAAATTCTAGACAAGCCGTAATTGGCAAACCTGAATGAGAACAAGCAGTGACTTAAGATCTCCTTCACCTGATTAAATGATGCCTGGGAGTGTTTCAACTACACAGTAGGAATTTTTAAGTACCAGCCATATATACTTGTCATGATTGCTTCAAAAAACAATGCCAAGATTTCTGATCTGGCTGCCACTGAAATAAAATTTGACTCATTCAAAGACACTCAATAAATTATAAATATAAGGTCTACATCTTTCAAAAGAGCTATACCAGCTGAGGTTTAGCCTGTATTTCCTAGGACATGGAGTTCCATTCCATCCTTTGAATAACTATCAGTTCCTAAAAATTTCCTCAGTCTGTAGGCTTGCTGCAACAGGAGTGTTTGTGATATACAGTTCTTTTACATATGTACTCTGTGTATGTCTATGTCCCTATTGCTCTCTAAAACACAAATGCAAACCCACACTACACTCCAGCATCAGAGGCATATTTGGGAGGAGGGCTCCACCTGAAGCATAGACAAGCTAGACAAAGCCTTTAATGTATTTTCCCTCCAGACAAGCCCACCACTATATATCCATCATGGTCCTGCAATGCCATGATGGGCCACCACCAGGCAACGAAGTCAGTGGCAAGCTCTCTCCTGGAAGGGGCTGTTGCATGAGATGGCTCATTGGGAGCCAGGGGCATCTGAGAGTCTCCTGGCATCTTCCCTTCCCTCCAACTTGCAGTCCTTGTGGTAGCAAGGGTGCCTCTCCAGCATGGTAAGTAACACGTGGTACAAAACCCATCATCCCTCCAGTACCCTTCTCTTCTGCCACCCAACTGAATTCCCACGTTTATCTGATCAACTGGTTAGATTATTTTGTTTTATTTTATTTTAGTTAAACTGCACTTGAACCAGCAACTCTAAACCTAGGGATTACTATTTTTCCATAGTCTGGAGTGATGAGGGAGACAAATAAGCCTTCAAAGTGTTGTTGTTCAAGAGAGAACTAGCACTGTACCCTGTACATCTTACAGCTGTGTGCAGCCCTACTCAGCCGAGGTTCAGAAAGAGACTTACTAAATAAGAAAATGATCATCAACATTTTATCACATTCTTTTCTCCAGATTTCCTGTCAGTAGGCTACAAAAAAGATTCAGGGTGGGTGGAAGTGAGGTGAGATCTTAACATTGTAGGAGCAGAAAACGGCTCTCATAATGACATCTGATGGCCCAATAATTGATACAATCTCTTAATACATATGTTCACTTCATGGCAATTAGATTTGTAGTCTAAGCATTTCTGGACTTTTTGCCAGGAAAGAATTGGGAAATTAATGAAGGCAAATTAATTATTTGTCCCCATGGTTTCTGATGTAAGAATACAGCTGTTCTTTACCAGCATAATTCATTTTTAATGTCTCCCAAAGCTCAGCTCAGCTATATGCCTATGTTCTTCATATGCCACGCTTCTGTTCTGATTAAGTATCAAATGGTTTTTAAATATCAAAATGGTTCTGTATTTCTGAGATCTGCTATGAGTCGTGGGAAAAGAAAAACAAGGGCTCCTTTTGATCAAAAGCACATGACTTTTACATGATGACACTATCACCGGCTCCTCTGGACATAGTCCCAGTTTACACTTAGCTAAGTGAGGGAAGCTAGATTGTCTGCCGTGACATATAACAGTCTGCTACACTGAAGCCCAAATGTTGGCTTAGGAAAATAATCAGAAGTGAAGAAAGATGTGTTTTTACCAAATTGGGCACCAAACACAGTGATTCAAGTGGATCATTTTCAAAGATTAGAAATCTGAATGTTTACAGACATTGATTTATTTATTCCTGTGTTTTCCCTCACATGACAGCGTAGCCGCACATACCTCATTTAACAAACTCCACGAGACTTGTTTGCCTGACCCCAAGGGGACACTGCAGCTCATTGATTTTCTTGACAAGTTCTTGCTCCGGTGAGCGATATATTTACCACTTGATGGCAGCGTGTCAGGGTGAAAAGTAGCCTGCAGCTGAATGCAAGGGGGTTCAGAAAGGTGGCAGCAAAAATAATTGAGCTAAAATAATAAGGAATGAAAAAGGGGTAGTGTGAGGAAGTGCCCCACCATGTTCTGCTTTTGCTATCTGAGGTCTCCAAGGGCCGACTATGCAGCCTTGGGTGGGTGGCACGGCAGCACAAGAGAAGGAGCGGGGAGCGGCAATGTGGGCACAGTCGGGAGCAGCCTGCCGGCTCAACTTTATTTACTGAGGGACTGGCTGCAGCTCCAATACAGTAGGGTCAAGTGAGGGGAGGGCAAGGAAGGCAAGGGGCTGCTGGCCCTGTAGCTTAACGAAGCTAATTATTTCCTTTCCCACAGAGCTGGGCAGAAGGGTTCAGAAAAGCAATTGTGTTTTGTCTCTTTCTTTCTGAGAAGAGAACGAGGTGCCGCTTAGGTAGCTTGGAGAAGTTGGTTACTGCTTTCCTGACAGTGCTCTGCCTAAAGAGGTTAGAGCCCTTGCCATCCAAACACAGTAGAAGGAAAGAAGAAAGAAAGAAAGACAGACAGACAGAGGACTCAGAAATCCAAAGAAGTATCCCTCTGCTGGTCCTTTCTGCCCAGGATATAGGATCAGCACAGCCATTACAATGTACTGCAGGTGAACTGTCATGGCAAACGGGAAATGGGACCTGAATGAGATCCGGAGGATTAGACTGAAGGAAGGAAACTCAAGGGAAATTGTGAGAGAATCTATTGAGACTGGTAAGAAGAGAGAGGCATTTGGTAGTATGAGAGTCAATTGTGTGCCTTGAGAATAGCCATCTTCTGTAAGGACGGAGCTAACAGAACTGTGATTATGACTGCGCCTGAAGCAAACGTTCATGGTACTACTGAGATGTTTGACAATTTAGTCAGGGGAGCTCAAGATGAAAGACAACATACTAGCACTGTGTGTGCTGCAGAAAAAAAGGGAAGGAACGGTACCTTATATTCATATCACACTTTTCATCCTGAAAGATCTCAAAGCACTCCACAAACCACATATGGAAGTGACTTCTACCTTTGCTGAATATGGATGACAGGGGTGAAACATGCCAACTCTTTTAACATCAGAAACCAGCACTGCTGCACAGCAGCTTGGGGGAAAAGGTAGAGATGGGTAGCCACAAATCAAAATGCAAAATAATAATTTGCTAGGCCAAGATGTGGGAGAACAGAGCAAAAACATGCAGTATTTTCAGAAGTTTTCATTATACTAATGCAAAAAGACTGTAATGGGGATCCATGCCTTACTGCCTCTGGGTGCTGCATATACACTGCGACAAATAATGTTCTTGCTCCACAGATTTCCCAGCGGAGGCACTACATATGAGACTAAAATCCAAGTAAATAAGTGATCTTGAGTTTAGCCCCTTATTCTCCTATCTGAACAAAATCCTTTAAATTTTATTGACAGAATGCATATATCTATTTATCACTATTAAGGACAGTATTTCATTTTAATATAATTTTCTAAACACATGTGTTCACAGGAAGGTGAGAACAACTAAAAAAGGTCTGTTTTCTCCCTAAAAATGAGGAGGGCAGTTCATGAGATTTGGTCCATCAGTTTCACGTCATATTTTTCCTATTCGATTACTGAAATATCATTGACACCCAAACCACATGTTAGATATAAACCAACACAGCTACAAATGTGCAGTACTGTGGCCTCACATGCTAATAATCTGCACTTTTTAAACAGCCTTGCAAAACTAGAGCATATTTCACAAGCTCAGGCATTAAATTTTCCCTTCTCATTTTATCATAATGATATACGAGAATATTTAGCAGGGTTTTATTTGCTGTGGGAAAGGGAGGCAGCATTTTCTAGGTCATTTTAAGAATATCTTTAACTTTAGCCAGTGAGGAATCATGGGTAAAAAAGGCATAGTGGTGACAACTGAGTTGATGTTAATCATAATCCCTGTGTAGGTGTCTTTATGAAAAAGTGTGTGACAGCTGATAAGTGCAGCAGCTTTTATCTACATCCCATTAAATGCTTAAACTGCAATGAAGGATCAAGCCAATTTTTTTTCTATTTCCCCATGATAAGATCCAAATAAAAGCAAGTTCTGCAGAAGCAAAACTCTCTGGTCAAAGTGTACAAGGTATTTTAAATTGTGGGAAATGTAATTTTAAACAGAAATTGAGGAAATGAAGGTCTTTTGATGTGGTTGGACATGGGCTGATTTATCAGACTTTTCTAAAAGACACTAGAGAAAATAATATCATCAGTGAGGTAACAAAACTGCCTCAGTAAATAAGGAATTATACTTACAAATAAATAAATGCATATTAATTAAGATGAAAAATGAAAAATTCCAGGTTTATGTATTAATTGCAATGATTAAAGAAAGTGTTTAAAACAGTTCTAACATTTTGTACTATTAACATAGGGGTTTTTGCCTGTAGATGGTGCCGTAGGGCAGCAAAGTTGTTAAGCTTTTCTAAAGATTAAATTGGGTTTGAAAGCTAGTTATTACCAGATGTTAACAGTTTAGAAACGCTTCTCCAGTTTAAAATTTGTAGCAAGATTTTCACCCAACACAATAATGTCAAGGAAAGCCCAGAAAATAAAGAAAATGCCATTTGGTTATATAATGGGTTTGGTTTCTTTTAATTAATGTGCTTTTCATTTCTATCATATAGAAGTGGCAGTGTACTTATTCAAACAGGCTTTGAGCACCAAAACAAAAAAAAAATACTATTGCCATGGTTAAAATAGGCATTGTCCTGACTCCTCTGCATAGGTAGGAAATGGACTTTCAGGACCTTAGTCTGTCTTATGCTTGAGGGACTGACTAAACCAATGGTGCTAAGTACAAGAGAACTACATATTATTTTCTTTTCTGTGTTAACTACCTTGATCCTGAGTAACATGATATCACGGATAAGTCTATAATTCACTAGCTCCACATGAAACGTCATTATGAAGGAAGCTGCACATTGATATAGGTAAACTAAAAATAAAAAATAAAGAGGCAAACAGCAATGTTAGTATTTGCACTGCCCCCCCCCCCCCAGCAGTGCTGTGACTGCTCTTTGTATACTCTAAAATCAACTGCTGGTGAGAAAAACACTTGTGCAAAATTTCTTCTTGAATTCAGTATTTTCCTCTATTTAAATGAGCAGGTTGAATGGACAATGGATTCTTGGGAGTTTTTGGCTAGAATTAATGGATGAAGTTCAGGTGCAAGCCTGCATCCAACTTGGAGTGCAAACACTGAGGGAAGGGAAGGGTATGGCCAGCCCCAGTTGAGTCAGGCTTGTAACATGGCGAAATTCTGACGCGCTGTCTTGACAGTAAGCGATTTACTGACAAAAAATCATCAGCTGGTACACAGGCAACACCATAAGTTCATTTTTGCTGCGTTCTTCTCAGCCCCTCTGCAATTGTGCACTCTTGCTTTTATTTATTTATTTGTAAATATAATTCCTTATTTACTGAGGCAGTTTTGCTACCTCACTGGAATTGCTATTTTCTCTAGTATCTTTTACAATAGTCTGATAAATCAGTCTATGTCCAGCTAAGACAAAAGACCTTCACTTCCTCAAACTGAGATGGTGAGGCCAAGTAGCCAGGCTGTCTAATGACTTTAGGGGAAAACAGATGCAAAAACACAGGTTCCACGGACAAAGCAAGATTCGGAAGGAGGAAAACAGAAAAGGCCCTAGAAAATCCAATCCCTCCCAAAAGGAGCCCAAGGAGCCACAAATGCCACACCAAGGAACTTTTTCAGAGATGTAAGGAAAAAGGATAGGGTCTGTTACCCAAGAGCCCCTTCCCTATTAAGCTTTGTGGTGTTATGGATAACCACACTGGTAGTGGCTAAGAAGGGGCTGATGAAGGATTGACTTTGTGGGCCTGCAGGCAATGTGTGTACAAGGTGGACAAAACCTCATGAGAGCAGAGGCAGAGCTCCAAAAGAGAGCATGACATGGAGCTCTGCCACAGTGAACACACTCTGAGATGAGAGCTGAGAACTCCTTTTTGGTTTTAACACCAACTCTAAGCATCACCCTCTGTATAACTTTGGCCAGGAGGGCTTACAACTCAAGACCAAATTTCACCAGGTTTTGGTGGGAACAAAACCTGATGATCCTAATGGGAGTGAGTCCACTATATCTGTTGCCTGAAGTCAACTCGTTATAAATGCTAAATCAATGTTTGCCACTTGTCTCTGATGAGTTTACTCCCCAGCTTATTTCTCCCTGCAGTGGTATTAAGTGGGACAACTCCATGGAAGTCAGTAGCATTTTTCTGCTATGAAGCCAGTGTGAAATCATAATCAGAGTTTCAGACCTGTAACTTGAATAGGATTTTGCTTCATCCTTAAATTTTTCCTTCATGTCTTTCTCTTACGTAAATAAGCTTTAATAATTTGACTATCAAATGACCATCAAATAAACCATGTAATTATCAAAATTTTTAAAGGCTCTTGAGATCTTGCAGGGGAAGATTCTCTGTAACAACAAAGTAATTTATGGAACCACTGAATCACAAAGTGGCTGAGGTTGGCAGGGACCTTTCAAGACCATGTAGTCCAACCTCTGTTCAAGCAGAGTCAGCCAGGGCAGATTGTCCAGGACAACATCCAGTCAGGTTCTGAATGTGTCCAAGAACAGAGACTCCACAACCTCTCTGGGCAACCTCTGCCAGTTTTCTACCACCCTCACAGGAAAAAAGAGTGTTTTCTGATGTTCAGGTAAAATTTCATATGTTTCAGTTTGTGACCATTGCTCTCGTTCTCCCAGGGGGCACCAGCGAGGAGAGGCTGCTTCCACATATAAATCTATGTAGCAGCAACAGAATACCTGTTACATCCTGTAAAATGGCTTAACATTTCCACTGAGATAATCTCTCTTTTACAGTATGTAGGACTGTACTTTTGTAAAGTACAGAAATATCAGTTCACAATGGACAGCATACAACAGGTCTTGACCGTTTAAATAAAAGACCTTTTCTGTGGCAGTTAAGCCCTATAGTAAACCAAACTGGACCTGAGCATGGACCTGGCCATAAGCTCTACCACGCAATGGTTCATACTCCTGAATTAGAATCACACTCCCTTGAACAACCCAGACAGCTACCACTCCTCCAGGTAGTCTGAGCACAGTTCAGGGAACAGCATCAGACTGTTTCCAATGTGCAGAATGAGCGAAACCCCTTGAAGTTCACATATGGTATCTAAATGGCTACATGTGAGCCCTTGCAGGGACAGATTGGTGTGGTCCATTTTATTTATCAGCACAGACAGACCCTAAGCATATTTCATAAGCCAATGAAGGTCAGAGTTTCATTTACTTAGACATTGCTGTGATTACTTATAATTATCATTTGAAACCTGCTGAAATCAAATGGAAATGGGTAATGCCACTTACTCCTAAGTAAACTGTACCTTGAATGAGAAGTTGTTCTACTGAATTCAGCGTGGGCCTGGGATTCAGCTTATAATTAGTGACTATGATTATTATTACTCTAAGACCTTTGAATTCAGTGAAAATACTTCTGGCATATGAGTTTCTTCATAACAAGTGCTCTTAATGCATGTAGTTGAAGTCTGCTTGGCACAGCTATGAAAGGCAGGGGTATCAGCTCCACTCCTCCCATTTCTGGTGGCTATCAATGCCAGCAAAAGCCTTAGTGCAGATGCTGTAATAGGAGTGATAGTTCACCGAAACATCCTTATCTGTGCAACCCAAGGAAATCTGTTTGCGTTTACAGGGTTTGCCGAGTTAGGTTTCTTAATCCATCCACTGGGAAATGCTATTCAGTGTGGAAAAGGCCCAAACTCAAACAATAATACAAGTGACTTACATTTCTCATAAGAAAAATGAGGTTCTTTCCTCAAATGTACTGCTTCTCCTTAACAGTGAAAGATCTTCATCACATGTGTCCTGTCCTGTTGTTCTTTCCAGATGTGGGATTTTGCTGGGAAGTTGTGACACCCAATTTGTGGGAACACTTGCCATCTGAGCAATGCTTTCACTACTGCTCACCACGCTCCTTAAACAGGCATGCTAATTATGTTACAGGCTGTCTGCATTACAGGCTAAGCTCTACGAGGCTATAGTATTTTCCTAGGAACCACAGCAAGGAAGTCAGCATGGGCCTTCAGCCTTCAGTTGTGTTAGCTGTGCATCTGCTGTGACCAGAGTTTCTGTTGACAATGACAACCTCATTAAGCATTTACCCTAGAGGTGTTTCTGGTGCTCAGAAGAGCTCATATTTTAAGGTTATCACTGAATGCTTTTTTCAGTACCAAGCAGTTAGTGAGGAAGTGTTCTTATTTAAATTAAAAGAAAACTAAGCATTGATAAGAGGTATTTTTAATGCCATATACAATTAACTTGGTACACCACAAATAGCTGGCCTCCAGCTGGACTTTGTGTCACTGATCACAACCCTTTGAGCCCAGAAGTTCAGTCAGTTTTCAGTCCATTTCATTGTCCTTTTAGCTAGTCCACGAAACTTCATCGGTTTGCCTACAAAAATGTTATTCAGAGTCTGTCAAAAGCCTTGCCAAAGTCAAAATAAACAACATACATTACTCTCTCCTCATCTTAGTTATTTCATCTTAGGAGGTAATCAGGTGAGCTGATTTTATCTTCATAAGCTCATGACAACTACTTTCAGTCACCTTCTTGTCCTTCATCCATTTGGAAATGCTTTACAGGATTATTTGCTCCATGACCTTCCCAGGCATTGAAGTGAAACCGACAGGCCCAGATCCTCCCTCCTTCTTGCTCTTCTCAAAGACAGGACTGGTAATTGCTTTTCCGAGTTCTCAGGAACTTCCCCTCTCCCAACTTGATCCTGCTTTACTGAGGGTAAGTCTTTGCTGCTCTTCACTTTCTGATGGGTCTCAGGGACCTGGAAATCCTGTGGCAAATCTTACCAGGGAAGACCGAGGCAAAGAAGCCAATGAGTACTTCAGCCTCTTCCATGTCCTTTGTTAGCAGGTCCCATTTGTGAACTAATTTATATTATGAAATACAGCAGTATTTACAATTACAATAAGAGGATGAAAACCACAAGGTCAATGATAACTCTTAGCTAATAATAGGCTTGAGACACAGTAATAACTATTTGCATTATAATGATCACTTTTTCCTCTTCTCAAAAACACCTGGTTTTGGAAACCTACAAAGCTACACTGGCTCAGCATGCCTCCTCTGAGTGCATTGTTCCACCTGCTTTTAAGTATAAACATAAAACAATGAAGTAGAGAAAAGAAGAACTCCGAAGGAAAGTAACAAATAATTTACATATGCTAATTTTGAAATCAGTGATGGCTCATTTGCACTTGAAGGGTAAATACTGAAACTGCATACCGCCTGTCTGAACAGCTTTTCCTCCCATTGCACGAAGACATAATATGGGATCACTGCAGGTATAAAGAAGAATAGCAAAGATACATAAGAGGTGATCTTCGTTTCTGGCTATGATATTAATATGATTATTGATCATGTCCCTTCTGGTGTCCATGCTTCAGAAAGGACATTGAAAAAGACAGAGGTGGCTCAGCAAGAAAACATAACTTCAATTACAGAAAACATATCTTGAAGTAACAAACTGGACAATTTCGAACTTTGTAAACTTTTAAAGAACAGTCAAGCTGATCAGAGACCCCTGACTAGTCTGTTGGTATGTGTACGTGGGGAAATACTGGTTATTAGCAGATACTTTAAACTGCAGAAAAATAGCACTGTGAGAAGAAACAAAAAATACTGGAAACGATAAACAGCTTCAGGCATGGATTTTCCGGGGCTTACATGTATCACTGCTAGCCTCAATCTCCTACTTTTCACAACAGTGTTGACCTTTTGAACCCACAGTGCAGCGCAGTGGCTTCTTTCTTCTCAGCATCACATGCCTGCCATGAGGGCAAAGAGAAGACATGGTGCCAAGCACAGACAGAAGACATTTGTTTTTTTCCATTCTCAATCCTCTGCTACAGACATGCCACTTTCACAGGACCCATTCTCATCCGTACTCTTAGTATTTAACAGTAAATGGTGGCAGATGCATCTGTCTGTGTGAACAATATATTTTAATAGTTCTGTTATATTGTTAAAGCCAATGGAAAAAACATTAGGTGAATGGCCTCATGCAGATGAGACTAATTATAAAATGTCCTGTTTCGCCTGAATATTTTCGTGGGAAATACAATGGCGAGGCTCTCCTGGAACATCATCTGGAGTTCCAAAGCCTCAAGGCTTCCTGGAGACAAGATTCAAGGCCTCTCAAACCGGACATTCAAAACTACAAGCACTCAAACGCCCTGCCTCCTGTGTAAAGCTCTGGGCTCATGCTTGGTCATACCGGATTATCTTTTACACAGGAGGTGTAAAAGAGCTCTGTGGGAGACAGGGTGTTGACCAGACGTGTGCAACTTTCAGATAAAGAGAGCACTAACTGATCCTGCAATGTGTCTGAGGAAGGGGAGCCAATCATTATCCTCCCACGCTTCAGTTTCCAGTCATTAACAAGGCTTAGCTCATGTGTCTTCCAAAGAATTCCAAATCTTACAACCTACTAACTTCATAATTAAGTAGACTTTAAGGCTCAAAGCTCCTGTGGAAGTCATCTCGTGTTATCTGGTAACCTGTATTGATCCATGTGCCAGCATTTACAGATGGACTGAGCACGTGCAGTCCTGTTGCTATTAGGGGTTTGTGACTGCATATTGAACCGTGGCTAACCACTGAAAAAGAAGCAAATAAAGTCACAGATCAGGCTCCTGCATGCTGGGGGGGGAAAAAAAGGGCGCAAAAAAGCAAAGCCCCATGTTGCTTCTCTGAGTGCACTAAATAGGAAATTAACTTGGAGAGGCCGCTGCAGGTGGTTGGTGCTGTGACCACTCTTCTATGACCAACCAGCTGCACATTTCTCAACGTTTCTAAGGCCAAAATCACGCTGCGGCTTTTGCTCTGCTCTGCAGTCCGATGGGGAGCCAGCTGGAGAGCCCCAGAAGCTGAGCCCTGCCTCAATTTTACCATGGGCAGGCAGGGGGCCAGGTTAGGGCTCCGAGCAAAGCACCCCGGGAAGTCGGATTCCCACCAGAGACAAGGAAGAGTAAGTGCTGCCTTTTTATATGCCTGGAGGCAGGACATTTTGGGCCTTGCTGCAGCAGCCGTGACAACGCCGAGGAGCGCCGCCAACCCACGCCCGGGGCGGCGGGAGTGGGGGGCGGCCAAGATGTCCGATCAGCCCCGCACCGGCATCAGCACCACCGGCCTCCCACACCCGGCACAAGCCGCCCGCTCGGTCACATGGAGGCTGCCACTTCCTCTGCCCTTGCTTTGCCCTTAGGCCGCGCGGTGCCGCCGGTTGCTCGCCCCGCACGGCGGCTGCGGGCGGGCACCGCCGTCCCCGTCTTGCCCCCCCCGCACACAGGCCCGGCAGAGAGGCGGGGGGGCTGCGGCCGGAGAAGGGCAAGGGCCGGCCGGCTTGCCCGGCTAAAAACAGCCCTCTCCTAATAAAGCGTGGGCCCGTGTCGCGCCCTATAAATACCGCTCGGTGCGGGGGCCCGCGGGCTTTGGCCGGCGCTGCTTCAGCTCGGCGCGGCTTCTGCAGGGGGCGGCTGCAGCGGAGCGCAGCCAAGCGCAGCGGGGCCGCCACTGCCGCCCCCGACCTCTGCCGCCAGGAGTCCCGCCCCCGCACCCCGCCACCCCCAGCGAGATGCCCCGGGTAGACGCGAGACATTCAAGCTGGACTTTAAGATGTCCCTGCTCAGATCTAAAAGGAGCAGCCTCAAAGCCAGATCAGAGGTGGGGCATCCAAACCCAGCATGCTTCCCCCGTTCCCCCCCCCCCCTCTGCAACGGCCTAACTTCCTTAACCCGCCTTCCCTCCCTGCTTTATTTTTTATTTCCCCGGTCTAATGCAGCAGTGCCCTCCCTGATCGAGACGCCCTTTGCGTGGTGCGGGGATGCCGCTGCTCCCAGGAGGACGGGGCTGGGGTTGCGGAGCCCGCGGCGTCTCTCGCCGCGGCCCCGGCGCAGCCGGAGGTGGCGGGCGCTGCAAGCCGCTGTCGCGCCGTCCTCCCCTTCTCCTCAAGTAGAAATATAAGGGGAGCTGTGGGGGATTGTTTGCTCCTATAACAGGTGCCTCTGCGGCGCTGAGCGGGGGGTGACCTCCGGTTTCGGAGGGGGCGGCCGTGAACCGGCGACGCTCTAGGACAAGGGGTGTCCGGTTACCGGCACAGCAGAAGCAAGGGATGCGCCCGGCAGGCAGTATTGCCCTCAGCCTAGGGGACTGAGGACGGTGCTGGTACCGAGTAACGCATGTGCTTGCTCTTATTAAAAAAATAATTGCAGTAAAAACCCGCGAAGACGCTAGGGAGCGCTTCCCAGAGCGCAGGGTGCCACGGGGTGGGATCCTATCATGGAGTGCTCCCATCAAGCGGCATACTAAGGAAAACCCCATCAAACCTGGGGCGGTGGGTGCATTTCACCCTCGCTTGGGCTTAAGCCCCGAGGGATCTGCGAGGGCAGAGCCCGAAGGTCCCCCCGCTGCTGAGGCTGCCCGGGGCTCTGTTCCTGCTAGCCCGGGGCCACTGTTAGCCAGAACAGTGCTGTAATTATTTCTCAGCAGGGATCAGGAAAGACCCCAGAAAATCAATTCCATGAGGATCGATTGCCTCCACAAAAAAAGATGGCTGTCTCAGGATCGAAGGTGCCTTCTCGTTTACCCCAGATAACCCCAAGGTTAACAAAGGATTTACTTCGACTAAAGAAGGAATTATGTTGTGTTGGGGGATGAAAAGAGGATTAAGGTTTTCTCTAGGGGACGCGGAATTGTGAGAGAGAGAGACTGAGGTAGAAAGGGAAAGGGAATTGGGGAGACTGATTATTAGAGGACTGTGACCAGGGATTTTGAGGACAACGACTAAGCAAAACTTTTTTGCCGTTATGAGGTGTAAGATCAGAGAGGCTCTTTAAGTAGAAGGGTAATCTCTGGTGAGTAATTTTTAGTTTACAAAGAACGGTATCCCGGCTGAGTAGCTGACTCCTTATCGTGTGCAATTACTGCTTATAAGGCCTGTGGGTACCTTCCAGCCATTTGTTTGGGGACCTGTGGGTGTCTCCTTAAAATTCACTGTGCTGGCCTGGCAAACAGGTGGAGCTATGCTCCACCGAGTTTGTGGCACATGGCTCCTTCAAGTGCTGTGTTTTGTATATTTAGCTGCGTGCAGGCTGTGGAAAGAAGGACTGCTGGGAAGGGAAAACGATAGGAGGAACATGAGCTGATATGGCAGGGTTGTAACGGGTGGCTATGATGAACTGTTAAAACATTTCAGATGAGAAAAAGTGTGTGTCATGAGGGGGTCAGTGAAAACTGATGAAGGTTAAGAAATTGGACACCATCACTGAGGCTGTGGCAACAGGGATAAACAGTCTGTGAGAGCCAGATCCGAAATGGACAGCCCCAGTCTGCTTCAAAACAAGAATATAAATAAATAGTTCTGGCAGAGGAACAGAGGCAGCATACAACAGTGCCTGTTGCCCAGCAAGCTGCTGCTTTGAAGCTTATATCAGCAAGTGTCTGCTTCTCTGGTGTGAATGCCTCATTTTGCGCAAGGATAGCTTTTTAAGGAGTAGGATTAAGTCAGCTTCTTAGAGAGGCGATCTTGTAGGTTTGCTGTGTTGGTACTTATTTTTGATTCCTTGCACAGTCTTCATTTTCCATGGTTGCTTTCTCTTTTTGAAAAGGTACCAGAAAATTTGATGCTTGGATTCAAGTGTCAAAATTGGTTAAAACAATGATTGGAGTGGGAGAAGCATTATCTGTCTGTGGGGTCTTGGTACTAATGGAGCCTGCTATTCTTCTCTTTGCTGGGCTTACTTCTGCGAGCTGTCCATTACAAGTTCACTAGACAAGTGTCCTGTAGGAAATCATTAATTTAAATTTGTCAATTCAAATAAGTCCAGGGAGCTTTAACAGAATAGTCAAGATCCTTGTACTTTCGTCTGTCAAAGGTCGTCTAGGTAGAAGTTATGAAATACATTTAATTATTTTCTTTCTAAAGAAACTTCTATTGTTGTTGAGCAATCACAGAGTCAGAAGTTATTTTATTGTAACGTATAGAACAGTAAGCTATGGATTAGCTGTTACCACTGAGGAAGGAGACAAAAAGACCATCAGAAGTGCTATTAGTTGTACTAAAGAAAACCTGTTAGACTTGTTAGCTTTTGTGGAAAAACCTAACCATACTAGGATCATTCAGTATGGAGAAGAAGCAGTTGTGGAGGATATACCAGAAGTCCATGAAGTGAGGAATGGAATGGAATGGAAAAGGTGAAACTGAGCAGTGGTTGTATATTGTCTCTCATAAAACAAAAAGAAGCACTAAATGTAATCATCAAGCAAAGGTCATAGTTTTTATACAACATATAACTCATCATTGGTATTTATTGCTATGGGGTATTGGAGAGGCTAAAGGTGTAAAAGACTAAAAAAATTACAAGGCATGTTCTTGCCTCATCTTGTGAGTGTCTATTTTGCTGTCTTTTTTGCTGTCTTTTTTTTAAACATACTCTTATTTCTTTCCTTAAACAAGTATACTTTTAAAACATACTCTCTTTAAACATACTCCTCTCTAAAGTTACTTTGAAAAAGATGTTTTTCCTTTGCAAAACTGTAATGCAGTGCTTCTGGTACTGGTATCTGTGTGGAACTGGTTGTGAGATACTCTTTTTCCCCCCCTCCTTGGTTCTAGTTAATAAATTGCATTGAAAAGGAGTAAGATAAATTAAAATTTTGTAGTTATTTCATACCTACCTTCTTTGTACTATTTTCTAATGTTAGCTATAGCTGAAATTCCCATACGAGTGTTATGTCATCCATGATGGCTGGAGAATTCGACCTCTCTGATAGTAAATGGGAAGAAGAGAGAATCTCCATTAAGATATATCTTAGCTTGTTCACCAAAGTGACCCTTCCCTTATGAGCTTATATAAAACGAGAACCTGATTTACAGTGTATCACTGAGGCACCATGTTCTCTGTCTTAAACGAATCAGTAATAGATCCTGGACTATATTAATCAGAATGTAGCCTGCAATAAGACAATGCTCAAAATGTGTTGTAAATAAATAATCAGAATCCTATAATTTTTATATTGCTTTCTTTCTGGTGATGGATTTCAGTTTGGTTCAGGTCTCCGAATGTTCCTGGGTTAAAGCTGCAGTGAGGAGTATTGAAAACTGTGAAAGAGCCTTTATTTTCACTGTTACTAAAGTAAAATCTTAGAGTTGTGCATTTCTTTTCTTTTCCGTTTTTTTCCTTCCCCCTTCCTTTACATATTTTTCCCCCTTTTGCAAGATGTGAGGTAGACCAGTGGGAACTGATCTAATCTGATAATACCTCTTGCAAATGTAAGGAACAAAATACCTGATGTTATCATGACAATTTGGAGATGCTGAAGAAGAAATAACTTTGAAGGTGAAAGTGGATGTAGTTGTAAAACATTAACTCAGAAACTAGCAGCGTCGTGATTTAGTAAGACAAGGTATGATTGTTCATATTGTGTGACCAGAGTGCTGGTAACCCTGACCAAAAGTAAGAGCATGCTTTATTATATTGTCATTTACATTCAAGGCTGGGACAAAGTCCTCCGTGAGAGAGGGAGTTGTAGTTCTGACTTGTGTGGAGTTAGAACTTCAACTTGGATTTCTCAGGCAGCCAAACAAACAGCTGATTTTACTTCTGGATACAACAATCCACAGTCCTCATTGTCTGTCCTTTCCTTTCCAAACACTTCTGCCTTGTTTCTTTTTTTATTATTATTTTTATTTTGATTCTCTTTTTCATAAGAAAGAACTCTGTGTAACAGAGAAAACATTTTATATTTTCCTTCATATTTGGAAGGCAGAATTTGTAAGAAAATAAATTAAATGATGTAATAGTGGAATGGAAGGAACAAGAGATGTGAGGAAAATGAAAAAGCTGTGTCTAAACTTGCTGTATCTGAAATTTGTGACAAAATTCCTGTTAGATTGCAATCAGTTTCTTAAAAGAATGTGTGTCTGTTCATTGCAGGTTGACCTCACGCGCACCTTCACCTTCCGCAACTCCAAGCAGACGTACACAGGAATTCCCATTATAGTGGCAAACATGGACACTGTGGGGACATTTGAAATGGCCGTGGTTATGGCAAAAGTAAGTCTTGACTCTCATTTCTGCAACAGTTGGGAAGCATCTGGGTGACAGTGAGCAGCCTTTTTTAATTTTTAGCTAAGTTTGTTGGAAAACAGGGGGGCATGAGTTTAAAATTCAGAATGGGAAAAGGCAGCTGTGCTTTTACAGCAACACAGTTACCACAAACAGGGCTCCTGCTATAAGATAGTTTCAGTGGAGATGCTTCCATGCTGGGAAACTTCCATCTTGGATGTAGCTCAGCTTCAGGTGGATCTTCTAGAGCTTAGTATCTGAGGTCTGTTTGTGCTCCCTGCCAGGAAAAAAAAAATAGCTGACAGGTTTTGAAAGTGTGGTTTATTGGATAAAGCTGTAGCAGTTTCTAAGTTAATTAGCCTCTAGCACATTCAAAATACTGATGATAGCTTCATGAAACACATCGTAAACCTGATTCTGAAAGGTTGGTCAAGTATGCCAAGTTACCTTTGAGAAGGTGTTTGGAGTTGCATGATCTGTTATTCACTCTTACTGTTTCTTTCAAGCAGGATGAGCCTGTACTTAAAGGGGGAATTTCTAATGCCTTATTTTGCAGCTGAGGGAAAGATGACTTACTTGGACATTAATATCAGTTTTCTTGTTTTTTGCTAGCATGCAATGTTCACTGCAATTCACAAGCATTATTCTCTGGAAGAATGGAAACTGTTTGCTGCCAATCACCCAGAATGCCTTGAGGTACATTTTTGTACTGTAAATTATTATGGTTTATTGCTTTGTTCTGAACTCACATACACTGGAGTCTCTTGGGAATACTGTTGTCAAGTGAGGTTTTGGGGAATGAAGATATTTGCTGTTCTTAAATTCATGAAGGGAAGTGGCTTGTCCTGATTTAAAAAGAATAGCTATGTGAGTCCATTATGAAAGTGCTTATATTAAGATGTGAAAAAGCAAAGTTTATGTATGCCTGGAATGGAAACAGAGAAATATCCTGAACAAAGAGGAAGAAAATACTTGGGAGTAAGTCTAACTGCTGTGCTTCTGTTGCTGTTTGGAGTGTGGTACTGCACAAATGTGAACAAGTTTGAGTAACCCAGCCACAAGCTGGCCCTGCAAACCCTTGTGCTGGGCAGAGTCTTTGCTATCAGGCGTGCAAGTGAACCTGGAGCCTGTGGACTGGAGGGACCCATGTGCTGGGACCAAGCTGGGATGAGCATTGAAAGTTGTCAGAACATATGTGTCTTCCACTTGTGCCAGAGTTCACTCTGTGCTACTACTGGCTGTGTTACCCCACTTGTTCACAGGGTCCTAGCCTAAGCTATTAGAGAGAACAGGTAAATTTATTTACTGTATTTAAACATATGACTTCTTCATATCCAGATTTCTTCTGTGTTCTTCTGTACCAGAAGAGGCAGTATAAGAGTATGCCTGGCTGTCTCTCCTTCCCCTCGCAGTTCAGTGCAGTTTTGAATCCTTTTCTGTATTGAAAAGAATATCACACAGCCAGCTGTATTCTGTCTTTACCTGTGGCACATTTTAGAATTATATTATAGAGGCTATTGATTACAGGATTGTCTGAAAGCGAGCCTAGCACTTAGCTGAGTCTGGATTACTTACATACCACTACAGGGTAGAAAGTGGTCCCACGAATGTCATGTGTCTGAATGCTGTCTAACTTAACTTATTTGTGGTTCATAATGACCGGAGTAGGATCTCCTAGTGATTAAAGATTGACTTGCTCTGTGACCTTGGATTTCTGGTGAGGCTTTGTGGGCCAACAGCTGTGGAAACTATTCTTCTTTTGGAAAGGACTCATAGGAAGACAAAGGAAGAAGCAATCTGCTTGTTTTCAGCGGTAGCTGACCCTGCTTGAGAAAGGGGATTGGACTGCACAATCTCCAGAAGTCCCTTCCAAACAAAACTATGCTGTGATTCTGTAGATCAAAGGAGTGCTTGGTGAACTTGAAGACACAGATTTTACTCTCTCGACAGTGCCCCAAATTTTGCCACTCTGATTTTCTGTAAATATACCAAGTTAGGGCTTCTTCCTTGTTTGTTTAATATGAGCATGGCTGAACCTTCGTTCACCTCAGCTGATTAAATAACAACTTGTTAATGAAAAGCTGATAAATGCTAATTTCCCTTTATTGTATATACTTTAAACAAAACAGAAATAACACATTGATATTCCCAGAAAGGTATTTATTTCATATTATATGTTGTGAGTTTCACTAGTTTCTATGACTATGCAGAAAAAGGCATATGAATTGTGTCTGTTTATCCCAGTTTTTGCAACCTACTACTCCATTTTGTTCTCCCTGTCTTTTTCTAGCATGTCGCAGCAAGCTCAGGTAGTGGAAAAGCTGATTTGGACAAGTTAAAAAGTATTCTAGAGGCCATTCCACTTATCAGATACATCTGCCTGGATGTGGCAAATGGCTATTCAGAGCACTTTGTGGAGTTTGTGAAGTGTGTCCGTGCCCTGTTCCCACATCACACCATTATGGTAAGTGTGTAGAAAGGGTGGAAGGGGTGTGTGTGTTTGTGAATTCTGTCCAGGAACAGGACCCAGAGTTTGATTGATAGGCATCAGAAGCTAGAAAAGGAAGGGAAGGAAGGAAGGATGTTTCATAATGAGTTGGCATTGTCCATCTTCCATTGCTGATAATTTCTGTGGGAATTATTGGTGCGTGCTCAGTCTGATGTTGGCATCGCAGGCTGTGTGGATCCAATTTTTTCCCTGCTCGTGTCCTCCTTCCCACACCAGATGAGACCTCTAATCACAAAGTGTGTAGGTTTATTTTGGTGATTCCAAGCAGAGGTTTGCTGTGGGAATATGCCAATGGTTCTGGCCAATTGAGGTCAATGGTTGTTTTTGTCTGTTATATCACTATGAAGACAGCTGAATGTAGACTGATCCTTGCCCATGATAAGAATCGTAGGGGTGTTGTGCAGTTGTGAATGGGATTGTCAGAGTGTAAAATGGTCAGTGCTGGGGCTTTTCGTGTGCTTTTTGTGACATTATATCCCATCTCAGTGCTAATGCCATGCTTCCTTCAGCCCTTTTGCACTAGGAGTAGAGTGTTTGCATTGACATGGAACTCCTTGCAGCAGAGTGCTACTGCTTCTTTCCCAGGGCCCTTAAAGAAATGTGCCTGAATTTGGTTCCTTGAGAATAGCAGAAATTCTCAAACAAGCAGCAGATTCGTAATGAGGCTACCAACCTTTCTTCAAGCCAGCACGGCAAAAAAATCCTGTGTTTAGGCAACATTTTCTCACTTTTCCATGCCAGACACAAAGCTGCATGTAAAGTAAATTGAAGTAAAAATTGTTATAAATGCACATTCTGCCTGGGGTTAATAGGGAATGACATGCTCCAGCAGCTCAGGGGAGACCACGTTCTTTCTCTCATATTGAAGGAAGGCAGTGTTCTTGCCACTGAATGATGGTGGCATTGGAAAATGGAAGTAGGCTAGAATACCTGTTGGACTCTGGGTTATCATAGGCTAATGAATAGGCATCCTTCAAAGTTACCAAGAGACACATTTTGGTATGCACTCATAGCTTTGGACATCCATTTCCCATGTCTTCGGAGAGAGATTTTGGAACTACGAAGTGATAGATGTGGGCTTTTTGAGCTTCCTGCTTCATGTTCACTGCAGTGAGGCAAGAGGCTGTTTCCTTGCTTTGGATCTGAAGTATTTTCCTCTGTGACATGATTACTCCAGAGTCTTTGACTTGAAGAGTTGTGGGAGGGAGCTTAAACCACATAGTTAAAAAAAAAGATCTTCGCTATGAGCCGTGGAAAGAAAACTGTGTGTCATGCCCTCCTCCACCTCCCCACGGACTGCTGACTCTGCCGACTGAGGACGGAACTCCACCAAGATGAATTGCCCAGAAGACACAGGAGGTCAATGTCAAAGTCAGGTATCGAGCCCAGATTTTAGACCAGAGTTCTTAAGCCAGTCTCATCCACCCCCCATGTCTGTTCAACTGCCTTCCTAATGTCTGCTTCTGTGACTGAGGTTATTGATACTTCGGGTCTCATTGTCCTGAGAGCACCACCTGCTTGAACACATACACAGCCCTGACCTGTTCAGTTGCTTTGTCTGATTGTAGTTCCTTTCTCTGAACATGGTTTAATATGGCTTATGTTTTTCATCTGCATAGCAATAATTTCCATTCCTAAAAGCATACTAACCAACTTGAGGTGTTCAAAAATCTTCAGTTTTCCAAAGCCACCAGAGTCTGTGCAGTCCCTGAAAGCCTGTGATTCAACTAAGGATGGACATCTCTACCCTGCCTTCAAATGACTTGACTTTAAAAGCTGTTCCTGGCTGAAATACAGGAGCTGGTCTAGGCTCCTTTTTATGATACTCTGGAAGACATGTCCTGCTGCTACCTGTTCTGACTGATGTCTCTGTGCTATGCCTGCAGTATGTTCTCTGCTGTTGTGGCTTTCAAACAAAAGGATTAGCAGTTAAATAGGAGGTATAAAAATAAAGAAGGTTTCTCATAGCTGAAAGTGATCTCCAAGACCTTGTAGGCTGTCTTGTTTGCTTTCCTCAGCATGACCATTCATTCCACAGTCAGCTGCAATGCAATACATAACAGTAACTCAATCCTGGGTCTCACGGAATGTGTGTTCCCAGGGGCCATGTAATGGGTTCAGCTCTGAGGTTGAAAGGTGATGTGCAAAGCAGCTGTGGTTAATGTGGCCAATACTCCAGTGCAGATGGAGGATGTCTCTTGTGTAACAACCTTTCAAATGCATGTTTTTGTCTTTTTAAACACTGGTTTTGCTAATCACATTGCCTTATTTTCTTCTGCCTGGCTCTGACACAAAATTTTTTCATTCCTGCATTTTGTACTAATTTACAAAGAAGATCAGTTTCTCCATGGAACAGAAAGGGAAGGGAAGACAGATGGGCACAAAGGTACAACATGACTTGCCTTAAGTCACTCATTAGATTGAGAATGGGGGAAGAAGCAAGTCTTCTGACTGTCTCCCAAATGCAGGACTGCCTCCAAGAATCAGGAGTAATGGTCCATTGGGGAGTTTTGCTGTTGCACATTGTCATGTGCATCAATTGTGCCCACTTGCTGAAGTCTAAAGAAAAATTTCATTCGACATTCATGATGGAGAATCAGAGCCAGAGCCTTTATATTACAGGAAACAGAGTCCTTATTTAGTAGTGTAATTGTAGATGTTAGGGTTATTCCATCTCACTGAAATTCGGTTTAGAAAGCTAAGAGTTTTTTGCCAGCAAGGTTTGCCAAGTTTTTTCCAGAAGTTTTCTTTTTGTAGTGTTTTCTGTTCTTTATACAGAAGAAAGCCCGAGGGGAGCAGGGAGTGTGGCAGGAAGAAGAAGGCTGGGGCAGGACCACACTTGCAGATACAGTAGCACCAACAAGATATGGGCCAGAGAAGGATGAAAGCAGAACGGCAAAAGCAGCAGCAGAGGGAAACAGCAGGAGCCAGAAACTGTTGCTCCCCCTTGGAGTCAGTAGAACTTCTCAGGGCCTTAGTGGAGACAGAATTCAGTCAGAGAAAGCCATGCAGGCTGCTCCCAGTTTATCTTCGGAACATGCAGCAGAGTAAATCCAGTCACGGCATGTCCACCAGGGCTGGAGTCTCAGAACAGGGGCCAGGTGGGATCCCAGGGTAGGAGACAATGATGCTGCTGAGCCTGTCTTGGGTCCGTTACAAAACTGCGTGCAAACACCCACCAAGTGTGGCTCAGCCTCACAAAGGGCATCATCCCTCCATCTGATGGTAAAGCACCCCTTGCTTTGGTGGGTGGTAAGTGTCCTTTGGCCGTCTTCCTGATAGCATGGAGGCACAGACTGTGCTTTCCTCTAGGATACAAGAAGAAAGTTTGAGAACTGTTGTCACAGACACTTCTCCCCAGCTTGATCCATTGCCATTTGCCAGCAGCTTTCAATCAGTGCAGCAGTGTTCCTGTCTTAGTCAGTATGAGTCGATATTTATAGCAGGCTTTTATGAGGCACAGTATCAAATGCCTGACTGAAATTCAGAAGCTCTGCCCTACTATGTTCACTGATTTTGTATCCCTGTCAGAGAAGCCGTAGTCTTTATAATCCTGTTAGGTGAAATCTTGATCTCATTAAAGTCAGTACGGAAACTCCTTATGACTTTTCTGAGGCCAGGATTTCCCCCAGGACTGACCCACAGTTCAGTCATCCTGGATAGTGCTGGAATGATCTAGGGTGGCACTCACATGAAACCTCACACTGAGTGATGGTATATCTGAATGTCACCCTGATTGTATAGGAACAGGCCCACAGCCAGGGTAATTTCTTGTAGCCCCTAACAAGTGACCCCACTTGAAGGCATGGCGCTTTACCTGACTTTTGGTTGTTACTGATGCTGTTATTTTACTGACAGGGTAGCAAAGTTAGATTAGCAGTGAGGTAATTACTGGGTTATATCTCTTTCAAGAAAGCCAGTTCTGCAGCAGATTAGAAATGCATTGGTACATGGACTCATCATTAAGATGAGCATGGTTTTCAGTATACACAAAATATGTATACAGTGGTTGCACCAATTGCTATGTTCCCTGACTGCTTGTGCAAATATACTACAAAATGCATTGTCTGTAGTGACTTCTTTGTACAAGTTCCAATTGCTTTACTTGCTTTATATTCTTAATTAATTTTAAGAGGGTTTCATCTCTGTAGTCTAGTCTTTTTATATTGACCTTTTCAGATCTTTTTTTCAGTTCAAGTATTTTGGCCTTACCTTGAAGATGTAAAAGGCCAAAAGGCCTTTTGCCTTTATTCGCTGTTGTACTAGCATGAGTGGTAAACCGAGCATTGGTTTCAGTGAAAGCAGAGTTCAGCTGGATGTGAGAAAACAGCTTTCACTGTTCTTCAGCTGTGATACCAGGGCCTCTTCACAGATAGCCGTGCCTCTGTCATAGCGGTCTTTTTGTGCTCTTTGAGGTCTGCAAAAGGTACTAAAAGAAGCAAGCCTGTAACTGGCAGGTTGAAGTCTGCTATGTAGAGCTCCATGTCTTCCTTGAAAATTTGTTAAGGATCTGCAGATTCAGAAAGACAGAAATCACTAATGTGTGTACATGCATTCCAGGAAAAAATGTATGCTGGGGACATAAGTGCTTTTCCCTGCTAGGATGAGCATTTTGAATCAACATATGCAGTTCCAACATTCTCTAGCAGTAACTTAACAGTAAACGTCTGGTTAGCATTTCTAAAGAGACAGTTTGACAGCCCTCTACGCTCTGCTAATAAGAAGACACTGCTGTTTAAGTTAAATACATATTTGATCCCAAATCTCATGGAATACGTACTCATTCCTGTTTATGCATCACTTTTCCACGTACTCCAGTATTTCACCGAGTTTTAATGTGCTGTTTGTGGTACAGCACAGGGAGTCATCTGCCTTCCAGATGTAAACTGCTTCCTTAATGCTGTAGGCAGCATGCTCTCTGTCACCCCACCTTGGAGGGTACAGCACTTAGTATAACAAATTACCACTGAGCAGAAAGGAAGCAGCACTTAGCTAGAGACACTGTACCTATTTTATATTTTTTATTTCCTGACTCTTCTATTTTATTTTATTTTTAATCAATACCATGCTGGTTTGAGCAAAGTTAAGTGTTCCTGTGTCATAGACCACAAATTGCTGCCTTACGGTATCATTGTTTTTTTAAGTGCTTCAGGTGGTAGCTTGTCAGCTGTTTCAGGCTAATAAAAGGGGGAAGTAAAATTCAGTAAAAATAAATAAGTGGTGAAATAGGAGCCAAAAATCAGTAAGTGGAGAATAAGCCTCACCCAGCATTTCCTGGGTAGCTCCTGTTGACTTCAGCAGGAGTTTTGTTTCAATAAAACTAAGAAAATACTAAGTAAGGATTTTAGGATTTGCCTCCTACTCTGCCCAAATCACTGCTTCTACAAACACTTGCTAAGTCCAGTAGTAACATCTCTAGGTCCTAAATTCAGATCTCCACAAATGAATAGTCCATTTTGGTACAAGTGCAAAACAGGAGATGTGAGCAACCAGACTCCTGTTTCAGGGAGATTTATTTTGTGCAGTTTTTCTAGTTAGGAACGTGCTGTAGACATGAGACAAGCCACAGAGCTGAAATTGAAACCAAACTTGTTTTACGCATGTCTGATGGGATGATGGGCCTCATGGGATTCATCCCAGAGTACTGAAGGAGCTAGGAGATATTTGAGCAGGACCCCTCTCAATCACCTACCAAAGGTCTTGGGAGTCTGGGGAGATTTCTGCTGACCAAAAGCTAGCCAACATTCTTCCAGTTTACAAGAAGGGTATGAGGCAGGACCCAGGAAGCCAAACACTGAGAGGTGTGGGGCATTGCCCATCTCCCTAGGAAGCCTATTCCACTCTTTCGGTTAAGAACTGATTCATCATGTCAAGTCTGAACCTCCCCTGAGGAACACATCTATCCTGTCATTGGATCCCTGAGAGAAGTCAGCATCTCCCTCTGCACTTCCCCTCCTCAGGAAGCTGTAGTGAGCAATGAGGTCACCCCTTAGGCACCTTCTCTGCAAGCTAGACAAACCCAGTGTCCTCATCCACTCCTCACAGGATGTACCTTCCAGCCCTGTCACCTTGTCGCCAGTTTTGTTACCCTCCTCTGGCACATTTAAAGCCTTTCACATCCTTCTTAAATTGTGGGGTGCAATTTACAGGATTGCATTCCCATACAGTGTTCCCTCAGAGTATGGGAATGCAATTAGTACAGCTAGAGTGAGTCATTTCAGGATGTGCTGTGTCAGCATTCATTTGCTTTATGCAGCCCTTTGCAGAGAGAGGAGAGCATGGTCTGAAAATGTACTGGCTAACGGTATGTTTTCAAGCATAACTCAAAGCATAGGTTTTAGCTCATAAATCCTCTTTGAGTAGGATTCAAATGTCATTTGAAATCTTTGCTCCTTGAAGACTGTCTTTTTCCTGAAAGTCTTTTGGACGGAGGACACTCCTGGCAAGGGAATTAATCTCTAGCTTCACTCTGACTGCTGATCCATCAGATCCACATTTGGACACATGAAAGGGCCTGTGTTGTCTCACTGTGCTTGCATCAAAATGTTTCTTTAACTGAATAGACATAGACTGGTAGCTTTCTGCACTTATTACACCAGTTTTGCAAGCTAATTAGTAAGTATGTGCTAAAAGGTTGTTTCAAGGACAAAAAGTTCCTTCGTATCTGAATAATGTCATCAGTAATTTCATTGCATTGACATTCTCAGGTGTTTTCAGATGGATGTATAAAAAGCAAAATCCTCAGTCCCTACAGGCGTGTAGGTAGGGACTCTGAAAAAGAGACAGTTGCCTTTTAGTATTGGCTACCTGGCCAGCCAGCTCCTTACTGACAGCACAATTAGTAGCCTTCCTCTTTACTAAATACTTGCAGAATTAATTTAAAATCCCAGTGACCTACATTCACACTGCTGGAGAGTAAGACAGCCCCACAGGCAGCAGTGCCATGAACTACATTGCACTGACCCATCAGTGTTTCAGCTTTTGGGCCGATTTGGCATTTTCATCAAGGAAACATCCCAAGTGGAAGCTCAGTTAATGCCAGTTGTGGTTATTTCCTTTCCTAGGAGGAAACACCCATTTCTAAAGTGACCAGGTTGACACCATTAGCTTCATGTTCATCCAGCTTATCCAGCCAGTGAAGGGGTAGATCTGCTGGTTGTGACTGTGTGGAGCTGGACTCCAGCAGTCTTCTGATGGGTGAAAGCCTCATTAACACATCTCTCAGGCTTGACCATTCATGCTTTGATGTCAGCAAATGTATGAAAGAATGACATTCACAGTCAGGTCTTTTGAATTTAGACCATTGTTCAAGAAATGTAGGTTTCTTTGTTGTGACATCCCACTTGTCCACTTCATATTCTGGATTTCACAGCATCCATGGACTAGGAAGATCTATATCTCATGGTATATTACTACATAACAGGTAACACAATGTCAGTGCCATGAGTTTCTGCTACAGTTTGGAAACACTGGAGTAGATCAATGTTCTGGAAGCATGAATAGATCACAAGGTGACTATGACCCACCAGTGTGACATGGGCAAATGTGTTCTGTGTGTGTCAGGCAAGATACTTCCATAGAAAAGGCAAGCATTGTGCAAAGCTCTGGTGAGATCTCAGCTGTACCCCTGTGGACAGTTCTCATTCCTCAGGTCAGTCTGGTATGAAGGCAAACAAAGACTAAGCAGTTGATTAGGTACAGGGAGAGCCTAAAGAAGAAGATTAGTAGAAGAAGCAAGACAAAGGCTGAGAGGGCTGCCATCTCTTTCAACAAATGTATCAAGGATGCAGGCCAAAGGAGGAAAAGAGCTATTGAAGTGCAAGGAAAAATATGGTAAAGAACACAAACCAATTCAGAACTTCTTTCAAAGAAGAAGATGTCAGCCTAGACAGGATGCTTTCTGTATCTCTGCAAAGTTCATGCACAGAGAGCCAAACCCCTTTTATCACTTCTGGCATCACCACAACCAAATGAATATATGTGGTAAAAATGGTGTTATTTACCTAGTCTACATATGCATACCAATTTTGGCACTAATGTACAAAATTACAGGAACAGTATCTTACTTGCTCTTCCAGTACACAAAATACTCAATCCTAAAGGAAAAAGAGATTTTCCAGGATTTTAAACAAGATCTGAACATCTTCCCACAAAGCGAGGTAGGCAAACGGCATAGAGAGGGCTACAGGCTGTTTAGGAGAGATAAGCAGGGCAAGAGAGGTGGACTGGTTGCACTGTATATAAGGGAGAAGTATAGCCTGTATGGTTAGGGATGATGTGGCTGAGAGCCTCTGTGTGAGGACTAGAGGGATGGACGACAAAGTGGATGTCCTAATGGGATCCTAAGGATCAGGGTTTACTGGAGCAATCATTAAATTTGTTTGACTTGAGGATTTACCTGTATGATTGCTTTAATCTCTGTGGTGTGTGCAATGAGCGGTATGGTGAACTATATTCTTCCTTACTCTGTGCAGTTAAACTTGTAAAAGCCCTGAATAAAACTTTACATTATTGTCATTAATCTTCACTGCAGCAGTCCTGAAATCTCCTATACATGTGATCTTGTTCCTTCTGTCTAGGCAGGCAATGTAGTGACAGGAGAGATGGTAGAAGAACTTATTCTTTCCGGAGCAGATATTATTAAAGTGGGTATTGGACCAGGTAAGTCAAATAAGGGTGATTTTTGGTAACAATTGGAGGAGTTTTCTGGATGGAACCAATGTATAATACTGTTTTTTTGCTTGTTAGCATGCCTAGATCCACTCAGGTCAATAAAACACTAGTGCCCTTGCACAGAATATATTTAAGAAATACGTGGATAGGGTGCTAGTGTTTTGTACTGCAAAGTGTTACATATTGCACCTTCAGTCAGTGAAGATGCTTATTATTGGAAACACTGAGCTGTCTGAGCTCCTGACGTTATCACTGATAACACGTGTTGTGTTTAGGAACACTTTTCTAGCCTGTTGAAAAGAGGCTCTCATCCCAGCTAAAGCTCAAAGGATACTGTGTTCAGGTATCCACTTCTATCAAGGAAAGATGGGTTTCTAAATAGTTTTATGATTTGTGTTCTGTGAAGCTGACGTTGCCCATCTTGTCAGTGTCTTCAAAGATGAAATGGCATTAATTGTAAAGTATGGATAACATTGCTTCTACCTGTTATTATTGCCTGGGAGCTAAAATTTACATTAATGCACTTATATGCTATCTATCACTCTAACATTCTCGTGGATAAATAAGGGGACCCTAAACTTCTTACAGTGTTTTGCCTATCTTCTCTTCCCTAATATTGTTTTCTGGCATACACTGCCATATTCTTTCCTTTGTTTTTTTTCCCTTTCCCATGCCTTTCTTCATGTGTTTCTTCATAGTCTGCAGCTGGAGTCACCATATGTGGGCTAGATTTTAAAGTGGCTAACAGAAATGCCACTGACAGTATAGCCAGTGCAGTGCAGACAGATTGTTTACTCTGCAATGCCAAATAGTTCTGGTCCATGAATGGATAACTTGAGCAGAGAAAATCATGTAATAAAGGTTACAGTTTTGCCTGGGAAGACAGCAAACAATAAGTACTGCAAAACACATGATGAATAAACAATGGAGATGTCATGGTGTAATTGTCACAGTCAAATTTAGATTTAAAAGAAGCATAATTATAGTTTGTAGACTCAAACAAGGCAATATGAGTAAATGCCGTATAATCCTCCCTGGAGATCTTCCTGAACAGGTCTCTACAAGTTTACTACCCAAACCCACAAGTAACAAATGTTCCTCCCTCAGGTCTCAAGGCTCTTTTCCAGATAATGGTCCATCCTGTTGAAAATGGCAGTGATTTATCATAAAGCATTACATACACTATAAAGTACATGCCCTGTGGAGACTATAGTGAAACTAATTTTCTTCCTACTTTGCAGGAATTCTTCTCGCTGTTTTCACTTTGTCAGTTCTTTGCAGGATCTTTGGGAACTTTTACTTTACTGGTGGCTTGAGTATACGTGGATATCAGCTGGGTGAAGGGATCCAGATTTACTGCATTTGGTTTAGAATCTGATTTTAAATTCTTGTTACTCTAAATTATAGGACCTAGGCTGGCAAAAAGCAGTCCTCATTTTGACTTTTAATTTGAGGAGAAAAATAGAGAAGATATTCCAAAAGATCTATAGCCATGTTACTGCTTTCTGATGACTACTTATCTCACTTTATAAATGCTATATGCTGAAGTTTTTTTATATTCCCAAATACTGCAATCAGCCAAATATTTCTGCTTTAAGTATTAGCCAAAAGAGGAGTTTCTCTCCCTTGAGGAAAATCATCATCATCAAAAAAAAAAAAGAGAAGTACAGATTTTCCTTGAGAATTATTTTTACAAACATGTAGAAAAGAGATAGAAATATTTGTTGGAAGAAATACTCAAGTATTAAATGTTGCTGCCGAGTCTCCTGGGTTGTGACTCTGGTCCTTTTGCCCCCTTCCCTGCAGGCTCCTCTGACAGATTTACTTTCTTATGATGCAGTAATTCCCTCACTGAGAAGCATTACCAATGAGACCTAAACTGGGACTTGCCCTGCAGAAGAAAGGGGGATATTGGTCTCCTCAATCACAGCTCCCATGAAGTGGTATTGATAGCATTTCAAAATTCAAGTTCCTCCGTGTGTTCCTTTTATCTGTGAGAAACCAGCATTGGCAATAGTGACTTCTTGAGAGAAAAACAATACCGGTAGAAACACATTTTTTCTGTATTTCTTCTGTCATCCTAATGGGTTGTGTTTATTCCTCTCATTCTCTTGTCTAGGTTCTGTATGTACCACTCGGATTAAGACAGGGGTGGGCTATCCACAGCTAAGTGCTGTTATTGAGTGTGCAGACTCAGCACATGGCTTGAAAGGACATATCATCTCTGTAAGTAACTATCATCTACTCTCAGATTCCCACAGTGCAAATCGTTGTGGAATAGGAGAATCAGACAGTCTAGTACCTTGCATGTTAAAAGGCTATCCTTCTGTCCAGTTGATCCCTGCAGTAGCTCCTAGGATAGTCAGTGGCAATCTAGATGTAAAGAAACTGACTCCCTTTAATGCTAAAAAGACATGGTCACCTCACTCCTGTTTGTGCCTTTGGAAATCTGCTTCTTGCTCTCTGAACAGAGTAAACTGTTATTGGAACAAAGTAGGACGCTTGATAGTGTTTTCACATTGAAGCAAACAGTAATTCCTATGAAAGATTTCTGAAAAAGGAGTGGAATGTAAACAGGGCTTTCCCCAGAGAGTGGGACTGAGGGGCAGGCAGGCAATAGAGGGAATTACAAGGTAAAATGATACGAGCCCATCTGTGCCCTAGTTGGATTGATTCAGATGGCATCCTCACAGAGCTCTCTGTACAGGTACAGGAGTGTTTGACATGGTTCTTTTGAGCACGGCTGGCACGTGAGCCTCTTACGTTCTCACATAAGCTCTGGGGAAATAACAAGCCTGTGGAGAAAATAGAGCACTTATCTGTACTGTCTGCTAATGGCAGTTCCCACTCTACCAGCAAGACCAGATTCACCTCACAGAGAAAAAGTAAATCTGTAAGCATGACTTTATACTGAGCTGGACTGCAGTCTGCAGCACTCAAGAGTCCATGTGTGCTTAGGCAGCCCCAGCCAGTCAGTGTGTCCCTGACCATGTGAGGCTTGCATGGTCTCTGCAGGCTGGCTGTAAGGTAGCTGGTCATCAGGAAGGCACAGAGGCTAACCTGTGTGCTGTGCTCACAGCTGTCCTCATAGTCAGCAGCCTCCCTCTGCGGCCCTAGAACAGACCACACTGAATTTTAGATCTGCTGCCAGGTGAATTCGCTGAAAGGCCCTGGTTTGTTTGACCCAGTTGGGACTAGTATCCATGTGAGGAAAGAGGTGTGGTAGTGTTGAGGAAGGAGGGGAAAGGAAAACCTACTGACTGGGGATTTGCATGTATCTCTTGGAGGTGTGGGTATAATGGAGCAGGAACACGTTACAGTTAGATCTCTCTTGCTCTTTATTGTTAATGCATGTACATTCCCTCCTCTCCATGATCCTCTATATGAATTTTGTAGAAAAAAAAGAAAAGCAGTCTGTGATTTTTATGACTTGGGCAGTATTACAAATGTTTATGTCTAAAGCAGAGAGCAGAACATGTGTGCAACAGAGCATGAAAGACTGACTCGTTTCTATGAAGGCTGGATAAGTACAGGTGTCATCCTAGCAGTGGTGCTCAGAGACCCATCCTAGTTTTGCAATAATCATTTTCTGCTAGCAGCCCTCAGAAGAATGCTATCCTGATTTTACAAAAAAACGGAGTGTGTGTTTAGACTGTTGAAAAAATAGATGGTTCTCTACTACTTCTCCTTTCCAGCTTTGGGGATGGATCAGTTCCTGACCTGCTTAGGTCATGTTGGCTTCCATGAGCTCACACCTATCAACCCCCTAGACATTGTGAGGCAATATAAGAGGGAAATTTAATACCTGTCTCCTACAACATCTGGGCCAAGAGAAGTACCTTCAGCTGCAGCTGAGGTCTCTAACACCACTGCAACTCAACTCTGTCACCCAAGCTAGGGAGAGCAAAGCAAGGGTAGGGACATGCCTGAATTCTGGAGCGTTCAGATAGGTATTGGTATGTTTACTGTGGAAAGAAAAGGCTGGACTTCATGTTTGTTGCCGGAGCTCTGGCAGGAATATCACGGAAGAGAGGTATCCTCATGAGGGAAAAACACCATATGGCAGAAATCCTAAGTATAGAACTGGGTCTAGTTGCAACAAGTATACATGGCATCCCTCAAAATGTCTCACTTTTGTCTTTCTGGGGATTCAGGAAGGGGCATACCTTACCTGAGCCAAAAGAGATCACTGCAGGCAGCTATCTATGTCAGTTTGTCAAGAGAAAATGTGTCCAGCAGGTTTTTTTACATTGATACAGAAGTAGCAGGAACGATGTGAAGCTAGCTTCATGTAGATTATAGCTAATGGTGTGATGTGGTCCCTTGAGGCACTTTCTTGTATCCACTTCTGTCTTGTCCAGTACCTTTGCCGAATTGCTCCTCTTTCTTGTTGTGTTGGCTCAACTTCCATATGAAGGAAAAGAAGTCTCACTCTTGGAATGAGAAAGTCATGGTGCTGAGCACAGTACAGGCACTGCAAGGAAAATGACATGACTGAACCCTATTCTTCAGTAGCTCTGCTAGGATGGGAGCACAAACTGGGATTTTAAACAGTCATATTACTGAAGTGATCATGTGTGATTTTTGGAACTGATACGTTGACAAAAAAGGTGACAATTTTCAGGCAAACATGATAGTCCAAGTGAACGCCTGGTGTCTCTCTAGTCACTTACACAGAAAAGGGGAGAGGTAAAATTGCACCAGTTACTTTCCTCATGCTAAATTATCTGTAAGACTCAAAGCTCACCTCAGAAATGAATCTTTCATGACTCGCTGAAAGCAGAGAGGAAACCCTGTCTAAGATACAGGCACTGTTTCTGTCCCATACTGTTTGTCTGGGTGCCAGTAGTCTCAATTTTCATTCTCACTAATCTATCGGCCTTGAGAAAGTGCAACAGTGAGTTACAGTGGAGGGGCCACATAGTAGGAAAGCTCCTTCAGCAACACCCTGCTTGAGATAAAGTTTCTGTTCCTTGTAGGTCAGAGAACTCTGCTGGACAGAGAGGTAGTCACATGTTCCAGTAAGACAGTAATTTGGGCAATGGAAAGCAGCCTTACATGTGTCCTCTCTCATTTGGCTATCATTTGATAGAGATCCCTGTTTCCCCTTCACGCTGCCAGGGCGATGGGTCACCAGCACTCAGTGAAAAGAATGACTCACCCAGCCATACCATCTCTTCTTCCACACAGAACACTTTCCACACAGAAATATGCCCAGTGTTTTTTGTTCGCTCAGCCTAAATGTTCTTGCTGCAAAAATGGCTTGCCTGTCTGGAGAACAAACCTGGGGACTATAACGTTATTTTAGTCATATTAAAATAGTTCTGTTGACTGGAAAGGTGCTTTCACCTTTCCTTCTTCCTAGCACCCAGTTGCCTCAGAATCATGCCCTCTACTGGCTCCATGATCACCCTTTCCAGTAGGCTTTCTTCAGAATTTTACCAGTTCTCCTGAATTCAGAAGTGGATTTGTACAGATAAATTTCCGCAGAGTTCTGAGGTAGAGGCTGAGCCTGCAATAAGCTCCATAACTGAAGCCCAGCAGTTTGCAAGTCATTTTGAATCCAGACCCAGGCCCCTATTGGGACAGGCTGAATTGCAGGGGGAAGCTTCCCAGGCAATGCAGCAGCAGAACAGTCTTACTTTCTAAACAGAGTACCTGATTTCTCACTCAGAATGAAGTGTTTTAATGCATGTAGCTATATTAAACAGCATCTTCTGACATAACTGCTTAGTATGTTCCCTTTTTGTTTCCCTTTCTGTGAATCACTAAATTTACCTGGTTATGTGAAATAAGTGGAGACATCTATAGATAAAGAAGTGGTATGAATCATCATTGTCAGTTCCTTTTATCTTAAATGGTAATTCATGAGCTTTTGGCCAAGTCTCTTAAGCTGCTCAGCATTTTGTAATTTGGCGACATTCAAAGTGATATTTTTTGAAGCAGATGATTAATGATTACACATTAAGGCCTCCATCCCTAAGCGTAAAACCTCCACCACTGCCACTTCTGGGTTAATTATAAAAGTCAGACACTGAGCCACCCAACAACAACAGACTGAAACCCATCTACCAGAGAGCATTCATGGCCAGCATCTCTCAGACAGTAAGTCAGGTGCAGATTCCTGACGCTACTCTTTGAAGATTATTAGACCCTTCTTTCTACCTCGGCTTTTCTTCCCCTGACACATGCACATGCACTCACACCCTCCTCCAGGCTCTGACAGACTTGTCAGAGGGAAAGAATTGCACAAGCAGAGCCCTTAACAGGAGAGAGAGATTCAGCTGTCAGCCCAGCATTTCTTTCTGGAGCTGACAGCGAGGGTGTCTAAGCTCAACAAAAGGCATAATGTGCTAGAGGTTATCAGCAAATGGAATAAAAGCCTTCAGAGTTCTACCAGGTGCTGTTTGCAGTGGGATGCCCTTTGAAAAGCCACTCACTTTTGGATCCACCTGCTCAGTTTGTGTCTGAATCCTTTTCTGGGCAGAGTGTCTAACCTGCAGCCCTGCTGCCAGCTACCCACGAAAGACAGCCCTAATATGGCTGATGGTGGGGGTGTCTGGCTGTGCTCAGCTGCAGGTCTTACATAGGCATGCATTTCTGCCAACAGAGAGGTGAAATAAAATAAAGTAACTATACAGTCTGGGGTGTAGCTTCAAAATCAGGAAAGCTGTCAGCAGTCTGTAATGGATCCTGATCATCAAAGGAGTGGGGAGCCCTCCTGGTACAATGACTGTGTGGAGTAGAAGGATCTTTCATCTGGTGCTCAGGCCTTTATAAAGCCTAAAGAACCATGGCACACGATGAGCTCTGCTGTGTGCCATTCCTTTTTTACAGCTCTGTCACACATACATAGCTTCCCTCCCCTCAACCGAAACCCCTAAATCAGCCATTTCTTTGCTCTGCACTGAAACTGAAATGCGTAGGTATAAAATGCTAAAGATCTAAAGTGCTTCTGTTTCCTTACCAAACCCATAGCAAACAGTGAGGAGTAGGATGAGAGATTCATTTTCACTTACCAAAGATTAGATTAACCAGTTTTCTTAGATACTATCAGATAAAAATCCAACACAGTTGATGGTAAGTTCCCTCACCCCTCCCCCTGTGACCTTTTAGTGTGTTGTAAACTGCTGAGAAAGTTATTTTAAATGTCTTTGGTGGTTTAAGGTAGAGAGTTGTGGTACATCTGTATCCCCCAGCCTTTCATGAAAATGGCAGGAGATGATTCAGATCAGAGGAGGTTTTGTTTTCTGGTTTCTGGGATTTAGGAAGTTGCAGTCAGGAATTTATATTGCTGCTGTTACCAGCGGTATAATCAGTGGACTATATGGTAGAGTAAGTGAGCCTAAAGGAGGAAAGCAGTGGAAAGTATCATATAGATTCCCTAAAAACTTAGCCATGATATATACCAAGTGCACGTCAGCTCTTAACACGCTGTTCCGGAGCAGGGGCCATTGTGGCGCAGGTCGCAGAGCTCTAGCGCTCGCTGGGTCCCTGAGCTCGCTCGCTGCCACTCACTGTCTCTTTTCTTTGTGCAGGACGGAGGATGCAGCTGCCCAGGAGATGTCGCCAAAGCGTTTGGTAAGGACCGTGTGTTGTAACACCCACTTCACCCCGTGTGTCTCCAGCACCTCTGTCAGCAGGGATGCAGGAGTCAGTTTGGCCCTGAATGTGTATTCCATTAGCAGTAGGTTACATTCGTCCCTGCGGGTGACTCGGGTGAAATTAATGTATCAGATTTGAATTTGGTCTTTGGACCAGACAGTCCAACTTCTGCAGTGCAAAACGGAAGAGTGGGCGAAGCGCTGTTTAGAAATTATCTGCAAGGTCTGTACGAGATACAGCCACTGGGACAGTAATACAAAGAAAACTGATAAGGGCTGCTTCTGAGTAGGGTTCAAAGATGCCTGTAACATTGCCAGATCTGGCTGACTTGAGCCTTGAGTAGAGGAAGAGCTGGTGGAATGCATGTTGGACAGAAGAACAAAACAAAAAGGCAGGCCAGATCCCTGGAGATGTTCTTGGGATCAGCTGTCCACTTGAAGAGATGAGATTTTATTTATACTGTATCCCCTAGAGCTAGGCAGATGTCTAAAACATCTAAGTTAATAATTAACAGATTTTGCTTTCATGCCAGTAGTTTCAGTGAATTGCACTGGTGAATCTTGGTGATAGAATAGAGAATTTAATATGTGAGTGTTGTTTGCTGGGCATGAAAGTTACATTGTTTGGGGGGGTCAAACTCGTGATTGTCACTTAGCCATAACCGTGTTACAGCAACATGTGGGAACCAGGCGCTAAACACATAGTCAACAGAACATTTAAAGGCACTGCCCCAAAATGCCAGACTCTTTGGAGACATCACAGTGGGGTAATACCTGGAATACAGTGGGACAGCAGAGTCCCTCACTGGGATTTCAGGGTGGTATGATAACAAGAGATAGCACCTTCTGATACAGCATGTCTGCTTTGCAGGAAGCTTTGCAAGTATGGAAAGTAGAGGCAGGCCTAAATGCAGATTACAGACCTGCCAAGAAAAATTCTGGACCTCCTGGAAAGGTTGAAACCAAAATCTGTCTTCTAAGTTTGCAGACAGCTCCTGTTTTGAGACAGGTCAGATGACAGGCAAGACTTAATTGGAGAATTTTAAGCACAGCTGTGGAGTGATAGCTACCAGCAAGGAATGTGCTTGGTCAGAGGATTTGACATCACCCTTGTGTTACCCAGTGGTGATGTGATGTGGGGAACAGATACTTCCAGTTGGGTGATTCCAGCAGAGCTGAACAACAGCATCCACCCCAACCTCTCCTCAGTCCAGCCCACTCTGACATGCTACAGTGAGGTCTTTGTTCTGCCTGGCTTTCTCTGGCTCCACAGCTCACCAGGTTCTTCCTGGTGTGTTGGTGCTGGGAGCTTGTGAACTGAGACTGTGACCTTGCTCCATTCCTAGCTGCCTGCACAGAAACCTGACCTATGGAAAAGGTCTTTCTTCAATAAGAGCATTTCCAGAAGTTAGAACAACAGGAAGCAACTTGGAAGTGTTTCAAATGTTTTTCTTTGTGGTGTTTATAACAAGTCCAAAGGATCCATGTAATCTCTTTGGGCTAACTGAACCTAAGCCTGCTTGAAACCTGTGAAAGGGCAGATTCTGGCTTACTGATTTTCAGGAGGTGCTGGGATTCACAGTGGTGCATGTTTGAAGGCTACCATGAATTGTCCCTTGGACAGAGGAGCATCAGAAAGCTAAGATTATACAGGCAGTTGTTGTGCTCTTGATAGTAGACCAGAGAGATCAGTCTGACTGTTTATCACAGGTGCAGGGTTGGAACTGATTGAGATGACCCTGAGGCAATAAACTGACTGTATCTGGTTATATACAGCTGAAGTAGACATACTGTGGACATGTTACTAGCTGGAGCCAGGTGTGCATTTGTCAAAGGTGTGCGGCAAAATAAGCTTTGTTATTACTGTCAGTGTTTATTGAATGCTGTTGAGGCGATTGGCTATGTGAGTCTCGTAGAAGGTAGCTGCCATGCCCAGCATTTACAAGCCAAAGCCTTGATAGTGAATTGTCTGCGCTTACCAAGAGCCTCCCAGGGGGAGGAGCTGCATAAATATATTGGATAACAAAGACAGGATGATAAAACACAGAGAGGCACCGTTTCACCTAGGGACAAGGGCCTGGACAAAGCATGGGCAAGAGACCCGAAGAGGACTTTTGGTTAAAGTGATTATGCTATCTCTTTCTGGTGGATCGTTGTAAAATCTTCATGAAACGGGATGATACACTATAAAGCAGCGACAAAGCAACCATTTGAATCATGGGAAGTGTGAAGGGGTCCCAAATGTGAAGACTAGCATTGACAAATGGCTAAAAATGTGAGTGGAGGAGGCAAGTTCATGGAAACAGGAGGAATAGAGTGGACTGAGTGCAAGTGGAGAATTGTGAAGAACTACGAAGTGGATGTTGAGAAGCTTTACAAGTGGAAGGTGATACCATTGACTGGTGTCAGGAATCAGAGGCAAATTGGACATTTTGAAAGAGGGAGAACAAGGTAGAAGCCTGTTTAAAAAGGCAAGGCACAGGGAAGCACTGAAGGTGAGGGACAGAGTTGCTGGGAGTAACAGATGCTTTTAGGGAGACTGCTGGAATTCTGGACTTCTGAATGGGAACATAGTATGGATTAGGTAAACTGAAGATGTCCCTGCCTTCAGGGTATTAGAGATGATAATGGAAAAGATATAGGTTAATAGGAAAGAAAAGAGCTGTTTTGATGCAGGAATGAGAAAAAGCATGAAAGAACTTTATGTTGGGCTCTCAGATGGTTCATATAACTGTACCCTTGGAAAGGCTGATAACATGAATACATTTCTCAGAATGCCCCAGGGAGGCACTACTGTCTCCTTTTTTAATCATGAAAAGTCAAGGCACAGAAATACTAAGTTCAGTTGCCTGAGGTCACATATATTTTTGTGACAGAGCCAGGAAAGAATGTGCCTTTTGAATCCTATGCCAGCATCTTTAACACATTACTGCTGTTCCTTACAGAAGTGGTGAGAAGAGATGCAGGAGCAGGGAGGGAAAAGGAAGAAAAACTGATGTGGAAAAGTCAACTGGGGACATGCTAGTTGCAAATTATGCAGATCACCACTGACTGGCTTTTTTTCCTGTTTATGGTAGCTGTGTGTGTATACCTGCTGTTGCAAAGGCTTGCTGGCTCAGTTGGAGCGCAGGTGAATGTTGATTCCAGGGCCAGCTCTGGTCTAGGAAAACTTGCACTGCATCTACCTGGAGGGCTGCCCAGCCTACAAATTCAGGCTGACTCCAGCTGAATTCATGCAGAGCCAATCTGGTTATCAGTAACTTTTATAATCAGGCATAAAAAAGACATCCGAGGGACTCTATCTGGATCCAGCAGAACTGTGTCAGTGCTGCAAGTTTGGGCTGGCATCAGCACTTGTATTCTGTAATGGCTTGAAATAGGAGGCACGGTGAAACATGAATGAGCAAAATCAGCCCAGATACAGCACAGGCCTCAAGGGGGAACTCATGCAATAAAGTGGCATTGTGTAGAAACAGGACGAGTCTAGCAAACTCTGGGTGAGCTAGTGGGATGCTTGTGTGCAATGTACTCCGTCACATCCTGTATTATCTAGGAGGTTGTTGCCAGGTATTCCCAGTCCCCCACAACCTAAAATAATAACACATTGTCAATCTGTCCTTGAAAGCAAAAGAATGCAGATGGATATTGCAAATATCACCAGTGCTTCTGCTGGTTATACAAAAAACCATGCATAAGCTAAGAAAGGCCATGCTAGAAACTACTACAGCGTCCTGGTGGGATATTAGCTGGTAGAAAAGTAGTGGAACAGACTTGAAAATTTCAGATATCTTTGCAACACTGAAGCATAATGGAAGGTTCTGGAGAGCATTGGAAAAGTATATTTAGTATGGGCTTGTCATTTCTGGAGTGGCAGGGCAGCAAGCATGTGTTGTTTGTTTAGACGTGCTGCATCTGCTGTAACACAGCTCCTCTCTTCTGGAAGAGCTTGATGAATTATGTTGTAGTTTGCAAAAGTTACTCAAGTTGGATGAGTTTCAATCCTGTAATTCAAACATATTTGCTTTCCTCCCAAAATATGCAGTCAAAAGAAAAATAATAAATAGATACTGACGTGCACAGGAACCAAAATTCTGTAATTCTGAAGTGTAGATTTCACGTGACTTTTGCATTAATAATTCGGAGGCTTTGAGACCCACATCCAGAGATGGCACTAGAATTGGGGATCAGGGATAGTACTGACAAGGCAGAGTCCAGAATGTCCTTTGGCAGGCTCTTGACTTCTTTAAACGCCCTCTTTGAAACCCTGACGTCAAATCTGTCCCTCCTTCCTGATGTTGTTTTCTTCCACCCACGAAGAAGACATAAACTAGATTTTTTTATAAAGATGAAGCAAGGTTGTGCCAGGTAGAAACAGGAATTTGCCCCCAGTAATTAAGAACGTCTTAAAGGATGAGTGTTCCCTTTGGTTTTGGCAGGTTGATAGTACTACAGACACGAGTCAAACTGAGGCTTTAAAACTCAGCCATCTGAAATAAGAGAACTGAGGAGAAATCTGCCAGGTAGCTGGCATGATGGGACACCTGAATGGGTGCCTAGCTATAAATATTGCTTGTGATGTGCTCAGCAGTTTTGTACAACCCTCATTTTTAATATCCCTTTACTATGGACACAGTGTTCCTTTCAAGCAACAGCTAGGCAAAGGGAGGTGAGGTCAGCAGAGCAGCTGGATGCTCCCCTCCCAGGCATTGCTCCCAGGTCTGCTCTTTGGCAAGAGGGTCAGGGGTGGGGAGCTGGCACACTTCACAGTTGTCATGTGTTCTGAGATGAAAATATTCCTAAATTCAGGTTTGGCAGAAGCTGAGCAGATTTTCTTGTGATTTCACCTACTTTTCAGGTTTCAAGGTCTGGTGCTATTGGTTGGATAGTAACAGAGATCAGAGCACATCCTAATGCCAGACTTATCTAGCCTGGGATCTCCCCAGAGTTCGGACGTGTTCTTAACAGGGTGGATTTAGTTCAGGCTCATCTGCTTTCTATGAAGTGAGTTTTATAGCTCTGTTCTTTTGCCAGTTCTGGGAAGAAGCTGAGCAGAGGGGAGACCTGTTCTGACACATACATGCTGAAGAAGCAGAGGTTACAAACAGGAAAATGCTTTGTTTCAGGGATGGGTCACCACAGGCTCATAAAAGACTAAAAGACAAACTTATCCAAGCAAGACTAGATATGCCCGAGTATCACAGGAGGCACTGCTGGTGGAATAGTTCCAGCCCAGCTGGAAATATTGGAAATCACAGTAGAAAACCAAGAGTGATTCCGAAAACCTTCTTCCTGATCTTATTCCCAGTGGAACCAATTTAATGATTTACAAAGCCAGAGGAGATAGACAGACTGAACAGTTATGATTGAGTATTCAGAGTTGTTACTCAGTATCTGGAACATATTTAGCAGTTGTAGCTATGGGTAAGACCTCCTTTGTGGTGCATGCTGAGAACCACAGAACCAGAGGTGGTGGTCCATGGCCCAGAGTTTTTAAACAGGAACCAAATGAAGACCCATTCAGATCTCTTTGACAAGGGATCGTCCAGAACTACACTGAACACATATGGCTGGTGGACTTGAAAAATCCATAATTTCAGTAAACAAAAATCTGCTTGTTTTATGTCATTATTGGGAGGAGTACATTACATTCATGAATATGCCTTCCTTCAGGGTACATTCCCACTCACAGCTTGTGGCCTCAAAGGTTCTTGAAGTAGGAACCATCCTCTTCTCTGTACAGCATTGAGCTCAACAAATCCCAGCCCTATGTTTAGGACTTCTGCGACTGCAGCCACAGTAATATTTAGTAAGGAACTGTGCTCAGATACTATAATGAAGTAAAGACTTAAAACTGAATTTGAAAATACAGAGTGTGAGGTGGAGTAGAATTATCTGTATCTTTGTCATCACAACAGAAAAGGACTTTTCCCATTTAAAATACCAGAAAAATTCAATTCACCATATGTCAGTTCTTCAGTAAAGCTTTTCTTCCAAGTTCCCTGTGTCTGTTACAGGAGGGGACTCTGTACCAAGCTACTTAGTGCTGGCTATTGTTTTTGGAGATCACTGTGTTCAGTTTGGAGATCACTTTCAGTTTGGAGATCACCATGTCTTTCACCCTCTTCCTTCCCTGCTTTCTTATGTGTTGCTTTGCTGATCACAGGAGCCGGTGCTGACTTTGTCATGCTTGGAGGAATGTTTGCTGGCCATGACCAGTGTGCTGGAGAGATTATGGAAAGGAATGGCAAGAAGGTGAAACTGTTCTATGGAATGAGCTCTGATACAGCCATGAAGAAGCATGCAGGAGGGGTTGCTGAATACAGGTATGAATTCCACACAGGAGCAATTGCAGTGAGCCATCCATGCAGGAACTTCTGGAGCAGAATTGTGCATTGGGCAACTGTTGGAAACAGGCCCATACCTCTACTCCCATTCAAGAAGCTATTGCCTACACTTATGACAGTAGATCTGAGGGAGGGATGCCATCAAGAGGGATACAGGGAGAAAGAGCTGGGGGTGGCTAGCTGAGAGCAGCGATGTTCGCTCCTTTGCAGCCAGTGTGCTGTTCTGTCACTTCAGCACTACCTGCGTGCTTGGGGAACTCATTAGGCACTGTTCTGACTTACAGGTCTCTCGGCATGTGTATGAACTAAATGCTGGAACATGGCATACCGGGCTGCAGTTTCTACCCCTCTGCTTCTCCAGGTTGGGTGTCCTGTTGGTGTATGAGTTCCCAGCTAGCCCACATGCCCATGTGCTCCCTATGGTGAGCAGAAAGTGGGTGCCTGGTGAATTGTCGATCTTAGGCAGCACAAGCCTGCTGTACAGTTTTCCCACCCCTTTTTGGGTAAGAGAGCACCAGAGTAGCCTCAAGTCATGCAACATGCAGGAGCTTGGGTTTTGAGTTTAAATCCTCAGGGGAGAGGAAAGGAAGACCGGCTTTGCAAAGGAATCTGTTGTCCATTGCTATTTGACTCTGGAAAGCACTGAGAGTTTTGAGTCTTTGAAAAACTAAATGATACCAGAAAACCTCTGTGTCTTTTCTCTTATGAGTGGCAGCTTTAGTCACTGCCCTCAGACAACATGGTTCTTACATACTTCGTTAGAGAATGTTTCCTGTCTTACTGCATACACTGGTTTATTGAGGGGTCCCTTTTGATTCTTCTCTGCTGGCGTAGATTCAGGCTGTGGTCCCATCTGGTAAGCTGCTGTTTGCAAGAGTCTCAGAGACAGTGACCTTACCTGCTGTTCCAGCCAGACACTCAGGATTGATGGGTTTTGTTGGCCTCGTCTGCTGCAACTACTCCAGCATACAGGTTTTTCCCAACGTGTCCAGCTGCTACTACGGGTAAGAGTTGCAGCACTGTGAAGGTGACAGCACAGAATACAAAGCAGAATGAGATCCACAAAACAAAACAGAATTCATGCTGTCAGAGAGACGAGCTGATAGGACCACAGCAATCCCAGATATCACGCTACATAGAAAGCTCTTTGATCCCACCTCCTGTTCTCCGCCCTGACATCGGCTCCTGTAGTGGTTTTTTACAATAAAATTGTACACTAGTTCACCTAGCACTTTGCAAAGTGGTAAGGCACAGCCTCCTTCAGAGCATTTACACCTGTCTCCTTTGGCCTAAATCACAGTCATAGAATCATTTGGGTTAGAAAACACCTTTAAAGGTCATCTAGTCCAACCACCCTGCAATGAGCAGGGACATGTTCAACTAGATCAGGTTGCTCAGAACCCTGTCCAACTTGGCTTTGGATGTTTTCAGGGATAGGGCATCCACCATGTCTCTGGGCAACCTGTTCAGTGTTTTTGCTTTCAAGCACAGCTGTTTATTTGCAGAAGAACTGCACAAGAGGCCCTCTGCATCTGAGACAAGCTGAAATTATGCACCAGAAAGATGTGCTTGCATGCCTCTGAGCTTTGGTTCTCTCTGGGTTCATATGCCACTTCCCAGAAGCAGTGTAGAGTTTTGGGCTCTTTATTTTTTTTTTGTCCCCCAGCAAATCAGCTTGTCATCACAGCTTCTGAACAAATGGTCTGAGTGGACAGCACTAGTAAGTATCTCATAATTTAAAAGTGGCAGCTGCAGTTACACAGTGATACTGGCAGCCTTTGAATGATAATTTCCTGAACTTTGCTACCATGTGCTTCAGTCAGCTGGAATGTGGGGAAAGGCCTGATGCAGGAAAGGCCTGATGCTGGTCAGGTATGTAGTTAACAGCAGCTCTCTGAGAGATCACAGAGCAGCCCAAGCATGCTGCACAGTCATGTAAGGCCTGAATTCCACAGAGCTAGTGAAAGTTGCAGGAAAGGTTTGAGAAAGCTGGCTGTACCATGGGGCCAAAGGACTAAGGCTCCCCCTAGTTGGGTGTGTATGTGATCCCACAACAAAATTCATTGCCAGTAGAAGAACTTATTGACACTGGTCCCCCTTAAAAATGAGATAAAGTGCAAGTATTCTGTCTTATAGGAGTAAGGGATGTACAGAAATGCACTGTATTTGGCTCAGTCTAGACAGACCCTTTGAATTCATTATAGGCAGTACTATACAGATTCTGCTTGATCCACGGCTGTATTTTGATTTGCATCCTTGATTTGACAGTCCCTGGGGGTCAAGTTCTGAAACCTTCAAACCTTCTCAGCAACAATGGAGAAGGAGCACAATCTGAAATGTTTCGTCCCTGGTTTTTTTGGTTGGTTGTTTTTTTTTTTAACTGCATTTTTGTACCAGCACTAGGTAACATAGAGTCTCAGAGTCTACTGCTAGCAGCAACAACTCCAAACACTAAATCTGTAAACCCTGTAACCCCTGTTAACTGTGAAGGTGACAATTCTTTTCTTCGTGTTGCAGCCACCACACAGAGCTGGCTACCCATACTAGCCTTGGTTTCGGTCTTACTTGGCTTGTTCCCAGCATGAGTGTCACCGTGGTTTAAAAATAGCAGCTGTTAGTTATCCAGCATTGTAAATGTGCTGGGCATTGAAGGGGTGATTTGAAACAGTGCAACGCTTTCCTTTGAATTGCTCTTACAGTAAAAGTTACAGGAAGTTTAGTCACTTACTAGTTTAACTTGTGGAAAACCCAAATCAGAAGGGTTCTTAAGTCAGCATTTTAAATGCTGGATACCCCAGACTTGACCCAAACAGGTCAAGTCAGTGATGCTTCTTTATATGCATTTAAAAAGCCCAGCTGTAAATCTGTATCAGTGACCCAGATAAGCTGTTTTGTCTTTTAAAGAGCCTGAGCACTCACAGTGTTTGATTCAAGCAGTGGGAAGCTCAGTGTGCTCAGCCCCCTGCAGAATCAGACTACCTGTCACTTAACTTAATCTTCTCAAAATTACACATGCTGACTGGAGAACCTGAGCCCGCAGCACACTGTTACATTAAAATTGACAGGTAGGGTGAGGTGACTGTAACAGGGAATAAAGTCATGAGAGTAATTGTTTTTGTAATGAATATGTCAGCTGACCCTATATAATTTTGTATGAAGTCTGTGTACCCAGTTTCATTGCTTTTATGTCATTTACCTCTTGGTTTATTTTTACATTTTTGCCTCCTTCCCTGAGGAATATGGATCAGAGCTGGGGATTTCTGAAAGGCAATTTTTATATTTCTTTTATGGGAGAAGAGAAGGAAGGCAGGCAGGGACTGAGACTGCATGCAGTATTGTTCAGTTAGAGCCAATTTGCTTTTGTTAACCCTTTTGAGATTTCACAGGTTTTCTGTGAATGATGCAGTTTTATGGCGGTCACTCAGCAATTTACAGCTGCTACTAAGCTGGGTTTGGGCACTTTATATTAACTGCAGGGTGAAACTTGGGCCACAGAGACAGAACAGCACCAGCAGCTGGCTGCTACTTACCATCTTATTCTGTATCATGAATGATAGCCTGGAAGACCTGCTCCCAATTCCTGCATTTATTTAATGCCCCACTCATAAGGTTGCAGGGCAGCCTGACCCCTTTATTCTGACACGTTTTGCTGGGCTGAGTGGGCACCATCACATGTGCTTTATCCCATCCACCCTGCCAGGATTCCCACCCACCACGCGCATCCCTCCATGCCAGCAGCAGCCTTGAGCTGGCCAGGAGGCGCATCACAGACTGGACCCTGTGGAAAAAGTCTGAAGCAAATAGCTCTCCCTTTCTATTCACTATTCAGTGGCTGACAGGACAGTCTCTGCTGAGAGCATCTGAGCACACCTTTCCCAGCCACTGGGACCCTCAATTGCTGTCTCCTCCTTGCTTTCTGAGAAGGGGTTAGTTTTGGGTCATAACTCTGGGAGACATGTCAAAGCTGCAAAACCCTCAGTAGTTCCTGCTGACTTTCTTATGCAGCTCTCTGCTCACCACTTGCCAACCAATGCCCAGCCAGTTCCTGAGCAGTGGCCCCAGCCAGCTTTCTCCCTAGTTCATATACTAAGCATATTGCCATATTGTATGGAGTATCCCCTTGGCCACCTTGGATGAACTGTCTCAGCTGTGTCTCCTCCCAGCTTCTTGTGGCTCCCAGCCTATTTGCTGGTGGTGTGGTGTGAGGAAAAGTCCTTAACTTAGAATAAGCACTGCTTAGCTACAACTAAAACGTCGGTGTGTTATCACTATATTGTCATCCTAAATCCAGAACACAGCACTGTACCAGCTACTAGAAAGAAAATAATCTCTATCACAGCAGAAGCCAGGACATCCACGCATGGCCTGTGTGTAGGCATTTGTTGCTGGCAAAATAGTTTTAATTTGGGATTTTCTAGTTTTTTTTCATTTAATCCCAGCTAACTCAAATTTCTAATCGCTGATGAGTAAATAAGCAAACTGGTAAGTAAACAACTTTCCTTCCCGTTTTTCAGACTTCATTTAGGCCAGACTTGTCTCTTCACCCTGCCATGTCTCGCCTCCCCTTACTTTTGCCACAGGCCACGCTCAGTCTCAGCTCCTTCAGTGAGAAAAGGGGTGGCACAGGACATTGTGGTCCTGTGTGTAATGGTTTCTATCCACTACTCCCCTTTTTTGTACCTGCCCCACTGTGAGTTGTCTGCAGGCCACAGTCCTTTGGCATGGGTCACCCAGGGACCACAGTCCCATCGGGAGTGCACACCTTTGGAATGGAGCACCTCCTTTCGAGAGTGCATCTCCAGCTGCATGTCTCCTCAGGTGTGTCCAGCTGTGTCTCCTCCCCCAGTGGCTACTCGTGTTTCTTAAATACACTTGAGCAGAGATGTCGTGTCTCACGTCCTCCCCTGACTGGCAGAAAGTTTAATGGCGTGCACCATTTTCGGAGCCAGGTGGCACCGTCTCAGTGACTGGCATGATGGAGGCCATGGCCTTCTCCCGCACCAGCAGCCCTTGTCGTCTGAACTGTGTATGCCCAACACAACACCCATGTGGATGCTAGTGTAAATTAACTGGGTGCTCGTGCATACTGGGCACTCGTGCATGTACTAACAGGGTGTTTGGGTATAAATAATTTGGGCATGCATGCATGAACTACTTGGATGCTTATGCAAAAATTATTGGGCATTCATGCATAAATTAATTGGGCACTCATGCATTAATTTATTCAGTGCTCATGCGTGAACTAATTTGGCACTCACACAAGAACATAGCAAGCCCAGCAATTTATGGCCTACACATCACTCCTCACCTCTGCAAGGCACATATCAAAGAACTCTTAGAATGTTAATCCAATATGAACTCTTTCAACATCATCACAGTCTTAGTGTACATCAGTTATAAACTCCACTCTTCCTTCCTTTGGATCTGATAGTAGGGATTAATACTGTAGCAGCACACTTACTAAAATGTCTCTCCTCCATCCTGACCAGTGTGCTAGAGAGATTAACATCACAGTTTGGTTATATATCTGTATATATACAGACCACATCCCTGGACCAGACTTCAGCAGTTAATAGTGCAACAGTGTGTGCATACGCATGGTAAAATTCCACCCACTCTTCCCTGGGAACCAGATGAGGGACTCATCAGCTCAGTCTGGGCAACATGTTATGTGTTACAAAGTCCTTTCCTCTGGGGACTGGAGTAATTAACAGTAATTCTGTTAATGCTAACACAGTTTGAATATATATTCATCACAAACTTCACCCGCTCATCCCTGTGGACAAGACTATGGAGGTTAATATGGCACATGCTGATTCCAACCTTCTCACTTTTTTTTCTGCAAAATACATTATCCAGCAAACTCCAATAGTTCTAATATATACCGATTATAAACTCCACCCATCACCCCTGCGGAGCTCTATCAGGGTCAGTGTTTCATCATAATCTGAATACTTGCTAACAAGTGTTAGGACTTAACTCTTCAAAACAGCCAATCAAGAACATAATGGGTGTTCAGGTTATTTACTGTGCTTAGCATAGAGAAGCAGACAATTAAGAGTGTACAAGCAAAAATTACCATCACTATTGAAGGTACCAATAGGGTCCTGAGCTCAGTAGCTATAGGGCTTCATTTACATTCAGAATGGGGAGGGGGAGTGAACAGTGTTGATATGCAAGCACCATAGGCATTTCCCCATTTGGGGAGAAAGGTAACACACCAAATGGCTTTGCTCTCGGGGCTTTCCTCCACAGCTGTAACAACATTAACTGAGTTATGACCTTTTTGCTGCGCTTGCAGTTACTTAACTCACAGCTCTGGATTTCTGCCCCACTTCTATCCTATACACCTCCTTTTCTTGCTGGAACATCTGTTATTCCCAGCATGTAGGGTGGGAGCACTGAGATTTTTCAGTCCTCTATGACACTTTTTTTTTCAAGGATGAACATAAAACCGGACTCTGAGCATTTCCTGTGGAGCTAATCTGACATCTCTCTTCTAGCATGCTTCCCCCAGCAGAGTATCTGTAGGTTGCCCTTTGATCAACAGGACATCCCACTAACTCATCAGCTGATGCTAGAGGAGCAGTAGCAAGTGTTTAGCTGTCTGTATCATTAGGTGTTCACCACTTTTGTAGGTTTTAGTCTCCAAAGCCAAAAGTGGCATTCCACAAGCTCCATCTTCCTAACACCACCATAGCTACTGCAGGGATATCTCTCAGGAGTAGTGGCTGTAAATGTCCTGCATTGCTGTAATTTTGCACTGAGAAGAGGACTGCCAAATGTTCTCACTGTTGGGAGCAATGTTCCCATCTCTGCAGTAACTGAGGCTGCCTTTGTTTGCCATCAGCTCTCTGCTACCAAAACCCTGCAACTTATGCACCACAGGATGGTCAAGCATGAATTAAAAGGGCCCTCATGTTTGAATTTATGGGGCATTCATACATCAGTTAATTGGCCTCTCTTGTGTGAAATGAATGGGCAGTCATGCATGAATGCAGTAGACCCTGCACTTCTTGCCCAGTACAGCATGCAGAGCTCTTCAAATGGCAGGATCTGGTAGGTAGGATTTGCACTGGTTTCCCCAAATCCCAGACATGCACACTGTCTCTCAGAATCTCGCAGGAAACTCCCTGTAGCCTGAGCTGAACCTCCCAAATTCAACTGAAGAGGTGGGCATGGCCAAAACGCAAGAATGGTGGCACGACTACTTTTGTGTCATTTTGTGGGTCAGGCCTTTTCTGGCTTGGAGCTGAAAATAAAAGCCTGGGAACTCCCAGCAGCACAGGCCCTACAACACGTCCCTGAGCCCTGTGCAGTCTGTGAGAAGGCAGTGGTATGTCCGTCTTCCACTGGCTGCTTACTGCAGTGTTTATTTAAGAGTTTTCAAGAAGAAGTCAATTACTCATCAGATGTAAGGAGATTAATCATGGTTCTTTATTCACATGGCATATCAACACTTCTCTTTTATTGCCTCCCTAGGGCTGCGACCTCACATTTAAACTAACAGGATGAAATATAGCCAAGCTCACACTGAAGTACCTCCACATAGCCGCTGTTGCTATTGTTAATGATTCACAAATGGAGCCTCCAAACAGGCGTGCCCTTTCGCTCTTGCACTATCCCCTAGACAACTTGTTTAAGGAAGAAGTAAATAAAGGCACATTTACAACAATGACAGGTCCCTGCCATGATTTCTGCCTCCAATTTGTAGGGCAGAAGGAGAGCGTCCCCTTTTTTCTCCGCATTTGTCCCTTTCCAAAGCCTACATCTCCAGAGGAGCTGGTGTGCCATGCAGAACAAGCTTGCTTTAAAGCCTAGTGAGATCAGCTGCTGATTGGGAGTCTCTGCTGGAGGAGGAATTGCTGAGCATGAGGCTGGAGAAAGCTGGAGGAGAAGGAGTCAAAGTTATTTGCCTGATTCTTCCATCGTGTAACTCTTCAGATGTGCTTTTTGGGAACAGTGCAGTCAGTGCTGGCATGCACCAGTACTTGACAGTACTCACAGCACTGCTGTTTTTCTGGCCTTTTTGCCTGGCTCTGAATTATGCTAGATCACCGTTTAGCTTCAGGGGACAACTCTGCAGCAGGTTTCTGTAACAGGTTTCCCATTCCATCTCTGTGGGCCCTGGAGAACAGGACTGATAGAAGACAGCCAGAGCATTTCCATCTGTGTCTAATAAGTGATGTGGGACAGAGCCCAGGGGCTGTGAAGCCTCTGTAGAGCCATGCTGAGTGGTGCCTGCTGAGAACCAGCTCCAGCGTGTCCCTAAGTGGCCTGAGCCTGGCCATTCCTTACACTTTAAAGCTTGCAGCTCTCACAGTCAAAATTATCTTTAAATAAAGCTGGAAGTTTCACTTGCTTGTAGGCAGATGGTAGAGGTGAGGAAGGGGCAGATCTGTAAATAAACTCTTGGGATGTTGGAGCATCTACAAGATCTGTCTGCTTCTTGTTCCCAGTGTTGGTGATGAGTGGAGCTGAGGCATTTCAGTGCTTGAGAGCACCAAGCAGCAACAGGCAAACAAGCAGCAAAGCTGGGGGCACGTTTGTAAACTGTAGCTTGCAGAGTATTAATCTCCACATTGCTCCAGTAAACACAGTGTTGTGTTTTGCATCCAGATATAAATGCAGTAACCGATCTCTTCTCCAGGGCTTCGGAGGGCAGAACTGTGGAGGTACCATACAGAGGGGATGTGGAAAACACCATCCTGGACATCCTCGGGGGGCTGCGCTCCACCTGCACCTACGTGGGAGCTGCCAAACTCAAGGAACTGAGCAGGAGAACAACGTTTATCCGGGTCACCCAGCAGCACAGCCAGGTCTTCTCTTAGCCTAGGACTACGGGGCTGGAGAGAGGGGTGAGGGAAAGGAGCAGGAAGGGCTGCTGTTTTCCTTTGCTTTCTCCTCCATGTTGTGTTAGTGGCAAACTTTCCTCTCTCTCAGAATGACAGTGTCATAGCCATTGGAGAGGCTATGGCTGGGATTTGGAAGGGGAAGGGCATGCTATTAACACAGTGCCATTGGTTTAAAATGCAATAGCCTCATCTTTTATTGTTGTGCCTATCTTATTTTTTAATCAACGTTTCTTTACCTGTTTTTTTTCCCCTCTGATAAATAGCTGATGAAACCTCAATTAACAAGGAATTGGCTTGTACAAACGTGGCTGTTAATGCTCGCAGACATTCACACATTCCCTTTTTTAAGACTGACCTGTCAGCTACCACCACTTATGGCAGTGCACCCTCGAAAAACTGTAGGCTGAGAGAGAAAAAGATGCAAGTAATTGCATGGAGAAATAAAAAAATCACATTCTGTTAATCTTTGTTCTGCCCAAAGAGTGGGTGTTAGTGGCACAGCTGCCAGCCTGCAGAGTGTCAGAGGTGGATGAGGCCTGGCTACTGGTGGCTTCTTAATGTGATGGTAAAAATGCCAGATCTCTTTTCCTTCTCAGTTCACAGGGCTAACATTGCTATTCTTACTTAAATCTCCCTATTCAATGGACTTGCCTCTTCAGAGAAGCTGGCACTGAATGTAGCAAACCCGTGCTGGCCCCCTGTCCCAATCTATGGAGATCATTCAGGAGAACACTTTTCAGAGCTTGCCTGCTTTTTCGTGAGTGCAGTTACTGAATTACCTGGGTTTCTGCTTTTACCTGCTCTCTGTGGACAGATTTTTAAGACATTAAAACTTGGCAACTGTAACCCACCAGGGGGGGTTTTCTTGCAGCCCTCCCTGTTTCCTTGCCTGTTCACATCCATTTAGCAAAGATGTACAAATGCTGTGCTGTGCATTGCCTGTGGCCAGGTGAAAGAGGCCAGAGAGATCAAATTGACTCTTGGTCATTTGGTACCACTCCTTTGCAGTCCTTGACACCATGGAAAGCAAAAGAGCTTTTGGCAGAACAGCTTGATTGATTGCAGGACACTGGCAGGCTGAAATGGAGTTAAAGCATTTGCTCCAAAGGCAGTAATGAATGTTTAAGACTCTGGGTAACACTTCAGTAAAGTGTAATAGCCTGCTCATTAATTGATAAATCACAATGAAGTTTCTTTGGAAATACATGTTGCATCCACATGAATACTACAGTATCTCGTTATGGTAAGTGATGTAAAAGTGAGCACCAATGAATTCATAATGCTTGACCACTTACCTTAAACTGCTGCTGAGATCATAATGTGGCTGATGTTACTTCAGTACTTCAGAGTCTTACTTTCCCCTCCTGTAGACATCTGTGGAAAGTGGCAGGCTTCTTTTGAAAAGCAAAAAAGTGATCTGTAGAAAAAGGAATAGCAAAGAGAAACTCTAGAATTAAACTCATACACTGGACTGCTCAAAAAGCCATGCACAAGGATTGGTACAATTGACCATGTCAAGGAGCAAATCTAGGCCACAAGCCGATCCCTGGTGATTTTGAACTGTGTTCTGCACATTAGAAAAAGCACAGAATATCTTCTAAATTGCCTGGTATTTTAAATGTCTTCCATTTAACATGTAGGACATCTTAGTTGTGGGATGACCCCTTCCTCTGCTTTGGAGGTGAATAAGGGCCTTGATGTGAGCACAGGTTATGCTTGTGCTGGCTTTAAGGACTGTTTGTCCTGCTCACGTATCATAAAGAAATGTGAATGCAGAAGAGAAGCAGGCCTTATGAATACAGGCCCTGATCTCTCTTCCCTCCAGCCTGGAAGCATCATGTTAAGAAGATGCCAGGCCTCTTTACCATAAACGCCGCCAGGAGCCACATACTGCTCTTACCTGCACTAAGCCCAGAGTACAGGCAGTATGACCTCTCTGCATCAGTACGGCTGTAAGACATCACTCTTCCTTTATTGGTGTGATGTAAAGGGTAGAGGGTACAAAAGACAGCAGACACCTCCTTCAGGAGTGGGGTTAGACCATCACGGTGCAGGCCTGACCACAGGTGGGTCTCCACACTTGTGCCTTCATATGTGGGAAGTGCAGCATTCTGCTGGTCTCATGCCCACTCTCACTAGCGCTTTTCTACTTTTTTTAGCTACATTTCTAAGTGGATTTAAGAAATACATATGCATATAAATATATATATATATATTTGTAAACATTTTTTTAAAAGATCATATGCACGCCAAACTGAGCAGGTTCATGACATGTCTTCAGAAGTTTCTTTTCCAAAGGGCAGGTGATGGGGGCAAGGGGAGGCTGCCTCTCCGTGGGGTGTGGTAGATGTGGAGCCCCTGCCCTGGGGCCACTCTTACACCTGCTTTCCTTCCCTTCCAGCACATACCTCTGATCAGTGACTAATAGGAAAGGAGAGGGATAGGCTAATTTTATGTTGTCCCCCAAATTCTTCAGGCTGTGAACAACATTGATGCCACAAATAGTGACTGATAAAAGTTTTGACTTGGGATATTTGGTTTTCTGAATAGCAGCTCTTACCATCCTTTTGATAAGCAGCACATTTTCTTTCATTTTCTTCTCTCTCCACAGTGAGCAGGAGAGAGAAATGGGCTGCAGAATGGCTGAGTTGGTGGCATGTCTGCATCTTGCCCAATTGTATGAGTTTTGTTCAGGGATAGCCCTCGACTATGTCAGCGCTCACCACTGACTCTGTACATGTCCAGCTCTCAGGCTGGAAAATGGGGGGAAAAAAAAAAAAGTGTCCTCCTTTAACACTCAGTTTTGTGCTGCAGTAGTTGCCCTTCATTTAGACCTGGGTCCTGTACCCTGCTCAAGCCCACTGCCACTCCCACAAGGAACTGAGGCAGAGGGATCTGGGAGCACACTATGCCTGGCAGGATGGTCCGAGCCAAGACCACGATCACTGACAAATGCCCTGTGCCATTTGTGGATCTACCTCACCTGCCCATCTAACTGGGTTCTTTGTTACTTGGTGTCCTTCTGTGGGAAATGAAATTTGTAAGCGCTTAATAATGCTTAATGTTGAGTGATTCTGCATAACCAGGTCCTCTCTAACCCTACCACCCCAAACCCATCCTGTCTAGAGGAATGCTGTGAGTGTGATAGCCTGTGCTGTAGGCCAGGGTCATACCTGCTTCCCCCAGTCAGGCAATGGTTGAGCACCCAAGAGCAGTGTTGAGGTATGGCCCACTGGCTCCACAGTGATTTAGTTTAACACACCAAAGACCTACAAGCAGGGATGCTGAAAAGGGCAACATTACATCATTAAAGCAATGCCTGCTGAGTATGTCCATCCTCTGGCGTCTTGAAATATAAAGAGACCTGTAACACCTCTGCTGCTCCCAGTCCTACTCTGGAGCTGCCTTGCTGCAGCATCTTTCGGAGGGTGGGCTCCTGCGAACACAACCTGGCTAATCACAACTGTCCTTGGGGAGGAAGGGCTTGGGAGGAAGGGCTTGGCACAGCAGCAGCCTTGCTCACACCTGAGTGACTGTGTGATGGCTGTGAGGAGTGCACATGTAGCCCTCCTTGTAGGTGTGGGGCCAGCTGTTAGAGAAGTGGGCCTTGAGCCAGCATCCTGACAGGTGCAAAACAAGCCACACAGGTCTCCATTCTGTGAAAGAAACACATGCCCATCTGCTCATTGGAACAGCCAGCCCCTATCAACCATGAGACAGGGGCTTTGATTGTGGCTTAGTGCAGCTTTCTTCTCCCTTAGGGCATAGGGTGCCTCTGCATTTGGGGGAGCTTTTCTCATACAAAATGTGCCTGTATCTTTCTTTCAGCTAGTCAGTAGTGGGGCTAGAAAGAATGGGGATAAGGAAGAAACAGCAGCTATTAGCCAAGCCCCACTGTGTCAGGACAGGGGCTCGCGGTTCTCAGTCAAGGACACAATAAGAGTTTGCAACCTTTTCTGAACGAAGCACTCCTACTTTATATCTATTGAACTCCACTCACTTGACAGACTTGCTGCTACAGCTTGCTGCCACAGCTTGCTGCCAGTGTATGTACAGTGTCTATCCATCACCTAGGGGATGGTGCTGTTTAGTTGCTAATACCAGTTTTATACCAGAAATTCTTTGTTGAAGGCAGGAGTGCTTTTGGAACCAGGGCCAGGTTTGGTCTTGTGATGAAGAGAGGGAAGGGGGCAAAAAGTAAAAAAAAAAAGCCAAGACCCCAGAACAGCAGTTTGCCTTACACAGCAGCCAGATCCAGCAGGTGGGAGAGGGTTGGCCCTTCCCTCTGGAATGGGAGCTGATGGGGACAGAGGGGCCAAAGCATGTCTCTGCTAGATGCTGGCACAGCTCCATACCCCTAAACAGACCATGGACCACCCCCCTGCAGCCTTGGCTTCACTTGTGGTCACCCAGATGTTTAAGCGAGCCCTCCCCAGCATTTCTTTGACACAATGTTTACTGGTTGAAGTTTTCATACATAAATAAGTAAATCAGAGTCCAAAAGTCCTTGGCGTTGCCTGCGATAACTGTGAAATGCTTCTGTATAATCTCCCAAAAAGAGCTGATGAGCATTCAGTGTTCCCCTGCCCTGCTTGGCCCTGCTGGGATGGCAGGGAGAGCACTGCCTCCCACCCCTCTGCTGCGACACCCACGCGTGCACTGCGCAATCATTCAAACCGTTCAGAAGTTGTAAATGGAAAGTTTTTGTTATGCAATAAAGAGCTTCACTCTAATGGTCTGCAGAGGGTTTTATGGCCATGGATGGGTGGGTACCTGCATGTTTTGGCATTGTCGTGAATAAACACTCTCAGATGCATTGCCAGGGCACAGGGTGAGGGAGGGAAATTAAATTGGGCAAATTATGTCCCTAGGAAAGCTCTCTCCCATTTAGTCATAACTCATAAAGACAAAACACACGTTTGCAATTGGCACTGTTATTTTATTAGTACGAGTATACTGAAACAATAAACTTGTACTGGTATACAGACAATTTCTTTAAAACAATTTTGTTCAAATTTTGAATCAAACATTGTTTTATTATAATAATGAAATAATTTCTACCTAGAAAACCTGCAAGCACCATCAAAGAAAGGGACCATAAAATTCAATAAACAGACGCGAGTGTATCCTACAAATAGACACACCACCATTAGAAAATAGAATATGAATTCTTCCATTTTTTTTAATATTTGTTTTAAAAAAGCTAGTGCAAGTACAATATTTTACACTGGAATTACAGAGAGTATGCACGCATATGGAAAAAAGTTCTCCTGTCACGATAAAAGCTCTTATCTATGTCTGTATGCACTTAAAATCTTCTCCTCTTTTCAATAAGGTGCAAAACGTTATTCCCTCCCTATTTCTCCTTTGTACTGGCCATGTCAGCTCAATTTCTCCCCAACACAAAGCTGCAATATCCCTTTTACTGGGCCTACGTTAGGAACTACACTGGAAGTGTGATTTGCAACAACCCTCGTTAGTAATACCAGACAATTTAAAAAAAAAAAAAAATTGCTTCAAAAACTACTGCTGTAGAATGGCTGGACCTGACTCCGGCACGGCCAAGTGCCACCACCAGCTGCTGCCGGGAGCGGTGACATAGCTAGTACAAAATGATTTTCAGTAGCTCACCCGAACTGAAAAAGGTTGGGAAATTCCCCCTCCCCCACTTTTGTAACACTGTGAAAAGAACAGTGTTCAACAAGTTAATATATTTAAAAAAAAAAAAAAAGGAGCAAATACATACATTAGTGAGTTTCAACATTAGCTGACTGTCGTGAAGAATTGTATCTATGCCTTAACAGATTAGTAATTTCGCGAAGCATCCAGCCCAGTGGCCAGGCTGAAGACACAGACTGAGCCACTCACAGCTGCCCCTGGCCCGTTTTTCCCTCAGCTGCCCAGATCCAAACCCGATGGACTGGGACAAGAATTCTGCAAAGCGTGTTCAAAGGAGAGTACCTGGGTCCTGGATTTTTAAAGCAAACACCAGGGTGGAATCCCCTCACCACCAGGTGGGAAGGGGCAGAAGCAGTGCTGCCCAAAGAAGCTGGTGGTCCCAACCCAGCTCCACCCTGGCCGAGGATCTGGGCCCTGAAGTTTCTGCCCATCAGCAATCCCACAGTACATCAACGACAGCTTCAACGAGTGACTTGCACTCGCTGCAAACAACACTTCCAATGCATACCTACTGCATGGTCAAGGGAAAGGGCACAGGAGCTTTAATTGCTCAAAATAGAAACTAACAGAAAATTAACAACCTTGGATGAAGCCTCCATAAAATCCTCAGTGGAAGACTTGAGTCCTTTCATCTAACAACAAGAAAAAAAACTACAGAAACCTTAGAGACTGTTATTGTATAAATACTACCTGTTGGCTGAATGCACTTCACCGTAACACAGCTGGGGCTGGTTTCTGAGCACCCAGTAGTCACTTGTACAGGGCGAGCATTTCTGCCCCATGTGCCTGCAGGAGCTGAAGCTTGGGTTACCTCCAGGGAGGGGGACGAGAGCAGCCTGAAACTTTGCCCGCTCTGCCCTGCCACCGGCTCCCAGATACCCAGCTCATTCTTTGGACAGGAAAAGGACCCCCTTCTCAGAAACTGCTTTAGGATCCTTTCCTTTTGGCTTCTGAAAAACATCAGTCTTGCCATCAGTCAAGACCATCACTGGAAACATGCTCTGTGTGACCAACTGCTCCCGGTGGCTCTGCCAGCAGTGGTGGGGGAGAGGGGCAGTGACAGGGGCTGGAAGGCCAGGTCGCCTTGGGTACCACTCTGCTGCTAGCGCTGGGCTAGGATCCCTTGTTACAAGCACTTCTCGTTCAGGGTTATACTCTTTGGATTTCATCTGGAACAGGAAGTGCTGAAAAAAACATGGAACAGCATCCCCAGAAAGAGGAAAAAAACGGGACCAAAAGGCTCCAGGTGGAAACTACACAGGTCGTGCTCAGCTAGCAACAGCTCTCCACCCAAGGGCTGGCCTGGCCATACCTGCTACGGGCACAGCCAAGGCCTCCCTCAAAACCAGCCTTGACCTCTGGGCTGCCAAGGGCTCCCTTGGCACAGGTGGAAGAGACTTAAAGCCAAAATACAACTGGAGAGTGAGACTCTAGTTTTGCACAGTAGCCACCCTTTGAAGTGCCTGGTAGCTGCACTCAAGAATTGCTGCTCCAAGGTGTATTTTCAGCACAGGAATAAACAGTGTGAAGCATTGACTCCATTCCCCAGAAATGGGACCCATGTAATACGAACAGAAAATTAAACACAGTTGTTCTTTAAGAGCCTTTGAAGTAATAATTCTTCCTGGCCAGAGCCAATACAAATCAGATCATCTAGACATGACATTTGCTATATACAAAAAACATGTAACTTTCAACCTTTCTCTGCTTTTGTATTTAAAAACTTTTTTTTTTTTACAAACAAGGTATGAAACTCACTGTTCAAACAGAGCCATCTCTTTTTCAAACACTGAATGAATCATTCCAACATTCATTTTTCTTTTGTGCAATTTTTTAAAACATTACCTGTACTCCTCAATGTGAGTGCTTCAAAAAAAGTTTCTATTTTTAATAAGCTTCTCAAATTAGGTTTACATCAAAAAATATTCCCACAAGGTATAGTGCTACAAGAAAAGATCCTATCAGTAAAGGTAACACATCTGAAGCGAGGTCGTCTATGTAAAAGAAATTGAACTCTGGAGTAGAGGTGTGCAACGTGTTTGGAATTTCCCTATGGACACAAAGCAAGGCTGTCCTCAGGACAGGGAATCAAGTGAACATGTAGGCATACACATAAAAAAAATGCACACATACTCTATTTGTGTGCAGAGAAAACACTTCTGCCTGGGGTTTGTGTGCATGTATGCATATCTGCATCAATAAATTCTCATTTTGCTATGTATTACAGGATTTGGGGGAGTGGGAGGGTTGGACAAACCAGAGGAAAGGAAATTACTGCCTCCACTCCGGTGGTGCATTCCCCTTGCTTTTCACATCAGCACTGGCCAGAGCCCCTAGTGGACTCTGCTGCTACCTGTGATGATGGGGAGGGAAGAAATGGAAACTGTTTGTACAAGTGCATGCCCCATTTTGCCATTTGTCGAGTTTCTGGGACAGCAGAAGTGTTTCAACAGGCCAAATCCTCTCCACCTGCCCGCGGCTTCTGCCCTGGTGAACCCTGAGATTTTTCCAGCTGCCTGATTAAGGTCAGGATCTGGCCCTGACTGACCCACGCTTCAATTTCACAAAGATTTATACATCTGCTTTACAGCAAGTCCTGAGCAGCCTTTGCTGGCCAGCCCAGACCTCCCACGAGCACAGGTGTAAGTGTTTGCAGAACTGGGTCCCAGGTCACGCAGAGCATTGCACCAAGAGCCCCCTTCTTTGAAATAACACTATTAGTGTTTAAAAATATTGACGATACAGGGGTTTTTTTCCTTTTTTTTTTAGCAGTTGCAAGAATTAAGAGAATTTCAGCATTTCCTTTTTACTACTGGCAACACACTGTAAAGTGATATAAATCTCTGCAGAGAGTGTATTTTCACGATAACCAACAGCTACAGTTCATGCTGAGCCTGCTGCTTTTGTATTGCAATCTAAGTGAGATCTACAAAGTTTAAACCATGAGATGAAGGAAATCCAAACTTGTCTGTAACATTGTACATCCCTACTCCGGAGCAGTAAAAGTGCTGCTTCTGGTCACATCAGTGTACCACACATACGCCAGCCCCATCCCTGAGTAAAAGGTGTGAAAAGTTTCTAAATGTTCCTTGATTGAAGGGAAACAAGAGTAGTGATGTCACTTCCCCATGCCGAGAAAATGACAGGAACGACAGGTTGAACGAAGCGACAGTGGGACGAAGGAATTAAAGGAATGAAAAAAGGAACATGTGTCCCTCCCCTCCTCCCAACATCTGTGTCTTCGAGGGAAAGCAAGCCTGAGGGCAACATACAAAATGGTAAAACAGGTCAACAGCGACTCCAATTCGGGTCTTGACCAGAGGACTCGAGGTAAGTGACATCAAACTCAAATTCCCCACAATGTGGCCTAGACCAACTGAAACAATGCCTAAGTTAAATGCTATAAGGAACAGTCACTTTATATATATAGATATATAGATAGATTAGATAGATAGATAAGACAGATAGATAATTTTTTTAGAAATCCCTATAAAGAGGTTCTTGTTTTATTTTTCTTTGCCCTGACTAATTTCTTGGTGATTGTATGCGTTTTGTTGTAAACTAAACAGGCCTGCTACAAAAAGATAGAAAAAAACAGACAAAAAGAAAACTACTGTTAGTTACTATTGCAAAGCGGCTGCCACGCAGAAGCAGAGGCTGAGCTTCCTCCTTCGGCTTCCCCTCAGCATTCCTTTGCTTGCCGGTGGTATTTTCCAGTTGCCCCAAGGATCGATGGCACTTCCTGGGCCTGGGGACTTGTTGCAAAGGATGCTCAGTGCCGGAGGGAGAGGCAAAGCCCTGCCTTGGAAAGAACTTGGGCCCCAGGAGGACTTTTCTCTCCCTGATGGGAGCCAGCTCTTGTCTGCGTGTTGTCCAGGCAGAGGGCGGCACTCGGCCGTATGGTTTAGTGCTACTCTCTGCCTGGATGTTATGTAGACATGAATATATCTCTTTTTTTTACTTTTTTTTTTCTTCCTGGATCTTTTTAAACATCAAACACAGAAAGGGTTCGTGTTTCTTGGGGCAAGGGATCTTTTACCCTTAGTATGTTTAGGGGTCTTTCTGAGGGGGGAGGACAGGGAGTTATTAATAGGGGGGAAAAAAAGATAGAAAAAGAATTCAAAAGAGAAAAAAATCAGGGGAAATCAGAAGTTGGTATGAGATCTAGCTAACACCACATGGGTGAGTCTAAGTTGGCACGTAAAGTATTGCACATCCTAAAAAGCCAAAGCATGGAAAGGGACAATTGTTTGGAAAGAACCAGTTATTTCAGAATTCCTCAGTCTGAAATACAAGCACAGAACTAATACATTCCTATTGCTCCAAATGTATTTATTTTTTTTTTTTAGTGTTAGTTGAATAGATCCAGTCAGTTTAATAGCCCCTGCTTCCTTATTAAACACAAATGTGTATGGTTTTCTTGAGATTTCTTTTTTTTCCAAGTACACGTGAAGTACAGAAATAGTGGTACAACTGTGAACTAAAATCTGTAATTCTTTTTCTTCCTTTACCACCAAAGCTTAAAAACAAAACAGGAAACAAAACGAAACAATAAATTGCAAGTGCCCTGAGCAGAGTATATGGAAGATTAAGCAACTTCTCTGAGCAGAAATATTAACAAATAAGCACTAACTAAGCTGTGTGATTGTGAGAAGAAACCCACTCAGCTATTTGGTAGCCCGCCGAGAGGTTAATAAAATTCAAGGAAATCCAAAAAACGTTTCAAGCTATTTTAAAAGTATTTCAACTTTTTGGTGCACCCCAGAATATGGTATAAAAACAATTAGGTCTGGTGTGAGCTAAATTTCAAGTAACAAGTAACAAGAGTCAAAGCTGGGGTATGGGGTTAACATTTCTTCTCTTAAAGAAAAGCACTGTATTTTAGGGGAGAGGGAAAACAAGATTTTAAATAATTTTTTTTTTCAGTTTAGGTTACTGCACTTTTATTTCCTTTTCTCCCTATGAGTACAGCTTCTTCAAAACTACCTGAAGGATGCGAACTCGCCAACCAAAAACGACGACACAAATGCTTGCTCACGGAGGGCCCAAGCGCAATCCCAGTGAAATCAATGGGATCTTTCTAGAGGCAGCAACGGGCTTTAGCGCTCAGCCCCAATGTACTTCATACTTGCACCTCCCCGAGGCTCGTGCAGGAGGTTGGGTGCACAGCACCTCAAAGGATCCGGCCCTACCTGGGGAAAGAAAAGACTGAACAGCATGAATCCCCCCCCTCCTACTTGGTTTGTACCAAACTCTTGAAATGTCGCCTTTCCAATGGAAAATGATGCAATTAAAATAACAAATAATAATAAAATAACAATAGGTTTGTTTTCAAAACAAACAAACACCTTGCTTACTTATAGAAATGTTTTTTGTGGAAAACTCTCTCAGCAAGTCTGAAGAAAAATTCTCAGAGGTGTCCCGGTAGGACCTGGTTCTGTGTGGCAGATACGGTAGAAAGATCAAAAATGAACTCTGAAAGGAACATAACCCTATGAAATGGCCTAAAGCGTAGGCAGGTTAGTGAGTAATTGCTACATTTGTTTATGCTCTTTCAGACCCCCCCCTCCCCACAACATTATTAGGTAAAAACTGCAGGAATACCACACAAATGATAAACTCAAGATGTGCAAATTGCAAGATTCTTTAAAGTCCATCTTTTTCAAAAACACTGGACAATGATTTTTTTTCCTCTTTCCTTTTTCCTTTCTCTTATTTTTTTTTTATTATGTCAGCTCGCATATGCCTTTAACTCTTTCTCAAGCATTAAAGTTTAAAAAGTGCCTCCTATTAAGTAGTCCTTTGTGGACAATGACTGTCACATACTAATTCAATAATTCACATTCATCCCTTTGAAACCACATTAAAACTTTCAGCATCTTGCCTGTGAGAAAACTTTACATAGTTGCATGTAGTTACAGTGTTGAAGAGATTTGTTTGTTTGTTGTTGTTGCTTTCCGAGCAGATTAAAGTGATATACAGTACATACTGAGTGTTAGACCAGGATGCTCAGCAATAAAGTGTGAACAGCATTTTAAGTGCTTAAAGACATTCTAGGTTCATCTTCAACAGCGGATTCCTGTGTCACACCGCAATTTGAAAAAAGTGGCACCAGTTGTCCATAACCATGAACTAAAACCAGTACTAGAGTTAAAGACAAAGATTTGCAACCTAACTGCAAACAATGGATGCCTGTGATCTCAAAGGGGCAGTATGCGTCTACCTTGTGGAAGCAAATGTCAATGGCGTAACCCGGTCGATTTGTCTAACACTGCACAGAAACAGAAGTGAGCCTGAGCCAGGCACATCCACAGAGCCAGAGGCCTCCTCGTGAACACCCACACACACACCCACACCCACGACACACGCACGCACCCACCCACCACCCCCACCGCCGTGAAGGAAAAACTTGCAGGGCGACCGGTGCAAGAGTCCGTACAGCCTCCCCGTCTGCTGACTCTGGGCAATGGAACTGCACTAGCAAGCAGAAAGGAAATGTGGTGTGGCAGTTGCTTTAGGAATAAAAATCAGTGCAGTCAGACCCCATGGGGGGAAAAATATATATATACATATACACACACACAAATATATATATATATATATATAGTAGAGCCTTGAGTAAGAGTTGGCTTGTTGAAAACATCAGAGACTGTCCGATCCTTTTCAGTAACACCCATGGGTTGTGTTCACCACCTGGGGTGAGGAAATCTCTTCACCAACTCTCCATAGAGCGGCTGTCCCGCCTCGAGGTTAGCATGCACCCACACACACACACATACACGCACGCACGCGTGCACCCCACGTGTGACATACACCTCTGCTACAGTTCCCTTCTCCTCACCTCCCACCCCCCCCCAAAAAAGACTAGAACAGGAACCAAAACAACAAAACAAACAAACAAAAAAAAAACCAAACACAAAAAAAACAGCGACAAAAAGAAAACAAAATCACAGCTGGACCCTGTCCTACACGAGGTGTTAGAAAACAGGAGCCATGACAACACATTCATTTCCACTAAGGGTGTGTGAAGCAGATACTGCCCCTTCCGTAGCTTTCGATAAACCTAGTCACTGACAAAAACACTTGTGGAAAAACATATGCACCAGTCTCCTGCATAATACCAGCTGCAACTATAACAACAAGGTTATAACATAAACCTAAAATAAGATGATAACATGTAAATACTGGGTTATTTAGTCTACAGTACAGTAATCTGGATAAAAATGACAAGGGATAGCCTAATTTCCTTTCCCCAAACAACTTTTACTTTCCTACGTTGGATCGACCTTCAATGCAAATCTTAACCTCCTGAGGAATAAAAGAAGGCTTGGGAAGAGTCAAAGGTGGTTCCTCTTCTGATTTCTCTAGTTTTCGTGTTTCGGGGGCTGACCACCTCCTCTTCCTCGTTGCCGGGGGCTTGCTGGGTTCTGTTTTGGTGAGCAAAGGTGCTGCAGGCAATCCTATTTTGTCCGGAAACTTCAGTTCACCATTCTCAGCTAACATCTGTGCGCTTCCCTGATTAATCCCGTTTTCCTGCTCCGCATACCTGTGTCTACTTCCAGCTAGACTGTCATTCTTTGAATGCTTCAGCAAGATACTAGCTGAGTCCATGGGCTGGCCCTTTTTAATAGAGCCATTCTTCAGGTTCTTGAGCGTGAGCGATATGCAGACGTCCCCCACCGAGAGTTTGGAGCATGGCAAATCAAAGAGCTGGCTGGTTCTCTCAGGGCAGCAGGATGACCAGCCTTGTCCAAATACAAAAAAAGGGTATTCTACCAAGACTTCCACGCTGACCTGCAGAAAAAGAGGGGACAACACAGGGAGATAGAGGGAGAAAGAGGGGAAAGCGTGAGATCAACCCATGTGCCCTCACACATGTGCATAGCAGGCAGCGCTTGCCACAGGGGAGAGGGATAAAGCTGGAATTGCAAAGGTGCTGCTCAGTTTCTCCAAAATCAGTACATTGGCCACCAGACTTCAGGCCTTGTCACACGAGTGTTAATGGTTTCTCTGAGCTCAGCGTTTCTTAACACAAGACCTCAGTGGGAATCAAGCTTTACATTTATCCAGACACTCAGAGGTGTAAGAGGCAAAACAGCTTTGGTGTCTGGCAAACTGTTCCCCACCTAGAGGTGTGGTACCTAGAGCCTGTAATCCAAATCTAAAGATCCTTTCCAACCAGAGGATGGCTCAAGGGAAGCTCTTACTTCTGACACATGATTTCCTAAATGATCACAGGAGTTTCATCCTCACCTCTGCCCGAGAAAGCATACACTTACCAGTGTGAAATAGCTGAAGACACGCTGAGTTCCAGGGGAAGGCTGTGAGTATGGACAGAGTTGTAGCCATAAGAGCAGCCAGCATGAACCTGCCTTCCCTGAGCAGCCCTGTTACCAGTCCAGTTTCTTCCCTTCTCATATCTGGTCTTCTACTCTGCAGCTGAGTTCACCTCCTGCACTCCCTCAGGGAGAGGATCATCTCTCCTCCTCCTCCAGTTCCCGCACTGTGTCTCCTTTTCTGCACTGTGTCCCCTTTTCCCCACTTTAAAAAACACATCCAGTTAGGAATCCTATCTAACCATCTTACAAGGAGCTGCCATAGCCAAAACAGACCAACAACAGGTGCCCACTCCTCCCTGACCTTGCAAGTGCTGGGCCTTGAGGTCCCAATGTGATGAAACACCTAAATACTGACTTATCTTTGCATATGGCAGCAGTCCAGCACTCACGTGTGTGTGGTGTTACATCTATAGGCTCAAACACTTCATGTGGGCTCATGTGATTCACAACCCACAGGGCTGAACCCGCACCCTCAGCACACCACAAAGAGGGCAGGAAATTCTGACTACTTCTTTAAAATTTGGCACATTTTTAACTGCTGTGTGTAACACCAATGAAGTCTGCAACTGTAAGAGGGTGGCTTATGCTGACAACAGATATCCCCTGCTCTGCTCCCAAGGGCCTCATGTCCTCTGGAGCTCTTCTCAGGCATGGGGGCAGGATGCCACTTGGATTCTATAACCCTTATTTGGTAGGGGTGAAAGGGCAGAAAAACACCTGAATACATGTGCTCACCCCATTTCTGAGCCATTCAGGAGGCGTGTAGTATACCAGTTGCCTGGAGACCCTTCCCTCTCCAGGATCGTGGACTCACTTGAAAGGAACATCACACAAGGCTTGCGAAATCACCTCTCACCTTTGGAAACGAGTAATGCTGTCATACCCAGCATGGCTTTGTATCGCTAAAAATACTTTTCAACATTAAGGAATAGAAGCAGCCGGAGATGCACACTGCACTGCAGTGTCCCAACACATCTGTTCATAATATTAAGTGTGAACCTTGGGATGAAGTTGCATGGCCTGTCTCACAGAAGAGGTTGGACTCTGACAGTACATCATCCAGTAGCCCTGCCACTTCCCTGCTAGTGCTGCTACCCTCGGAGGTGCCCTCCAAGCAGGGCCCGAGGTAGGCCCCCTCACAGCCCACCAGCTCCACAGCCCTTTTGGGCAGGAAATCTTGATCAGGGGTGTCCTACAGCTCAGAGACAGAGGCTGCAGAACCAGGAAATAAATGATTCCCATTGGATGTTTATGGTGCCTTTGACTGGTTAAGCCCATGCCATGCATGCACCAGTAGCCAACTGCAGTTTATGAGATGGTTGATTCTGTTGGAAAAAAACCTTATCAAGTCTATAAATATATGCTATGTACTTCTGCAACTAGGTCAACAAACAACAGTGCATCTATTATCCTACCACTCCACCTGCCCAAAATAGTAAGCCAATGTAGAAGGAATTTCAAAAGGAGCAGTTTAGAGGTCTAAGATACCCCACACTGCATCAAATTTAGGCATATTAAACCTCTTCTGACCAGACCTGTTTGACAACAACCAGCTATGCATGTGGCAACAGTGAAAAGGGACCTGACTATAGGCCTGGTTTAAACTTTGAATTATGGAGAAAGTGGGAGAGGTAACCCTGAAAACCGCATCTCTTCATGATGCTGGACAGAAACACTCAAGCACCAGGATTTGCAGAAATATTTGGCCAGAGTTTGGGATCCTATTTCATATATATATGCATCTCAGTCTGGCTGGTGTCTAACTTGGAGAAGTAGTGAGTATCCAGCATCTCACGTGGACTTAAATGGAAACTTCTGTCTGCACAAGAGCTGTAGGCTTTTCTCCAGGCATGGATTATCTGGTGGACGCAGCTTTCTCCTTTATATTGCTATTTATCTCCTCTTTCTTTCTTCCTTCCCTCCTACCTGCTGCATTGTTTTTTCTTTCTTTTCTTACTTTCCCGTCCTTGTTAAAAGCTCTTTGTATCTGTGGGAATCATACATGCTTGTGTGCATCACCCTCACCAACACACAAGTTCCTCTTGATGTTCCTCATCAACACCCAAGTTCCTCTTGATGTGAACACACTTCCACCGCACCGCGACATCATGCTTTGGGATTTTTTTAATGTAACATCCCAAACACTTGCCTGAACTGTCAATCACTGAACAAACTGGTGGTGATCATGAATAACACAATAAAAATAAAAATGAAATGCCAGAATCTCCATGATCTGGTCACGGTGTGTATGTACCATGACTGATTTGAAATGGGCTCCCTCATGGATTATCAAGTCCTGTTTTATCTGGTTGCTTCTGGATTCAGCTAATGAGGGATCTGAGGTAATCATTCTCTACAAGCTATAGTAGTCAAGGACCTTTTAAGTGTGACATTTCAGTAAAAACACCCCCACATAATTTTTTTCTGACCACTGCATTAAAACACAAAAAAATAATTTTAAAAGCTTCCTCCCCCAATATCTTGTCATGGTTATTGTAGGAGAGAAAGAAATTTGGAAGTTGTTTACCCACTACTAAGATGATAAAGCAAGAAACCAACATGTTGGTCTTTCTTGAAGTACACTGAGACTCTACGCAAGCTACATTTATATTTCTAGTTTTTAACACTGATTAGTGAAAACACCCAAAACTCTTCTACAGCAGCCACTGAATATCTGAAACTTTCTATAACCTTTTATAATTTTATTTTTCAGCCAAACTCAGTAGGCAAGGCAGGCAATTCAGACAGCTAGGAGGTGTAAGATCTAATGCCCAGAAAATACCCTTCTCATCATTTAGAAACACCAACAACTTTAGTCTTGGGCCTCACTGATGCAATCAAAATAACAAGCACTAAAGCAAAAAGTGCCTAATGAAAGTGTTTCATGTGAACTGTATTTTAATAAATGTAAACATACATTTTCCAATTAAGTGTTTTTCTCCATAATATTATTAAAATGTGATGAAACTAGGAGTGGCAGGCTGGAAACAAAGAGAAGGAAGTGGTTCTGGAAACAATGTGCAATTAAGCAGCAGAGCTCTCTGCTGAAGGCTTTGCTGCGGGTGCTGAAAGACTCCTCGGGCCCAAAAAACAACTGGGCAGTTCCATGGAATAGAAGCTCGCCTTCTCATAGAGAGAAGTCTCTGCCGTGCCATGCTCCCACACGGCCCCCCCTATTCAGAAACTGTGGGACTGCTTATGTTCCCCCCCATCCCCCAAAAAACTTCCACTGCCTTCACAAGAGTGGATTTCCTGTGAGAGATCTATGGGGCTGTGGGCAGCACCTCGTGCCACAGGAACCACTCGCCATGACACCTGGTCTGACTGAGCATCCCCCCAGAGCTGCACCTAGCCCTGCTTCAGTACGCTGTTACTGTAACAAAGGCAGTCAGGGCTTCAGTGTTGGGGGCTACTGCCCTCCACAGTCACGCAATCCCATCGTTTCTCAAGAGAAGCCACCTCTTGTCCAGAAGGCCACGGGCTGTCAACTTTATCACATGAGCTTTATCATCTGCTGCACTCCCAGAATTCAGTAACATGCATCTGAAGACAGACCACAGCTATGCCGTCACTTGGAGACACAAGGACTTACTGTCCCATGACCAGGGGACACAGAGATCACATGATGAGAAGGCTGGGAAAGATGTCCATCTGCAGCAGAGAACTGAGTCAACATCTCTCTTTCTGTGCTGTTACAGTGCCAAAGATAATGAAAAAAAGAGCTCAAAGAAAAAGTAATTGGTTTGTGGGCATGCGGGGATGTAAGGGGATAACTAAACTATGACAGTCTAAAAAAATATACACTAAAGTAAACCAGACTAGTTAGAGCTACTAACTACATGCTCTAATAGGAGTTTTTGATCTCTAGAGGTTATGATTCTGTTTTTTTTAAAAAAGGAAAATTAAAAACTGCATGTTCATATTTTCTTTTTAAACTATATTTTAGGAATGATTAGGAACTGAAATGCAGCATTTCAGAGAACTTATTTTTCTTTGCCTGTGTGTTTTGACCTTAATATCAATGGGGATGAATTACCAGTTTCTGCTTGCTCCTGGTAGCCAAAGAAAGGACAGGTAATAATGATGAAAGTCTTATTATAATAATAATATGTGGAATTGCAAAGAGATGTAAATCCACTTGTCTTCTCTTTTAGGCAGCTAAAATGCAGAGGAGTAACAGCTGAACTTTAGGTTCTGGCCAGCTGATACTTACTTGACTTCTTCCTAATCCAGAGCCGGGATGCTGTGAAATGGAAACCTAGCATCCCTCTAGGGCCAGTTAGTTCAGTTATTAAGGCCTTTAGGTGGGTTAATTTTCCTCTAGGTTTTCATACCCAGCAAAGGGTTGGATTTACCAGGTGATTGGAGGACTGGGAAAGGAGGGAGAATGCCCTCTTTCTGCCTCAGTGCCATGCTGGGCAGGGGCAGCTGCGGGCTTGCACTGATACCATACAACAGCAGCTGCATGGTGCCTCCCTGTTTACATTACAGTTGTATATGCTCAGCTGAAAATAACCTCCTACCTCTGTCCTTCAATTGGTGAAAAAATTAGCTAATGTTTGCTCAGAGTCTGAAAATACGGATTCATCAATATTATAATGACTTCCCAGAGATCCCTGGGAGGAGTAAGTGAGCCAAAGCTAATGATAACAACACTATTTTTGTATGGCACTTACTCTTTACAACTTACACTCCCTTGATAATACCACTTGAAAAGCTCTCTTCTTCCAAAAGCATGTATGCAACTGAAACTTAATTGTAATAAAATACTTTGTGAAGCTACACTACACACGCAGATATATCTCCCTAGCACTCTGGAGTCAAGACATATATTCAGTGCAGCAGCACCACAGTGCCACTGCTCAGAGCAGCGTGACTAAATACTGTTCTTTCAGTGAGCAGACTAAGCCTTCTTCACTCAAGGCAATTTTCTACAAGTAATGACTGCTGCACACCTGCAAATAAGTCTGAATGCTTTCACAGAGCCACAACAGGCTGAGGGTGAGGTCACAGAGACTTCAAGCACATAGAAACACTCTCTCCCTCTCTCCACCTCTCTCAACCCAGGCAAGGGAAAACGAGCAGAGCCATCCCTGCTATTCAGGGACACAGCTGATCTGGGAAGAGACCCAAGTCCTGGAATCAGCAGGAAACCTAAATTAAACCCCCGTTTCTAATCATATCTCTACGTGACTCGCCCTCCATTCTGGAAGCATCCCCAGTGGGAAATACAGCTGGGGAGTATTTTGGCTGCATTGATGTCAGCCTGCTCCTGATAGGCTTCTCTGTAAGGTGACACTTTGCTGGGTGAGACCTGTGTGCTAGGCCCTGGATTTGTACAGCCTCAGACTCGCTTGCTTTCTGCCAGAGGATGGCACTCCACCCCCTGCAAAGGCGCAGCTCTTCCTGGTGCCCAGGACTACGGCACATCGCCTGCATTGACAGATCTGTGTATGACACATGACATAAATGCTACCTGCTAATTTGTACCTCTTCTGCTGGTGCAGAGACCCATGGCCTGGTTGCAGGGAGAGAAATGTTAGCAAGATGAAAATTGTAGAAGAGAGACTGCTTCTTTTGAAATCTCATTATTCAAGGCACCGGACAAATTCTAGTAACTGGTCCTGATCCAAGGACAGTTCCTCAAATCCTAGAGCCTGAGAAGAGCCAAAATACAGTCAAGCAGTGAGGAAAAAAATCGAGTGTCTTTATACTGAAGCACCAGAGGCCCAACTTCTATCAGCTATGCAGATGCAAGGACATGAACAAACCCATACAGGGAATCTGTATGTTTGACATAAGAAAGAGGACCTGCCATATGTAGTAATTTACCATGTCTATGAAACTGGGGAAGGACAGGAAGGACAGACTGCTGCGACTGTAAGAAATCTTCTGTGTGATCTGCTCTGTGGTACCATTGCTGTTTGGTTTTCTTCTCCAAACTGTCAGCCTGACGTGTGTTACTATATGTTCTTGTCCAGTTCCTCTCTCCCCATCTCTTGTTCTGGTTCTCCCGTGCTGAGGGTGCAGCATCAGTGGTGCAGATGCTGCAGTTCCCAGCACTCCGACCAACCAAAAACACTTGCAACAGTATTATTTGAACAGAGTACCTCTAGGAAGCAAAATGCTACACACAGTATATCTGAACTTTCCAGTGTCTAAATTGCTTAGAAAAAAGACAGCATTGGGATAATGCCTTAAGATCAATATGTACTCATTCTTAACCTCTGGAAAGTTACAAGTTTTCTTCCTGCATTGCAAACCGAGATATAAAGGTCAGAAGCACAGCGTACCCAAACACATAGATGGTTTTTCTTTCCAAATTTCCCTTGATCACAGAACTTATGTGAGCCACGCAGTGTTAAAACCACCTGCAACCAAAGCCTCAGTAATGTTCTGCAGTGCATTTCAGTAACTTATGTATGAGAGCCATTCCCAGGCATCTCCAAGTTTTCAAGCCATGGAAATTCACTGCCTTGTGGCCTACCTATCACTCTAGGGTAGGTTTTGAGGTGAATCTAACCTGGACAGTAAAAATCACCTACCAAAATGAAAAATGTAACCTCTTATACTGCTTATACCATTTTGTATTTAATCAAAACCCATGATAATCAAGTAAGTCTTCCTGTGAGTTCTCCAGCTATAAAAAAAAAGACCTATTTTATATCCAAAAGACTACATTTATCATCAGTGTGACTCCGATGGCTCTCCCAGCATGGTGAGTGGGATGATTTTTGGTTCACAGTTTGTCTCAGGGATGGATGAAGAACCAACCCTGAGTGGATCCAAAGCAAATGAGATGTGTTGTTGCCCAGGGGGCCACAGCATGCACCCCAGTCCAATGCCCCCACCCCACCATGTGCTGCCATTACCTGTGCTCGATGCTCCCCAACTGCAAACTGTATCACGGCAATGCCTGGGTTATGGCTCTCTTCAATCCTCTCCACAGTGCTGGAGTCTATTTTCAGGTCGTTGCTAATTTCCGCACTCTGTATGAAGTCTTCTGTTTTCAAGTCCTCTACTTTCTTCAGCTCCCCGTTGGCCAGCTGAATGATCGACCCCTTCATGAAGTAAGGGGGCAGCGTGGGAGGTGCGGCAGCAGGGGAGGCGATGGACTGCACCACAGGCAGGTGGATCTGCGCCTGCACCATGGTGGCCTGGTAGGCAGGCTGGGTGGTGAGGGGCTCTGCGCTGAAGTTCTCGCTCTTGGGGACGGCGGTGGTGACGAACGTGTGAGGCACTGCTGCAAACTGAGGAGACGACGTGACGATCGCGGGCGTGACTCCTGACGGCTCGACGTCCGCACTACCAACCGGTATCAGCAGGGACTGGGTGCCAGGGATCACCAGGTGCTGCGGCAGGCTGCTGGGGTACCCAATGGCTTGCTGCTGACCGCTCAGGTAGCCAATCACCGGCGGCTGGGTCCCGGCGTAGAAAGCTGTCGCTGGCAGCCCAACAGGGAGTTGCTCAGAGGCGCTGTGGGTGGTCTGAATGACGGTGTGAGGGGACAGTGTGGCCACTGCCTTCACCCCCTCGTGGCCCAGAGCCTGCTGTGGAGACAAGGCATAGGACCGGTGGGTTGGCTTTCCTAAGTGCAAGCTTCCCTTGTCATTGAGGGTTGAAGGAGAGGTCTCACGGTTGGTGGTCTGCTGCACCTCCATGTCTGCCGTGGGCGTGCTGCTGTTGGGGACCACCATGACAGAGGCTCGGACACCTGAGGAATCCCGTGCACCGTACTCAGCGGGGCTCGAGTGGACCACCACGTGCCTGGTCTCGTAATGATGGGGAGCTGGTTTATTGCCTGCTTTGACTAGACCCAGGTCGGCAGAAGGCGAAATGCCATACCTCCGGCTCTTCTCTATCTCGCCGTTCAGTACCTCCTTGGCCTGCATTGCCTGCAGCCGGCTGCTCTCGGGTTTCTTGGGGGTATCCCTGGTGACAAAGTGGCCCCCCGAGTCTGTGTACTGCACCACCACTTGAGAGGAAGGGCCGAGGGTGAGGGTGTGCGGGATCACTGTCTGATGTGGGTGCAGGGGGACTGGGATGGTTGGAGGAGAGACATTTCTGACAGTGCTCTGGGAAGAGCTGGAAATGTGGACATACTGGTTCTGCTGGGTGGGTGGAGGAGACCCAGCAGCAATCAGTCCAGGTGTCCTGACCAGGTGCGGCTCAACTTTGTGCCCCTGCTGGCTTAAGCCGCTCATGCTGGCCAGCAAAGTGGAATAAGCCTCCAGCTGGGACCGCTGGGATGGAGTGGTTGCAACGGCTGTGGCTGCTGCCACGGCGCCAGTCGCAGAATTGGCTGTTGGGGAAATCAGCTGTGAGGGGATGAATCCGGTATACGATCCACTGTACTGGGGCCCGACGAATTGGAAGGTATGTTGCAGGTGTGTGTACTGCACGGGGGAAACAGGGGTCCCTGACTGGGAGAGGGCGGGCGAGTACACTGTGGGAAGAGTGGTGGAGACTGGAACGGACCTGGGCGCACTCGGCGGGGAATAGTCCAGCCCTGCAGACAGTGACTTGTGCAAACCCTGCGGCAAGCCTGCCTCCACTGATGACGTCCCCCCGGGCCGGTGCCGGCTCCCCAGGCTGCCCTGGCCACTGGGTGTTGTGGGGAGCCATGCTAGGTTATCTGCACGGTGGTTTTCGTTTGGCAGGACCGGCTTCACCTCTGAAGGCAGGCTGGTGGCAGGGATTTCTCGCTTCTTAGGTGGCAGGCATTCATTGCTCCGCTCTTGGTTGGATTTCATCTTTCGCCGTCCCCCCTCCACTGTGCTTGCTTCACTGTCTGTCTGGCTCTGATTTCAGTCTGATAAATGGAAAGTCACATTTGATTTCTGCAAGGGATCCAGTGACTTCATGAGGAATCATCTCCCTGTGAGCACGATCCTCCGACAGCTCCTCTGGATTCTGCAATGAGAGGGTGGGCAAGGGAGGGGGGAGTCACATTGTCAGCACTGAGAAAAGAAAACAAATGAGCAGACACTCTGAAAGAGCAAACGAGGAAAAAAACCTCTGGTAAAAAAGAATCAAATGGTCAGGCATTGCCACGCAGCAGCAAAAATTCTGGGCATGTCTGCTAATGCATCAAGAAAATGTTTAAAACTTTAGGCAGATCAGAAACTCCCTGGCCATAACTGCCACATTCAGCAGCAGTCATTTATTTCCCAAGGCCCTTTCTCCTTCCTCTGGGAAAACCCTCCATGTGTCTGTGGTGCCTGGTTTGTTCTTCCAGACTCTCCTTCCCCTGCAATGAGCACAATGCCTTCACTCTACCGTGTCCTAAAAAACACAGGAGTGAGGCAGGGAGCCCTGAGGAACAGCCACACACAAAATATTTACGTTAGCAACAAGTAGCTATTAGTGGTGCAGAGGGAAGGTGGGGGTCACTTCTAAACACTTGAATGCCAGAGTCACCCACAGGGTGACTTCACATCACACCCCGTAGGGCTGTGGAGGCAGCAGCTGCCTCCCTGCCCCCCTGCCACACCACAGCTCATTACAGGCACACGTGCCCTTCATCCACCAGTCTGGCAATGAACCTCAGCCCTGCGATCTATTTACAGCAGCAGCACAGAGCCAGATATGGCTCTGAGCCAGGTTTTTGATGTGTGGGGCTTTTTTTTGACCCAGCGCTTTGAACTCCCTCTGCTACTGACACTGCACATCCAGGTATCCAGGCAGGACTCTGTGTTGGGAGATGCTTCCTGCCACCTACAGGTTGGCCAGAGCCAGGTGTTGGCATCATCTCCATCTCTGGCAGGATCCAATCCATACTTTTTCGTAGTGACTGCTGGACCAGAGAGTCTATGGGTACCACACTCACGTCCACGGCCACAGCTCCAAACGCTGAGCAAACTCAGCCCTGGGGCTGCCTCAAAAGCATATTTGGGTTTCCAGATCCAAACCAGAAGCCCCCACCACTGTAAAAGCTCACAGTTTTATATTCGGCTGATTTTGCTAATGGAGCAAAACAGTTGCTTTCTCTGCTCTGCATCCCCTAATTCACCCAAACGCAACAAAGTCTTCCTAACTCTTCCACTATCTGCTAAAGAACATACCATATCTAAAACACATCATGCTTTGAAAAAAGGCAAAAGGAGCTGTCAGTGTCCCCCTGTCTTCTGAAACCTACCTTGCCTTGTCCCACAACAAACGTCATGGAGACTGAAACTTCTCCCCAGCCCCTGTCCAGCCACCACCTGTCATCTGCATTTCTGGCTGTTTTGAAAGTTATGCAAGAATGAGTGCTGAGAAACCTCGCATGACCGGCAGCTTAACAAGAAAAGCATGCATTACACGTAGGAAAAATGGAGAAAGAATTAAGAGCGGATGTGAAAGAAGATGGAAGTAGGATACAGCCCACTTTAAAGGGAATGCTGAGAAGCAGTAATGATACTTATCTTATGGCAAGTAATATTCCTTTGGGAGATTTCTTTCCCTGCTGCCTCGCTTCTAATGAACAATAAGGCTAATGTTTATATGTGTATGAAGTACTTTGAAGACACACTAGACTAAGATTAAACCTATCTTTAAGAGCACTCTTTACATTTATGGTCCTCCAAGCTGCTGTAAGCCTGCAGGAAAAGTCCAAACGTTCTAATGGTTTGATACAATCAGTCTTAAGTTAATTATCCCACTCTTTAAATATTGATAAACAGTAATGAAACACCAATAGCCAGAGCCAGGGGAGGGGAGTAAAGCACTGTTTCAGGGTGGATTCCCTGGCTTTGAGGCAATAGGGAGGATGAAAGGACTTGGGGCAGCTTCAGATGAGCAAAGGCCAGTGATGCCTTCCTTGAGCATGGCAGCCTGGCGGCAGCGGTGCCCGCTGAGCGATGGCTGGGCACCGCTGTCCTGACCTGCCCCATCTGTCAGCACTGCCACCTCAGCACCGCGACCGCGGCCAGATGAGGGCAGCCAGGAGACAGGGTCCCTGCTAGATCAGCATGGGTCTTCCCCCTCCTCCTAGCAGTTGCTCAGCGTGTCTTGGCAACAGCTAAAATTATTATATTACACATGACTTACGGATTTTTCTTTTTAAGTTTGACTAAAAATAAAATCACCGAGCTCACATTTGCGCAGTCATCCTTGGTTAACTTTAGCTCACTGTAGCCTTCTGCCCTGGGCAGTCAGCTTTGGTAGGTAAGTCAGCAGATCCTGACCAGGGCAGCTGCTCAGGATGCTGCCCTTAACATGGGGTGCTTGTCCTGCTCCCCTTGCCACTGGGAGCTCGTGCTGGGCTTGGACCATCATCCAGTCTCTCCTGGATATGGACATGAGCTGCATACCCAGCATTTAAATACACTCCCATGGGGAAAAGCTGGGAGCAGAGGGCTGGCTTCTCTGCCTGCAACAGAGGAAGGAGCTTGTACATGGAACCAAATAGGGCCAGTCTCTTTTACTGTGATGGATAAACCAAGCTCTCCAAAGCTAGTGGTTCCAAAAGTCCGAGGCATCCGGGTTCAGCTTCTCTGCATCAAAAGTACTACAATGAAGCTCAATGAAATGTGGCAAAGTTTCATTCTGCAGGAGCTGAAGCAAAGGTTTTGTTCTGCTAAATAGCATTGAACACTGAATTTTGGGTGGCCTCTAATGTCAAAACTAGCATCCTTCAAAAATACCAAATACTAAATCTTTTGGGTCTTTTTTTTTTTTTCAGCATAAGTCTTTCATATGACTGACTTCATCATCACCGGTAACAAAAGGGCTGCCCAAAACCTCCTGGAGAACACAGGAGGAATAAACAAATTTAACAGAGACAAAGGATGAGACAGCCATAGAGCAGTGAATACTGCCCCACTTTTCCAAGCCCAAGCACTTCACAGTGAGACTTTGAACTCCTAACAGACACAGGACTGGATTTGCAAAAAATGCAAATGTGCAGCATAAAACAGCCTACTTCTTCTTCAAGACTTAAAAGTAAAATGATAACTTTTCAGCATAATTCAAGTTCCAGCAACAGTAAAGATAAGACAGGACTGATTTTGCTAGGGAAGCATGAAAGGGAGACAACCCAAACAAGAGTGTCTCAAAGGCAAGAGGTACAAAACCTGGTAAAACAATTTTTTGCTGGCTGTCCTAGAAAGACAAACGCCTGCCTTCTGTGGTGTGCCGCAGGGTTTGTTATTTGTATGCTCTTTTTTTTGGATTCAAGTCATTTTTCCAACTCTGGAGATATCCCTTCTCTTTAACTTCAGAGCTGTCAATCACGATTTGCAAGATATGCAAACAAGCAGCAAACACCAGGTGATTTTTTGCTTCTGCTTTGTACGTGTGTGTGTGTCACACAAGTGTGTGCGTGCGTGCAGGCATGTGTAATTATGGCTGGGAAGGTAAAGGGGACAAAGAGATCAGGGAGAGCAGCTGGACTTTGGTATCTCTGGCAGTGAGTACACACGGAACATTGCTAAAGTGTCTGGACAGCCAGTGTCCGCTGGCAGCCTGCCCACACTCCAATTCCTGGAAAGGCTTAAGGCAGAAAAATAATCACTTGGAGGAGTCACCATCTGGGCTTGCTCTGGTCCCAGAGGGATTGCTCACTGGAGCTCAGGATGTGCATTTTCATGCAAAACTCCAGCGTCTCTCTGTAAGGCACTTTAAATCCTACTATGTTTCCCCAAACGGTATTTTTCTATTTATTTCATCAAATAAATTTAAAACTCTGGAGAGGATACTGGGTTACAGCTTGAGGACCTGACCTTCTCTATTTATCTGGAGTTCACTGAAGCAAAGGTAAAACCAGCAATGCATGCCTCCAAACACACAGTGATGTGCACCCAGGACTGAGTCTTGGGGTGCAGAGAAGTTTGGGCTAGGCTTGCAAACCACAGTAGCACCCGGCTATGCAAACAGTGGGACTTTGCCACCAAAACTCAGGTGCTTTTTGCAGTCCCATGATGCAGCTAACATAATTTTTTGTGTCTCTAAAACTCCTTAAAAAATCTGGTCCCCCATCCTCTCTGGTCCCTGACCTTCCTGCAGTTGCCAGCAAGCTCACACCAACATGTGCCACCAGGAGAAGGGTTGGGGGCATCTGCCTTCTTGCCTCATTACAAGGAGGGGCAGCTGTCAGTCTCCAACTTCAAGGATATTCAAATCAAACCAGTCACTTACTGTCAAAAGGCTCCTTTGATCCCAAGTTCTAATAACACACAGATTACTATGACTTTTCAACTTTCACCTTCCAGCTCCAGGTATTACCAGTAAATTCTCACGTTTATCTGCGTGATAAAAAAATTGTGTCTCCCCCTCCTTCAGACACTGCTGCCCTGCCTGGCATGTAGTTGTTAATGCAGTATTCAAAGAGTTGAGCCTGAGCTCTTTATGTCTGGGCAGAAGTTACTGGGCAGAAGCAGCAGCACAGTCTGATGATCCCGCCTCAAATCACCCGCCCATCCTATCATGATAGGAGGACTGAGTAATTTCAGCAGCACTGGAAATCAGTGAGAAGGGAGGGCACTTCAGCCCACTTCTCTCCTCCCCTCCAAGGAGGCTGGCATCTTGCAGGATCAGATTCAGAGAGGTGAAAAGACAGACACATTGCAGAGGGCTCCACAGCCGCATTCTGGCTCTCAGATCTATATGCCAGCTTTCTCCCCCTGCTCTACACCCTACCCGCTGCCAGCTACATATTCATTGTTGTAACTGCTACAGATTCCATTACCCTTGCCATGTGCAGCTCAGTGCACGCCAACAATAGCTATAGGAGTTTATTGTCCAATCTGACCAATTTCACAGCTCTCTGGCAGAATTCCCAGGAGGGCCAACTGCAGAGATCCATCAATAAGAAACATGAAAACCTCTAATAAAATTTGAAATTCTCCTGCCTAAATGAAAGGATTCCTGATCAGCACTACGCCTGCAAGATAGATTGTCCACTGCAGTGTTAGCTCTTATTATACTTTTGGGAATCTGCCACAGCAAATTGCTACAGGTTTCAGCACAGTGAGCAGCTATTCTGCACATCCTTCCTCTCCCTGGTCAGATCAGACAAACTCCAAGCAATATAAAAAGCAAGTGACATGAGCAAACCTCAGCAAGCACATCACTGGGGATGAGATGCCCAAAGGCTCGACTTTCCCATGGAATTTTATGGTGCAAGTATGTAGGTACCAGAGCTGAGAGAGGAAGATTTAGGAGGAAAAAATAGTGTAAGACACATTCCCAAAAGGACAGACAAATGATGGAGTTCCAGTACAGCCATTCACAAATGCATATGATAGAAATTGATTACTAGAAAGCTACTCCAGTGGTTAACTGTCTGTTTCTGCTACCTATCTCCCGAATTTTGAGGATAAGGGGAGATGTGCATGTCCTAAGCAGGGCACATGCCTCCTGTTTTACTATGTTTACACTGTGGTTAGGGACACATTATGTGTGGTAGGTGCTCCTGAACTGCACATGAATATGGCACTAGAATTAGCTGCCATTTTAGTTAAGGTAACTGCTGAATGAAGAGTTGGAATTAACTCTCAGAAGTTTGCAGGTTTCTGCCATAAGTTCACCTGGGTGCCATCACCTTGTTCTGCAACAGGATAGATGCCCATATTTGCCCTGAACATGAGCCAGCAGTGTGCCCAGGTGGCCAAGAAGGCCAATGGCATCCTGGCCTGGATCAGGAACAGTGTGGCCAACAGGTTCAGGGAAGTGATTCTTCCCCTGTACTCAGCACTGGTGAGGCCACACCTGGAGTGCTGTGTCCAGTTCTGGGCCCCTCAGTTCAGGAAGGATATTGAGGTGTTGGAGCAGGTCCAGAGAAGAACAACAAGGCTGGTGGAGGGACTCAAGCACAAGTCCTATGAGGAGAGGTTGAGGGAGCTGGGGTTGTTCAGCCTGGAGAAGAGGAGGCTCAGGGGAGACCTCAGCACTCTCTACAACTCCCTGAAAGGAGGTTGTAGCCAGGTGGGGGTTGGTCTCTTCTCCCAGACAGCTATCAGTAAGACAAGAGGGCACAGTCTTAAGCTCTGCCAGGGGAGGTTTAGTTTAGATATTAGGAAGAAATTCTTTGCAGAGAGGGTAATGAGGCATTGGAATGGGGTGCCCAGGGAAGTGGTGGATTCTCTGTCTCTGGAGGTTTTTAGGATGAGACTGGATGTGGCACTTGGTGCCATGGTCTAGTAACCATGGTGGCAGTGGATCAAGGGTTGGACTTGATGATCTCAGAGGTCCCTTCCAACCTGGCTGATTCTAGGATTCTATGATTTTCAGCATCTGAAGAAGTCATGCCATGTTCTGGATGTGCAGTAAACCTTTCTGTGTGCGCATGTAGCAGTGCAGCTACAAGTAAGCCTTGCAGGACTGCATCACGGATGATCTAAACAGATTCACAGCTGCCTACATCCTTTGTTTACACACACAAAAAATACTATTAGCAAAGGTGATCCCTCCTCTTCCAGCATGCTTTGCAGAGAGGTGGTACCACAGAAGCTCTACAAGATGTCAGGCAGGCTGGAAGCAAGGAAGCATTTCCTCTGAGAGCCACAAGCTGACCCCAGGTCAGGGCTGCCACTGGAGTGCAGGGTGCATTGGCCATCCTGCCACCCTCCCAGTCCACCCCGTTGGCAGAATCCTCACCCCCCGGCACAGAAATGCCTTGCCTTGCAGTGCCAAACATGGGTGCTCAAACACCATGAGTCAGACCTTGCTTCTTGCCTCTGAAACACGATACTGATTTACAAATACAAGATTCACTAAAATGATAAAGGCAAAGAGTTTTTTTAATTATTATTCTTGCTTCCTTTAACTTGTCCTTCTGCTGCGTGAGGCCTTTCAGGTTTGAGGTGTCTAGCTTTTCCCTGCAACCCACAAGAACAGAAACTTATTAGTTTAGCCAAGAGTGGAATTTCCCATCTCATCATTTGACAGCAGGAACTGGAGTTTTGTGAAATAGCATCGGATATCTACAGACCAGTGATAAAAATGCAAGAGCTGACAGTGCTGATTACAGTGAAGTTTTTTTGAGGGTGAAGCACTGGACTCCAGAACCTTCCGCCTCTATGGAGGAAGGGGAAGGATGTAACTGCTAAGTAAGGACCCAAGCCCTGGGGCAAAGCCATGTAAGCGTGCACAGCTTGATGCATGGCTTTCTCTCTCAGTTGCACAGCAGAAAATGCACCTCAGCTAACCTTATGAGAAGCACCTCTATCTGAAGCCACAAAGGAAAATCCTGGGGCTGCTCAGGCCTGGGGTTTCAGCTCAGGCTGACTGCAAGGTGCGTAGTCCCAAATGCAGAGCTGACCCAGCTGTGATGTTGGAGCATGTTCCAGCAGCATGATGATTTACCACCATGCTGCACTGAAGCTTTTACAACCTGACAGATGTCTGCCAAACCCCTCCAAAGTCCTGCTTCCAAAACCTCGGAGGCAGCTGTGCCAGGAGCATGAGGACCACCAACCCAAGGTTCTAGGGAAGTCAGCAACTCCCTTCACACATACCCAGAGTCTCCAGTGGCAGTGTGGAAGTTGTGGAGCAAAACCATGTGTATTATAGTGCTCCTCCAACCCCACTGACACCAGGACAGAAAGACGGATCCCACCTGTGCCACTTCACAAGTGGCCAGTGCAGCATCTAACCTTTTATCTCCTGCTCTGCACCGACTGCTGCCAGAGCAGGAGGTCAGGTTGACAAGACCAGTTTGTCTGACAGTGCTGAGACATCCTTTACTCCTCTATCCATCCCCTAGAGGCGCTTCTGCAGCTTAAATGAGTGAATAGAGTTCATTTATAAACAAGTCTAATACCGAAATTACTTTGTTGATGTTTTTCATTTATCTAAAATGTGCCTGGCTACAATGGGAGCTGCCTACACAATTTTCCATTGAAAATTTCACACGAGTGACTATAAACGTAGCGACACCCACTCGCCACTCATTTTAACTTGTGACAGAAACTGTCATGCCTGTATGAACACATTTGTACTGCAGATATGTCACACAGGTCTCCTTCCATGTGTCTGAAAACGCTCGCTAACATTCTCTCCTTCTGCAAAACAAATCAGACAGACGCCTGGCTCTGATGCCAGGAGATATGAATAAGACCCCCACGAAAAATTACAGAAACCGGGGGTGTTTCACCCCTTTGAAGATCCAGCCAGTAACACCAGCAAGCAGCAGCCAACTCGGAGCAGCCATTTTACAGATAAGCACGGGTGCTCACGAGGAGGAGTGTGCCTTTAAGCCTGGCTGATAAGGGGACAGTGTAAGAGTACAGCTTTAGGGGCGCATTTGGAAAGGTCAGCTGCATGCTCAGTGCCTTTCCTTGGAAGTCCTCCCCACTGACTGCTTCTCTGGTAGATTCCACATGCTAGCAAATTAGACTATAATTAGTCCATCTGTAAATGTGAAACATGAACTGATGTTAAATTCCCCTTGAAATGGATTCCAACACCTTGCCTTCTCTGAGGCTTCATTCAGCAAAGCTTTAACCTGAAGGAATTTTGCACAAGCCCTGGTTCATAGCCTCAGCACACGCTCAGTGCCCTCCCAAATCAGGATCACTGACCATCACCAGTCACAAAACCAAAATGCCAGCAGCTAACCCTGGTCTCGAGGCATGCAGCACATTCCTCCAGCACTGCAGAGGGCCAAGAGAAAGTTCAACATCCTCCTCAGCCACCTTTTTCCTCTAATTCTTTAATTTTTTTCTTCTTCATTCAGGGTCTACTAGCTGTCTACTATTAGCTACGTTTGGGTGTGCCCTGCAGCACTGTCCACTTGGTCTGCACAGACCCTCAAACTGACAACCTCAACACAGGCAACATCTTGGGTCAATGCAGGTATGAACACACATGGGCAAGAAAAAAGCCAGACCAACTCTTCTGTATCCCTTCTCCCAGCGAAATGCCTACCCTGGACCTGCAGCCCACAAAACCAAGTGACTAGTTACTCCTTCTGACTCAGCGTTGTAGGGAGCCTCCCTCCTGCTTAATGGAAAGCATGGCAGGCAGATAAGATGGGCATAGAGCCCAAATCCATCACCAGTGTCACTTGACTGAGGCCAGGACAGCAAGGGTGAGATTGCCCTGACTGTTCTACCTGACTAGACAACACAAAAAGCAATCAAAAGAAAATTAAATAATGCAAGATTATAACAACATAGCAGGCTCCACAGTCACAGGCTCCAGTTGTAATTAAAAAAACCACCAGTTCCAACTAAGAAAGCAAAGCATCATCGTTGTTCTCAAGCAGGGAACATTGACAAATGAAGGCGGTATGCAGTGCCAATACTCTTAATTTAAGTATGTGAGAAACAAAGGTATGTACCATCCAAGACTGCCAGAAAGAACTTGCTTTAAACAACAACCAAAAAGAACTCTGAGGATTTAAAAATTACTTTCCTTACAAAAAACAGATACGAGAAAACCTTTTTCTCCCCTTCTCCCAGCCAAGTGAAGAAAGAACAAGAAAACAAAAAAATCACGCAGCTCCCATCAAAGTTATTTATACAGGAGTTTTGAACTCGGGAACTAAAAACATGCCTGCATTGAACCTGTGGGTCCAGTGAGTCACAGCTTGGAAATCTGAATGGACCTTTTGTAAAAGCCACTGAGCCACGAACATGCTTTCTCACCGCTGCAATCACTTCTGTGAAAGCATCTTACCCATCTGCCACTGGAAATCCACGATGCAAGATAAGTGACTCCCCAACACCAGTGAAAAGGACAAAAGGATGACTAGCTACCTGCAGCTGGTTTCAATCGAAAAGCCGAGTAATAATTGCAGCCCTCTCCTGTGGCTCATATGGAGCACAGCATGGAGCTATAAAGCGTTATGCAAGTCTCATGTGCTGCCAGATCTCTCAGAGCAGGCAGCAGCCAAGTTGCTCCCTCCCACCATTGGCTCAGCTTCATTAACTTAATCAGGTAGTCATTCATTCATTCACTCACTCATTCAAAAAAAAAAAAAATTACACTAAACCTGGCAAATAGCCAGTGCCATGCATGCACAGAGCATGCTCACATCAGTCACTGGGGCTGGAAGAAAAAGCATAATCTAACAATCCTCAAGCTTTGAGAGGGGCTTTAGTTTTGCGAGCAGCTCGGGTGCAAATGCATCTTTGCCGCAGCCTCCTGAAAACCACAAAGGGCTTGGGAACTGTGGTGAGGTCGGACGCTGGAGCTGGTCGGACCATGGAATCGAGAGCAGCCTTGTAAGAGAGCACAGCCAGCAAGAAGCAGAGTAGAGAACTTCCCCAGAGCAATGACTAATTAATTAGTTGATTATGGTGGTGGGGGGGGAAGGACTTGTGGCAGGATCAACTCAACTCATTTTGCTGCAAGATTGCTACGTTTTCTTTTGCACATACCGCATACGTTGCACAGCTTATTCCACACCAGAAGGGACCAAAGCAGAACAGGAAGGGGGGGGGGGGGGGGAAAGAAAAAAGAAGGGAAGCACTACAGAGCCAATGTTAAAAGCAATTGGTAATGGAAATCTCTGTTTGACCCCTATATCTATAAACATAAGACTTTCTACAGGTATGTAGCACTCAGACATCAGAGTCCCCTCCCTTACACAGTTCTTGCACTTATTTTTCTTGGTTTTTACATGTAAGTTTGCAAAGAACATTATTACTTCCCTCTAGTTGTCATCAGAATGACTTTCACTGCATTTTTTTTTCCAGCATGCTACAAGAAAGCTGCTTTATGACTATTCCAAAAAGCAGGCCTTGAGAGTCAGCTCTGATTTTACTGTGCAGAATTTCATGCGGTGAGCCAGGATGGGCATTAAGGAAAGGGGACAGGTGTCACATTTCCCACAGAGGAAGCTGAGCAACAGCATGGAAGCAGTCAGCATTTCTCCCCCCTTACCTCATTCTGCCCTGCACGAAAAAAATACCAGATGGCAGGTTACTCAGAGCAAGTCCATAAAAGTAACATGGAAATACAAAGCATTTAAGATTTTTTCAATATAGTGTTTATGGTTCTATAATGAAAATTATACACCTTGGTGCAAATCCTCAGCCAAAGACGTGGCTGACATGCCTCAAGAGCATGTCACACCCTACCTTTCTCCAGTGATGCAAACCAGATCTTCTGTTATCACGGAGAACGCAAGTATTTTCTGTAGGAACTTCAACTGCCTCTTCTCCAGACAGCCTACAAGTCACTATTTCTCTTCAGACAAAAAAAAAACTGCCCTGAAATCTTCTACAGCCACTGCCACAAACCATGATACAAATCGCAAATCAGACAGAGAATTAATATAAAGCCAATACTTAGCGAAAGGTCTGCAGTTCAGATGCACTTAGCAAAAGCATTTAAAATACCCCAAATAAACACCTGTTACTCTGATCCCAGCTGTTCATCTGACCATACCACAGAGGCCCATGGTTTAGTCCTGGATCCCCTCTTGAAGTTCTGTGTAGGTGAATGGTACTGAAAAGCACCCAAGTACCTAGCAGACAAGCAAACATACAGCTTCTGGGGAACCAACTGTTGCCACATCTAAGGCTACAAGTGAAAATTACACATTGCAGTGACTGAACATTGCTCCTTTGTTACATGGCAGCATATAGGATTTGTTGAGAAAAGAAAAACTACTCAAGATGCTTTTACTGCATTAACAGAATTTAAAAAGAGATGCAAAGGTGTCTGAAGGCAACGTTTCTAAGTCCTTGGCTGCCTGTACTCTAAAGTGCATAGGACGTCAGACAAGCAGTCTCGAAGAACTTTACACTGAAGTCAGCTTCCTTCACCAGAAGTTCAGTCTCGAGTTAAGGGCCTTTCAATTATCCAAGCACTTAAACACTGTACCTCTTTCATTACCTTTGTTCTCATCTCTAACCCTTCTCTAAATGATGTCCAAAGCTTGGAGGCTCTTAGTTTTTGCTCCACCTCCCCTCTCTTGCATCCCTAACACACACACTTCATTCAGGACACAATGCAAACCCCTTCTTCTCTGCCTGTGCCTAACTTCCCCTCTCCTGCTTGAACAGCTGCTCAGGCCTTCTTCATGGCAGCAAACTCCTTTCTGGGCATTAGGGCAACAAATTACCCTGAAATTCCTCCTCCTCCATACATCATGCTCCATACATGGGAACACCCAGCAAGATGTGATTTCTGATACCAGAAGTAGCTACAGGAGTTTTAAAGTAGGCTATTGGAAGAAGGTGAAGAACACAAAGGTACAGGAGAAGACAACCAGCCAGGGAACACTATGAGAATTTTATCCCAAATGATCCAAACTTGGGCAGAAGTTCTAGTTTGGTCGAGTTAAAAAAAAGGGATGTGGTTTGAGCAATTCTGGTTCTTTATATGAATAATTTAATTTCCCTCCCTGAAAGAATCATTAGAAGAATGTGGGGTTTCATGATTCAAGATAGGAGAATGAGAAGGCAATATTTCAGTACTGTGAAATGAGGCTTGCATGTCTAACCACACTACCAGCTCAGAGTTCACTTCTCATAAGTGTCAAGTATATTTTCCATTCTGTATTTCTGCAAGCCCCAGTTCTGTCTGTTGTCATCACTCATGGGGATTTACCTAATCCCTGAAAGGGCAGGAAAAGAAATCATCTTTTTTGCTAGAGAAACAGAATCACGTCTCGAGCACACTAAGAAATTCAAATTGTACATATCATTTACTGTAGTTCCATTCATTCACCCTATGTTGACAGTATATAAATACAAATGATGCCCACAACAAAATGCTGAACTGAAGTCCAATGTATTAGTGGTATTTCTTAGAGATTTCCACTCACTTTTTCTGTTTCTCTGCTCACATTCCTCTCACCTCAACATATTCAAGCAGCTGCCTGTTTATATAAACACAGCCTAAAGAGAAATGTTGATTCTCCTTTTCATCAAAAGCTGGTGGCTTTAGCTGTATCCACTTGCAAAGGCAATCAAAAGTTAGTGGTTCATTTAAAATCTATTATCTTGCAACTCAGCTACAAAGGGAGACTTCACAACTTTCTAAGCACAGAAATTCACCTTTCTGGAGTTTTATTTTAAACACTAGTGGACTGCAATGTTGACCTTTTAAATGCATTATTTCACATTATATACGGTTGGTACATCTTGCTGTACAGCTCCTTTCATACACAAATAAATGACAGTCAGTTCCAGATTTTATTGGCACTCCTTGGACCAGTGCCAGTGAATCCAGCTCAGGACTATGTGTCCTCTACTGACAAAGCTCTCCTAGCAACTATGGCAGTCTCTTGCACAGCACCCAGCAAAACTGTGTTAGCCCTTTTGGAGTGAAACACCCACGTCCCATTGCGGTTGGCCAATGAGCTTCAGTGGGTACTATCTGTGGGGCTTTGAAGTGCTCCCCCCAAAGTGGGGCTAAACCAAGACCATCATGAAAGCTTGTTCTCTAACCAAGGATGCCTCACTAATGATAGGATTTCAGTTTCCACGTCAGCGAAGGACCTTTCAGAAGCTCTCTAACTGAATTAGGGAAAGGGAAAGAAACTCAGCCTGGGATTTGAGTACTCAAAACCCTTGTGTGTTCCTCTTCAAGCCAGTATTTAAGTGCTGTTCTCCCAGAGAAGAAAGTAGTTAAAATAGGCTCAGGTCCTCCCATTGCAAAGCAGAACCCAACAGGGAAACTTTCCTGGGAGAAGAAAGCTCCCAGGGGAATCCCTTGTACCTGAGAGAGAGAACGCCTCATCTCACCAAGACGTCCACTCCAACCAGGTCAAACAAGGAACACCAACAGTGAGTCAGGTCTGCTCGCAGAGGCACCCTGTGTCTGATTTGTGAACTTCAGAGGCAGTAGTTGTGTTATAGGTGTGATGCATCCCACCGCTCCACAGCTTCCCCTACAGCTGCAGTGGCATCACCCACCATCACCATTCACACAGCAAAAAAGAAAAGGGATTTTTTCCTAGTTTTATTTATACTTGTTTAGTTCTGGACCAAGTGATTCTCCAGCAACTAATCTGTTTACCACTCTCTCTCTCTCTGCCTACTCTGAGGTTTTTTCCTGAATGTATAATGATTTTACATCTGTTAATCTGGTTTAGTTTCTTTTTCATATGTGGTTAGTAATTTGCACACTCCTTATGGTAAATCTGAAATAAAATGTTTCTTCTGCCTTTTGTTCTTGTGTTTATGAATGAATGTTACATTTTCTTAGAAACATGAAATAACTGCTGCAATGGATGATACATAACCACTTTGGTACAATGGATATGTTAGAAAAATATGGAATAATCATGAGATCATACAACCAGGATGACTAAAACAACAACATAATTGGTCAGAATTTATTCAACTCCTAAGGAAGAAAAACCTTGACAACACTGCTATAAGGCTAGTGAAACTAAAACTGAAATAAGGTGCACAGTCACTGTTGCCCTTGGGCTAAAATTAAGTAAGAACTAATGGTGTCTAATAGACATATTAATTCTTCAAGGAAAAATTTAATTGGGAAACATTTGTTTTGAAACCTGAATCTGTTGGAGGCAAAAATGTTTACATTTGGGGAAAACTTCTGGAACTTCTTTGTAAATATTTTCCCAGTAATATTAAAAAAAATAAAGCCAAATCTATTTGCTGGTCCCAAAATAAAATGTTTTAAACATTTAATGAAGGTGTAGTTAAAAAATGCTGTAACTACAACAGAAATTTGGGTTGAAATGAAACCATCCTCTAGACAGAATACAGAGCTATAGGCTTTGCGAACTAGTTTTGTGAACTATTTTTACCTATTACCTGATTTTCACTGTATCTCAGCTTTTTAAATTTTCCTCCCATTACAGCATGAAAAGTTTTTTGGAGATCTTGGAAATTTTCATGGGCAGAAATATAATTTCCTCTTAGCATTGATTTCTAATTATATTTAAATCTTTCCTAGCTGGGACAAGACCTACCCAAGCATTTTGAAACACTGCCAGGTTGATTACCCACACATATGAAAATTGTATGGGTAATTCACATGGTTGCTCTTGCCTGGCAAAAACTACCAGCTACACTGGAAAAAGAGTCTTTCCTCTTCTGTGGTGCCATCACTCAATTCACTATCCAAAGGTCCAACTCTCCCTGCAAAATCTTTCCTTTCAGCTCAAATTGCTGCCAGAACAGCACAGTATCTTCTTCTCTGATGTACAGCTGGGTTAAGGTGACAGCTACCACACTGGATTAATGACAGGGAAAAGAAGAGAGAGAAGGGAACTGTTGGCCTGTCTGGTGAATTGGGGCTGAAGGAGCTGCAGCATCTCAGCAGAAGCTAGAGTTGCTGGGGGGGAAGGAAGGAGAGAGGAGACATCTCTTATGTTGCCTGAGCTGCTGTTGAAAGATGCCTGCACAACTAATACAAGGGGCATCGCAGAATGAGCTTATAATAATCTCTAAATAATAATCTTATAATAATGAGAGATAATAATCTCCCATGGGCTGCATTGCTACAGCTCTATCAGTGAAACCTTGTATGATTTCAGTTCAGTAGTGGGCCCTTGGCAAGGATGGGGATATGCTTGTTACACCTATCCACTGAAAATGTTGGAATGTAGGAGCAGGAGCGTCACATTGGAAGACTCTCAAAACTTAAAGATTTTAGCAGGTGATTTTGACAGCTATGCTTTGTGTCATCACTCAGCACAATTGTGCTGAAACCATTCCAGTGAGGAGCTGCAAAGGTGGGGGCAACATAATTGAGTCATCTGTATCACTTAGGTCGAGACCTTGCCCAGGATCCCCACTGAGGTCCATGGTAGCTGCTACTCAAAGTGCACAATGTGTGAGAGCCCAGGGGGAGCAAAGCACTCTGAAAATGCTGTAAGTCACAGCATGGCCACACTGTACCAGCGTATAATGGCTCTTCCATGCAACTGCACTACCTACATCCATCAAAACCCCATAAGTGCCACAGATAAATTACCAGCTGACAGAAAACCAGCAAAAAACCACCTGCATACCACCTACTGCACAGACCTAATGCTCCAATTAGACTAGGTGCCTCCTCGCACAGCTCACTTCATTTAGGCAAATATTTCCAGTGGAACACTGACAAATCAGCCCTGGGATCACCAGCAGCAGCTGCTGCTTTCTGCATGCAGAGTGTTGAGCAAATCAACAGAGATGAGCGCCCGCTCACATCAAAATCTTAAAGATATGGATGACAACTCCGGTTAATTAAAAGACACAGGATCAGACTAGAGGAAAATTGTCATTCAGCAGCCTAGATTGAAAATCAAGCTGGTCTGACAAGAAATAGCAGCTTTCCCATTTTTCAGTCTGGGGTCAAGTACTCTTTCTACAGTTCTGGTATAAAATTATTTCTCCCCACACTTTGTTCTTTTCTGAACTACCATTTTAGCATTTTTCTTCTTTATTCTCCTCATCTTAGCATTTCTGTCATTCTTGCTTGCTCTTAAATGTTATTTTCTGTCCTTGCTTCAATATCAGTTAAAATGCCACTATCACTAACAGCATGAGACTGAGTCAGAATTGAGACTGCGCAGTCACTCATTTCTGACTCTAGGAAATAATTACTAAAAGCCAAAAAAAGTACTGTGAATTACATCCCCTCTCACTGATGCCCAGAACAGAAGAATTGCACTAGTACAGTATGTCATTATAAATGTATATGACTGTTATGAAGCATTTATTGTGTCACACTCTATAAAAAAGTTTTGCTCTGTCCTGTCTATTCCCACCCCCCAACTTTAAGCCTAAGGAAAAAAACACTGAGAAGTTTGGCAGGCTCATATGGGCATTAATTTGTACCTTCAACATGTTCTTAAGGCTGGGTTTTTTTGCATCACTCCCATTTTAGCAACATAAACCAGTGGTGCAGAAGCCTTCCTGAAGGGGCTTTCTGGTACCCTTGCAAGGAGGGTTTATTCTGTTCACATTCATTGCAGAGAATCCAGACTTCATAGGCAGGTGAGTACAAAATTTCTGTAAAAACTCAAACTACTGATCTCAAACAGGAGTTAAACAATGTTAAACATGCACGTGAATTGTCATTTGTTTAGGATTTAATGGCAAAGACTATAATCTTTAGTGAGAAGAGCTGATGTAAGAAAACCTCTCTGTTTTCCTCATTTCCTACCTGCAGAATGTGGCCTGAAGACATTGGATGCAGAGGAGGTAACACAATCAGGATCATTCTGGTCAGATAATAAAACTAATAGAACACGTTTTGATAGTTAATACCAAAAGTTTTGCTCCTTTACTGCTAGGATTTGTTTATGGTTATGAGAACAAGATCAGGCCTTTTGTATACTAGGAATTTATTAATAAGCCAAATCACAATTAAATTAGCAGAAACAAACTCCATCCATGAGCATAGGCTATATTCATGCAGTGGCAGTGCTTGCAAAACATATAAGACAAAGTCTGTCCTGTGACATCAAAAGGAATAAGCCAGTGAAGAACAACAGTCTTTAAAAATAACAGTTATAGGAGATTATCTAATTACCATAATATTTAACATTATATGGCTTTAATAATTCTGTTATCATCAAGCTGCTAGCACTAAAAGAAAATGGGAAACTGGCTCTGATACCAATTGATAATGAGAAGGGGAGGTTCTGCCCTCTGGGTCCTTGGTTTTGAGCCAGCTCAGGTTGGAAGTGAAAGTCATTCCTGCTGGGCACCTCTCTGAAGTGAGCTGATGTTGTTAGGCTTGGTCCAGTTCCACATTCATAGAATAAAAACCGACATCACAGCAATGGCTGTGCTGGAGATGAGAATTTTTGAAAACGTTTTGTCTCTGCCTTCTTGTTAGCATGCAAATAGATCCTAGCCTGCAACGAGGATATTTATATAGGAATATTTACTCCAAAACAAATCTCACCAACAGTACTGTATGAAACTTGCATGCATTTTATATTGCTTTAAAACTAGAACGACTTGCCCTGCAATAACAGGAGTGTTTTTACCCCTGTGCAACCCCATTACTTTGGTGTGGGGTGGCAAACCTAGGGACCACAAGGTCTGCCAAGGTAACACTAGTAACACTTGTGGCTGAGTGTGCACCCCTGTAGTATTACTGTTCACTTTTTAAATATCTGAGCAAGGCTCAGCTTCAAGGTGCATCCTGGGTCAGGTTGAGCCTGGAGGACCTATACTGTCTGAAAACCTTATAGTGAGTCTGTGTTGCCCACCAGGCCACCTTAAATCCAAGAACAGTTAAACCCAGTTAAATTAATGCAGGTGCAGGTCAATAAAGAGCTGAACAACTCTTTTTTTTTTGGAGGCTGAACGCTGCAAAATGTAAGCTAATGCTGCATCCCTCTGGACTGCTCCTTTCCCAGCAAAAGCTGCAGCACATAAACAGTGCAGAGCAGCTTGCATTGTAACTGCTGTGACGGCTTGGTGGATTAATGAAGACTTTGTCCTCTGGGGCTGTCAGCCCCAAACCTTTCAGGAGAAATGAAATCTCCGAGAGGGAAAAAAAAAGAAAACCAGTAGTGGAATTACAAATAGGTGTCTTTCTGACTTTCAAATGAGACGTGAAGCATCTTCATTTACAATTTAATATTTCAGTAAGCACTTTATTGGAAAAGACTATGTAATGGGTTAATTTCCAAATGTCATTTATCTTTACTCACTGGGGATGACTTTCTGTAATTCACTTGAGGCTCCAACACTCATAGATTAATACATCACCCTCCAACTTGAGAAGATAAAAGCCTAACAAGCTCTAACCTGCTACACAGGCTATATTTAAGTAGTACAGGGTAATGATAAATATCTCCCATGAAATGTGTTCTCTTCACACTTCCTGCAAAAACTGCTGAGTGAGCCAGCTGGCGAGATGGAGCCAACAGTCTTTGCTCACAGCCCCACCATCCTTACGCCATGACACTGGAGCGCTCCCTTCCCCAGCATCTCCCCCAGTCCCTGGCCTCCAGAGGTGAGGGTGTTTTTGTCACCAGCTGACAGTACTTGTGGCTCTGTCCACACCCCATCAGTGACTCTCCCTCATGCCTGGCAGGCAGGCAGGAAAAGACTGCTGGGGGTTGTATGTGCAGTTTGGTTTTCCTTAAACATGCTCCGCTTCCTAGGTTGGACTAAACATTTTGCAAAACAAAATGAAGACTGGGCGCCTCCCCAGTGGCAAGGGACAACTGTGGTAGGCAGAGCTGGGGAAATGCAGGAACCAGGAGGAGGGGAGACCACACAGTTGCTCAGGCCATGTGTGGGGCCCTGATGCAAACTGAATCACTTCTTGCTTCCTTCTTTCATGTACAAATGGTGGATGCTGATAAGCATGCAGGGACCTCACATTCAGACACACTCCTGCACCCGGAAGCTAGAGAAGGTCCAGGCCAGTCCAACCAGTCTTTGCAATTTGCATCATCTCCTGTTGACCAGATGTTACCCAGTGCTTTCCAGGACTGCTTCAAACATCACAGTGATTTAACTGCAGACAAGTACAGTGACCTCCAGCTGGAACTTACCTTCCTGCCCAGGGCCCGAAGCCTGATCTAAACACAGCATCAGGATGTTAACCTAGCTCCTTACCCTATGTGGGAATAATCTGGTATCTCCAAGCAATCCTGATACTCAGCATCCTCCCAGCCCCACCCTCATCAAGTCCTCTCCTCACTTTTGTCACTGCATTACACACACTGATCACTCACGTAACCAGTTTGGAGAAACAGAGAGCAGAGCAAGCAGCCTTTCCAACATGCTGAAGAGAAGTCCTTGGCTACAACTGTGTTTCCCAGCCATCAGACTCTGGATGTGTGCCACTGGGAACTGGAAGGGTAAACCATTATGATTAAAAATTATAGTTACCTTCTACAGACGTAGCATACATCCCACCACAAACTTCCTCATCTAATTAATGCAGGAAAATAAGCCATACTCCCATACAACTGACCACTTTAGTGGCCTGAACACATCCACCATAAGACTGTTTCAAAAAAACCCCCTACGGTAAAAGGTTGTTTATTTAGTTGTGTTAAAAGCTCTCTAGGTCTTCACTAAGCCTGACTGTGTGGGAGTTGCAGAAGTCTCATTGTCCTCTCCCAGGGGTATGTCTTCTTCCAGGGCAGTCAAGATCAAAGACTGATCTAGAAAAAAAGAGCTCAGGCTGGCCTTGTCCTAGGCCTCCAGGCTTTAACAGGTCCTGTTGCCGCAGCCGGCTGAGCACAATGCACTCACATTTACGCTTCCCTCTCTCTCATGAGTTAGGAGAGCATTAGAAACAATACAACTAGATAAGCCAATTCTATCTTTTCTTGCCAATTCTACCTACATTTGATTTGGCCAGTATATTTGGATTCCCAAGGATATTTCTTTTCAGATCATCATGATCTCACTGTAGTTACTGTTTAAACATGTCCTGACAATGTACCGTTGACCAACCCCTTTTTTTCCCAAAACATCTTTGCAGAGATTAATTCAGTTCTTCAGCAATCGCAGAAACATGATTAAATACTTGCTGCAATCATGAGATAGTAGCATTAACTACCCTTTTTTGTCTAAATTTTTAAACACAAAGAGATGCGGTAAGAAACAAATGAAGGAATATTGATGCATGCAGTGAAGAAATCCTTAGTACCTGTCGTGTATCTATTTCCACTTCCTGATTTTAAATGAAGAACTACTGAGACAAACAGCTTTTTTGCTGATTCTATAATTTTCTTTGAAGATGGAAGGAGACACTGGGCCACAAGTTTATGAACCCAGCATATTTTCCCTGCATCTTTATGTGTATCAGGTTTGGCTTCCTTTTATTGTTCTATCCCTTCAGACCATAAGCATTTGGTGAAATGATTTGGCAGTCACTCTGCACAACACCTCTAGCAAAACCAAGCGAATGAATTCTTGGTCACTTCATTAAGTGCTCCCTCAATGATACCACATCTAGCTTCCCAGGCTGTTGGCAGTGGGCAACATCCAGTACCTCACAGAAAGCCAAAAACTATGAAAGCAGTCATAATAACGCAACTAGGCACCCACAAACAGTGTAAAGCAACAGAAAAGCAGATTTCATCTGACTTCTGCAGTTTCTACTCGTGACTGCTGAGTTGCACTGCTGACATGAGTGACAGCTGATCAGCACCACTTAAGATCCATGCATGAACACAGTGGGGGTGAGGTGTATAATGTACACACAACTCTTGCTGAGGGAAAGGAACTCATTCTTGCTTACGACCTTCTTTATATGTCTGTTGTTTCTGTGGAATCATTTGACTTATGCTACTGAATACAAAACACTTGTGAGCAGTGGGATGGAGAACCAAGTTCAAACTCTTTTTCCAGTTATCCCTGTTTGCAGTTAGGGGAGACATACACTGGAAAACCAGAAGTTGCAGTCAGTCACCTTCCATAAGCAAGCTCCTATCCTCCCCAGGGCTGCACAGCTTTGTGGGATTTGGAAACATATATGAAATCCTGTCCCCAGAGGAAGGAAAGGTAAAACCTCTGTGAAATTTGTCTGGTTCAGGATTTTACTACATGCCATCTGGCTACTGCCACCAATACTGCTATGCAACTGGAAGTCATCTGCTGGTATCCTGGGAGGTTCTCCCCTCAGAAAAAGCTTTTTTAGGCACCATATTAAGACATTACCAGTGCCAGGCCACTAATGTGGTTTTCCAGAAGAGTGTAACAGTTTTCACACATAAACTACATCTCTCTATCTTATGATCAGGATGCCATTTATGTTAGTCCTAGGAATAATATAACAGATGGAAACCCACTGTCCAAGAGGAAACTGCATGGAATACAGTATCTTACAGAGAGAAACTTTAACTTCTGTTTCAGAAACAACTGTACAAAGAGGAAAGTCTGGGTGTTAATAGCACATGCAGGGGACAGTAATTCTCTGCATCTTTAAAACTGTTCAAAACATGGTTTCTTAGCACTGGTTATGCTTGTTCCCTATATATGGCATAACTTACCACTACTTAAACTTTGGTGGAAAAGCACACACAATTTTCCACAGCTATGCCATCTCTTAAAAACTGCTCCACCCTGTCCTTTTTTTTAGATTATTATTTCTCTTTTTAACAGCCCTAAGAAAAACTGCTAGGAATTTTTCTAGGGGAGTTCGTCAAGAGTTTGGTAGATTCATATGCAGTTGTCCTCAAAACATGTATAAACAAATCTATAAAAGTAAATAGCAGCCTTAAGTGTATAAACACTCAATTTTAATTTTTACATATTTTCCTTACCTAGTAATGTTTTTTTTCCCTAGTAGAAACCTTTGCCCGTGCCTAAACACAACATTTCTAATACAGATCCAGTCACTGGATATCTCTGTGCACAAAGTAACTGACCAAGTGACTTTAACTAACTAGTGATCAAAGCCAGTGTTTCTTTAGGTCCGGACCTAAAAATCCACTTGAGTGTCGTTTAATGTGAAACGATGGGGAACCAGTCTGCTTAAAGTCCAGCCACTGAGAACATTTAGTGACTTTGCTGGAAAGGCAGGCTTACATTCTTTGCTGAACTGGGCCACCGAGACTCCAGACGTATTTGCCGCTGTGCCAAGCCACAGCTATCTGAGGGAGAGTAGAGGCATAAATTGCATTTAAACGGACAGAGACTGTGAATCCAGTGCTTTGCACGGTGAGTAGGTTGAATGCAATGAACTGTGCTAACTGATCTTCGTGCAACCGAGCAACTTTATTTAAGCTGGAGCCCAAGTTAGGCTCACTGTGCATTACTACAGCAACAAAATGACAGGCACACTTCCTGGGAAGCAAGTGAGATTGTGACTGATACATGCTGTAAACTTGCTGGAAAGAGTACACTTTGGTTAGGTTTTTTTATGTGAACAAACATACATAACAAATGCTTCTTTTCCTTAACACTACTTCATACAATGCAGTACTGCAGATTGGGTTTTAAGAGAAAACCAACTTTTCCAGAGAAAGGGTACAAATTAACAAAAAAGTTTACAGAATCTTGGTAGATCTAGGGGATAGTTTTTACTTTATTTGCTGGTATTTGCTATTGATATTTATCTGATCACCCACGTGTCGGTTTTTCTTTAATTTAATCGCTGCACTTGAAATAATTTCTCTTTGGAATGAATGACTCAGTGGTTAGACTCTGGACTCTCAATCCTGTTTCCAACTCTCCATTTGCTCACAGGGTAACAACATGTTTAGTTATCTTTAAATCACAAGGAACCTATTCCAAATTTTAATGATGTAACCTCGTTGCATCCCAGCAGAGTAAGAACTCTTTTTTATGACTTTCCCTTTACATATGGGAAATGTATTGAGTTCTTCAGGGGATGCTGCAAACTGGCACTAGCAGCACTGGTACATGCATTAAGAGATCATGATGAAAACTGTGGTGTTGAGGAAAAGACATGTATCCTCTTTGAAACACCAGCAAAATGGGCTGAGGGAATGGCAAGGAGGTCGGGTGTGGACAGCTGGCAGCTGCTACCATTTCAGTTACCAGCACTGAAGTCAATACCCTTATCACTACTCTTGCAAGCTTTTCAGTGCACTGGCATGACCCATCCAGAAAAAAAAGAAACAGAACCACCTCCAAACCACAAAAAACCCAAAACTCACCTTCAAGCCAAGTAACAGAAAGAGCTAAGTTTCATCCATCATCAAAAATCATCATTTATTTTAGAAAGAAAGTGTCCTTTTGGACATCATTCTATGTCATTTTTCAATGGACTTTTAACAGGGAAATGAGATATTTTAAACCCCTCAAATTGAAGAATATTTTTTGATATTCTGTTTTCTCGTAATAATACTGGTGATGATGTCACTCAGTAGAAAACTCTAGCAGTTTCTGACTGACTCAGTACTTTCAGGGCAAATCTGTCTTTCAGATTTGTTAACAACAGATTTACTCCTGAACCTTGTCCCCTGATGTTTGTGAAATTACCCCAATTGCAAGGGTTATCTCCCTAGTCCTGGCAAATCATTCCAGCTTTGGCTTGTTTTAACGCTGTGTTTTTCTCATTTTCCACTTCAGGTTCACTGTCCTTGTGTCACCCAAAAGAGCAAGCAAAGAATTAAGAGGAATTCTTGGAGAGGGCAGAGATAAAAGCAGAGGATAAAGGCAAGAAACTATTTGTCTGCGATCCTGTTAGCAGAGAAAATGCTTTACAAGGCTACCTTGTGGGGAACATGCCCTAGCCAATAGCAAAAAATCCTCCACGTAGCTGCTTTGTAAAAATCCCAAAGTATAAAACACGTCTTTGAAGCCAAATTAATGATCCACAGCACGTTGGAAATCCTTCTGACTCTTCTGTAGACATAACGCTTTTTCACCCTTTTGACTTTGAGCTGAGCCTCAGGAACAGACTTGCTCAGATGGATGAAACTCGGGAATAGAAAACACCAGCAGGGATTTTCACAATGGTAACTACAATGAGGAATACAGGGCATATATTGTGCCTACAGCTATTCTTTCAAAGTTACTCCAGGCTGAACATTTTGGGATATAAAGGATGCATTTTGTGTCCATTCTAAGTGAGTTAAGAATAGAAATTACAAAGAATGTAATTCTCTTAATCTGATTTCTTAATGCTTTCTCTTGGGTTTACCTGGTTAGTTTCCCTTTTGTTTAGCAGCAAAGTTTTAATCTGTATAATCTGGTCTGTGGAGAACTAAAAGATGACCTGCATTTATAAATTGCTAAACATTATCATCAAAATTTTCTGCAGAGCTTGGATGATTACCTTAAAACAATGGAATTCCTGTAGGTCAAATCTTGTCCCTCCCAGTAAAATAAAATTAAGGAAAAACAAACAAACAGCTAGGAGAGATTATTCGGGAACCTGAGAGCTCTCAGCCCTTCAGGAGAAGCCCCTAAGTACAAGTGTAAGCTTGGGTCTCTCAGGAAATCTGCAGATCCTGAAGAAAATTTCCACTCTCAGCCTGTCACCTTCCCTCCACTGGCCATGCCTTTCCCTCTGTGCACACCTGCAAAGACCAGGGTACCCCTTATGACACTGCCAATAGGATCACCATAAATTTCAGTGTTAAATTCTCCAAAACTCTGTATGCATTAGCAGGCGGAGCACGTCAAACAACTTGTTCTGTTCACAACTTACGTAGTACCCTAAATAGACAGAGCTCCAAATATTGCTGTCCTGTGGAAAGAGGTTGGCTACATATCCTGTTCCCCCTTTTCTATCTAGCCCTTTACAATTGCTTTGGCCTCTTTAGAGGGTGCATCACATTCAGGAAGCATGTATGAGGTTCCTTCTTAGTTATCATGTTTCAGATAGAAATGGTTTTCCAATTTACAGCTACTGTTTCTCTAAGGTGCCCAGGTTAAACACTCAGGACATTGCTTCTCTTCTTTTCTGCAAGGTCAACCCACAGCTGTTTCTCTAAGGGCTCTAGATTCTGCTCTGCAAAAAGGGAATCTGTGAAAGATACCATATGTGAAACCTGCATCTAAGAGCACCTGAGATCCAAGGGACCCTATGGCCCCAATGCCATAGGGGACATGTAAATTGCTTAGATGTACTAAGGATTTCTTCCAGCACCTCTTCATATCGGGCGAAGTTTGTTTCATGTACATGATATAAAACAAGGGCAGCCTTCGTGCCCTTGAGCTACTTGTCCAGTAATTGAGGATCTGATAATTTTTAAGTGATATCAGAGGAGCTTTAATTAAAATCCATTTCTAGCCTTTAAAATGGGTAAGAGTGACTACAACAGTGGCTTCAGACTTGCAGATACAGGGACCTATGGAACAAAACATATTTATCAGTGCATCTCGCAGGGGAGTGCCATACACACCACAGGACAAATGCTGACCTCAGTTGCTAGGAGACTTTCCATTTACCTTATCACAAATGCCAGATTTAGACTAAAACAGGTAACAACCTGAGCTCCTTGATTTGACCTCCTTCTTGGGCTCGGCATATGAATCTAGTGAGAGGACTTGCAATGTCTGGATGGTTCCCCACCTACAGCCCCTTTCGGCCTAATAAAAACCAATCCCCTCCTCATTTAACACATGCTGGAGCCTGCAGAAAAGGAGTAAAGCATCACTGCAGTGCTTGGTGACCCTGAACAACCTCAACAGGTGCCTTGCTCTTGTGGAAAACACATGTTGCTCTGTCACTATTAATACACAGGCAGTGTGAAAGGCATATGCATGTTTGTTTGCGTGGGGAGCATAAATTATGGAGATTCCAGGTTTGAAGCCGTCACCTTTTGAATCTACAGAGCTGCTCCTGGGAACAGCCTAGGCACAGGACCACAGCTAAGCGCGGAGCAAAGTCCCACAGGTCAGGCAGTCATGGGGAGTGTGCAAGGGCAGACCAGAACGCTGTACAGCTGAAGGTCTCAATGCTCTGGTGACTGAGAGGGTTCACAGACCAGGGAAGAAAATAAATTAATCACGTTGCCTCCAGACTGCCTGGCTGAAGTCATCCCTCTGTCGATAGCCTCCCTCATCACCACACAGACAAGCTGCTCGCTCCCCACACTGTTAAGTACAAGGCAGGAGCTGTTTATTGTTTCAGATTTAAGGATTCAAAATGGCAAGTCAAATTGATTTCCTGGGAAGTGAGGAGAAGTACTGTCAAATAGTCCCTCTACTCCTCATCAAGTGATGAGTAGCAAACACATATCCCGTAGAGATAACAGCCGTGGGGTGACATGTCCCAACAACTGTATTTTTCCTCTGGATAGCTCTGGAGCCACACATAGCAGAAAAATAAGGTCTACTTTTGTAGCAAGTTAAAAGGAGCACAGATCATGAACTCATGGGTAGAATCAAGGCTATATGCACAAGGCACAAAACCTTTCATCTCATAGCCTGACCACAGCTGCCACTTCCAAGTCATACAAAGTGAGAAAAGGGGAGAGATGATGGAAGTAAAATGCCCTATGCCCATTTATCTCAGGATCTCCCAGTTTTATGTACAGATAGAGGAAACTGTGCCCCTGAAACTTTTCCCTTATGGCTGGAAGATCTTTAGATGGTGAGAAAGGCATTGACTCAAACTTTGCTGAGATCTTATCCACACATATTTTCATTGATCAAACTCCACCACTCCGTCCACATTGAAAGCCTTGACTGAGCAGTGCAGAATGAAAATGGACAACACGAGGCAGGTAGCACTATTTTTTCCCCCCTGAATTCACATAGCTGTGCTACAAACCTGTCCCTGCTCTAAATTACTGATGCAAGAGAAAGAGAACCAAACAACATACACACGTACCCCACACACCAAGTGTACAGTGACTAGAGTGGAGAAAGCCTGCATCCTCTACATTCATGAAGAAAACAATGATAAGGCAAACAAAGAAAAAGCTAACCCCACTGCTGACAGCTAAAGGGATGGAAGACTAGCTTTTTATTGCCTGTGAATGATGAAACCGTGGCCATTAGCAACAGAGGGTAGATGTAAGTAGTGTTACCACCCATGACATCCTTTGCAGACACTGGGGAGTCCAGACCTCACAAAGGAGTAACATTTTTTTCTGCAAAGTGCACTGCTGAGGAAAGCACTCCCACACCCCTGCCCATTCTTTCCCCTCCCTTTGCAAAGGGATAGTTCACACCACTTCAGGAAAACAAGGCAAGAATCAGCCTTGACCATAACGTCCCACCAGTGAGACGATGCAAATATTATTGACCCTGATGTAAGGAGTCAGTGAAATTAGTTCTCTGTGCAGCCAACTGGCCCTTGGCTGATGAGACCACCCTCATACTCTCAAGGCAGTATTATATATCCCATCTCACCTTCTGTGTCCCCTAGCTAGGTCCCTTCCTCTTTGACTCATGCAGACTGCACCTGATATCTGCAAAGCAGATCAGGGAAAACCTCTGCTATCTTCTGCTGCACCAGACCTCTTCCAGATTTGCCTCCCTCTCACATGTTTCCTATCAAAAATTTACCTTCCAAAGCCCAGCAGAAGGCAGATCTATTGATATGCCCACCCTGCTGCTTGGAGCTACAATTGCCTAATGCCATCCCTCTTGTGGCTGTACAGGCCAAGACGAGCCTAGGAGGTCACAGCTCAAGCTGCTCCTCACCTAAATTGGTGGCACAAACCCAATTTTTTCTTTTCTAAAGCACAGATAATGATCAAGCAAAAATAAAACAGAACTCAATTTTTAAAATATACTTGGAAAAGTAACTATTAGATCAAACAAGGCAGGGACTTGACGTTGTGGGGGTAGGGCTCCCTGCCTCTCTACGTGCCTTCTTAGCTGGGTCTCCCATGGAAACAGTGTGGTCTACAAGCCCCAGAGTTACCATTTGACTCTGCGTGACATCCATTGGCATGTTGATTCACAACCATGAGCTGTACCTGCTTCCCACAAGAAGATCCAGAGTGTAATTTGCAGGGAAGGCAAGATCCGATGGGCCCGAACAATATGCTAGAGCACTGTATCGATGCCTATCAATCGATCCATCCCCTACAGAAGAGGAAAGAAACGTCAAAGCAAACGGTCTTTTGCAGGCACAACAGCTGTTACACCACTTTTTGGCATGAGCTGCAGTTCATACTGCAGCCTTGTCACTCTCCACCCCTTTCTTGCAGCTCCTTTCTCTCACAGACCACCTCCACTAAGCAAGCAATGGGCTGATGGTAGTCCCAAGACATCTTGGGATGGCTGCACAGCATTGCTTCCCTGCTGCATTTTCCTGATGCCTTCTGCCTATCAGCCTCTTTTCTGAGCCACCTTTAAACAAGGACAATAAAAAAAAGGAAAGAATCCAGAAACACTGGACTGAGATATAGTCAGTCATTAACTGTTCATTAATGGCATTGCAATGGAAAGAGGCGACAGCTGTGTTTCTCCAGCCCTCATCATCCAGCTTCTATAGCTTAGTCCCTGCTTTCACACAATCGATTAATTTGAAAAAAAGTTTATCACAAAAGCATTCATTTAATTTAACTATCCACAGAGGCCTCAGATAACATGCTTCACAGGTCCCATTCTCAGACTCATAATGATCAGCTCAATCCCCTGCAGCCTTAAATCCCTTATTTAACACGCACCTTTGGATCCCAGTACAGTATTACATAGCTGACAAAGCAGCAAATAAAGAGAAATATTTTTAAAAGGTACGGATGGGGAGAGAATAATCAGAGATACAATTGTCAGAGCCTTGTGTTAACTAAGGACACCAGAGAAGTATGGCTGATGCAGCCTCCTCACCACTTAATGTGAATAAACAGCTTACGAGTGGGAGAGGCTGAAAGGGGAGCAGCCTCCTTCCCTGTCACGGGAGAGGGAATGTGATGATCACCAAGTACCAAAAAAGCTCTCATTTGTGAAACCCCTGAAGGGAAGGAGCCTGCTGCTCCTCCCCACAGCTTCCTAGCGGTGATCGTGAGCTCCTGGCACACAATGTCGCTCATCTCACCATCACATGGCAAGTCTCACGCCATCTTCTCAATGCAGAAACACAATTAGGTTAAAAGACAGAAGCTTTCTGATAGTCTTTTCTTTCATATGCCTCTGTTTCTGATGTATGACCAAAGTCCTTATGCTTCTGTCTTCTGAAAAGCAGCCTTGAATCTAAACCAGTGCCACCAGCCTTCCTCAGAGCCACACAGACAAGCTTTCATATCCTCAGAAAACACAAAATATGGTCCCCGCACCACCACAGAGCAGCACGTCTCCCACAACGAGAGGATTCTGCAGCGGGCGTGGGTGCTCAGCCAAGTCTGAGGTCTCCTGGCACAGCAGCTCCCCTCTGGCCACCGGCCAAACATGTGCCGTCTGCGAGCACGGGGTCGATAGCCTTGGATGTACAGCAAACCGCTGGAAGGAAGGGCTGACCGACCGCGTACCCTTTACGCCGGTTGCCTCCCGGCTGGTGTCGCTTAAATTAAAACACTGACCATTAAGTTTGGTCCCTGGCAGGCTGCAGCGAGGCAAGGCTGTATCTTTCAGTTCGCTGAGAAGCAAAATAAACAGCACAGTCTTGACCTCACACTCCTCTTGCCAATAAAGCCTAACCAGGGAGCAAAAAGGACAAAAACCCAAGCACAGAAGAAATGTATCAGAGTGCAATCTTCTCCTTCCAGCATTCAAGGGGCTGGCTCTTCCCCTGCAGAAATGCTACCGTACACTTCCAACACCAAGCTTTCCATGACACAAACAGATGCACAGCCACACATCTGCAATATAAAGGTCTGTACCTTACAACTACAGGGAAGAGTTGCACCTCCCTAGAGGTTCCTCCAAAAAGACAGTTTTACAAGAACTGGACGCTGGAGAATGGCTTTGCCAGTTCAGCTGAACAATTTCTATTGCCTAGGTTTCACAATCAGTTTTCTTCTCAAAGAAGGGGCCTGGAAAACCTCTAAATGACTCCTGAATAATAGTTTTGAGGTAAACTGCTATCCTTATTATAAAAACGAATTGAAAGGAAACATATGACAACAGTACAAATACCTTATGCTAAATGACTCCAAAGCAGAAAAATCCAAGCTTTCCCAAAAAGAGCTCAAGATTGTACTGGGCTCTAGATCTGAAGACTGTAATAGCTTCCCTCTTCATTAGTGTAAGCACAGAGCATCACGGTCACTCAGCTCAGCCCTCCCACCGTGTGAATACAACCCTCCTTCAGGTTGGCATCAACCGCCCTAGCTTCTGTAAACAAACTTATCGCCTGTTTAAAAGTAAAACAGAAGGGAAATGGGCCAGGAAATTATCCAATATGGTTCTGAATGAGCATTTCAAGTGGCAGAGACCTCAGGAGTTCCATAGTTACCACTGCTGGGAAACAATTCCCAGCTAACAAAGACATAAAAAGACCCACCCAAGTAGGAGAAGGGCTGTAAAGCTAAGGAAATAGGAGAAGTCATGAAAGAAAATACATTATTAAGGAAAAAGGAAAAAAAAAATCAAAGCAAGAACACCAAAGGGGAAAGAAATAAGTCTCTAGGATTAGCAGGGAGAAGTACAGATTTAAGAAAGATCCATTGTGCGAGTACAGCTTTATAAAAGCTTACAACACAGCGACCTTTAAAAATAGCTTTATTTCTATTGCCAAAGCACCTCCACAACCTGCATCAAATAAAGCTACAATTTGTCAAGGAGCTGAATGCACTGGTTTTAATGGGATTTCATGGTTCTCAGTAACTTGCAGGATTATGTCCCTACCACAAAGTGCTAAATTGTCTAGGAAAACACACAGGAGGAAACAACAGTAAAACAACCCCAGAGCACAACCACTGTGCACAATCTTTTACATGTTACTGAATGAATGATATCAGCTGTTACAATAACAGACACATTCAATATCCCAAGCTGGAACTCCTATGCAGGGTACTGAACACTTTTGCAAAATGCACTGTTTTCCTTAGCTGTTTCATGCTAGATTACAGCAAACGGCCAGGCTCTTTCTTGTGTGCTTTGGGGTGGGGGTATTACTCTTTTTTTCAGTGACTTATTGCTTATGAAAGCAATTGATGGCAACAGTTAGGTTACCTCCTATCCCAAACCATTCTTTATCAATCACCACCTTGTAAAGCCTTCAAGTCCAAAGTGTAGGTTACTCCAAACTGCTGGGGGATGAGACTGGCAAGGTTATGGTTACTTTCTTTGTTTCTTGGGCCACACTCAGATTTAAACTCATTGTTAAACTTGGGACTGTCAGCTTCTTAAGAATAAATGCTTGTCACTGAGTGAGACAGGCTGTGGTATGACCACAGCAGGGCTCATTCACTGGCAAAACTCAACCGGGGGAACAGCATTTCAATCATTTTGGTAAGAAAAGCACATTGGCACTCCAGGAGCAGGGAGATGCCATCAATGGCATTATCATGCTCTCCCTTCTTTCAGGGGTCAGGTTAGAGAGGTGATTTACACAAAACTAGCATAACATTTTTCGTTACTATAGTTTTTTAATGGTGTCTTCAAGGCACACAGTAGTAACCACAAAGGAAAGGACTTATGCTCCCAATATTCACCTGGAGAAACGAGTGCACAACTTGCACAAAATCAGTGGAAGAGATGCCAGGATGTAGGGAACTGCTTATGGAGTGATCACGCTGTAGTCACTGCAAAGCGGAGCGATGCTTTAGGTGTGGGTATTGCTGTTGGCAGAATATGAGGGTGACAGGAACAGGAAAAAAAAAGGAAAGAAAAAAGAAAAAAAAAAGACAAAGTCTCAATAGAAGAAAAGACCCTGCAGGTTGCTTGCTGCTGCTCAGTAGTCTGCCCATAATAAAGCTAACCCTGCAGTCCCACCAGTGAGGACTGTGAAGCCAAGTTGAGTTTGAACTCATTGGCATCAAGGTTATACATGCAGATCAGCCTGGTAGCCCTGCCTGTGACCGTGTTCATCACAAGGCTGACAATCCCTGCTGAAGGCACTTGAGATCAGAACAAAAAGGGATGCTTGTAGGTCAGCTTTAAACCTCAAGAGACTGTGGGTGGGTGAACAAAGAAGGGGTGGGCATGTACGTAAAAATAAAAGACCACAAGACACCTGGTTTCTCAGTACTGCTACTAGCCTATTCCTTCCAACACCATTAATAGCATGCCAGACTTCACAGAAACAAAAGCAAGCAGCCAGGCTCTTCCTCCCTCAAACAATAAAACAGAATTGTAAAACAGAGGCAAAGATGGATTCAATTAGCGCAAGATCTTTTTTGATAAAGATTACTCAAATAAGCCACATACGGAAGTTCTCCACATCTACAACATTTCTGCACCATTATTTGTAATAACATGACACCTCACTTTGCAGAAGGTGCCACACTGGATACTAATAGCACACTTATTATTAGATTTTCTGCATGGTTACATAAGCCTGCAAAAGGGGAAAAATGTAAATGATTCAAGAAGATATTCTTCTTGTGGTTCTCACGAAGTCTTTAGTATCTGAAGATTGAAGACGATCCCTCCTGGCAAGAAACAATCAATTTTTATGCTTCATTAAAACAGTTCTTTTAGTACTTTTAACAAAATGCTCAAAGGCAAGCCAAGCGAAGAATATATACTTTTTTTTAATCTAAAAATTCTGTGCTAAATTTTACTCTCAGATCTTCCAAACTCTTCTCCTAAAATTAAAATGAAGCTGTGTATGCAACTTTGTGTTTATTTTTTCCTCATAATCTATGATCTGAGGACATTATACCCTGTCTAAACCCAGCTGTGAGCAGGCACAAATTTCAAAAAAGGACATAATAAGGGCAAAACCAAGGGAGATATGCACTATCTCTGGTAACACTGAGGGAAAAAGACTTCTGCCATAATACAAGGTCATAAGTCAATGTCAGTCCCACCAGAATAACTTACCCATGTCAACACACCGGCAGTAGGTGCTCAAGAACCTTTTCAGCTGCGTGACCAAGAGCACTTCTCTTCCATTATTCAGAAACACACAGGTGATAGCAGTAATCTCTTAAGCACATGATGAGTTGTACAATCCTCAGAGGACCTTTCCCCTGAAATCAATCAGTGTCATACACTCATCCCCAAAGTCCATCTCTGCACTCACCAGATGTTTGCCTGCTGACCTGCCTCTGGAAATACTGTCTAACATGACACACACCCAAAGGAATGGTGGGCTAAGCCACTGCTTATTAACCAAATTTATCTGGTATGACTTAACAGGTCCCTTAGCCATAACACAACACTACACACAGAATCCTACAATGCAGCAGATGCAGGAAGGGTTTACTACATTCTACAGCATCTGTCCTTACCTATCAATGAGCAGAACGCTAATTTAAATGTCATGTTGTCTCAGACTTCACTGCTGTGCAAATGGCATCTAAACGCTGCTGTCACTGGTGCATAGGGTTTGCTCAGAGATTAGATAAGTGCAATAAATCTAACACAAGTTCAGAGGGCTGGCTGACAAGCTGCATACAGGAATCGCTGTTCTATTCCCTTTAAACATAAATGTAAACTTACTTTTTGGAGGACTCAGCGATCTTGCCTTAATGCATATGGAACAGTCCCCAACCCAGGGCAAGCCTCTGGCAGTAGCAGGGAACTAGGTGGACATCACCAACACAGCAGAAGATTTTGCCATTGCACTACCAGATCTAACAACACATTTCTACATCATGAAGACAGAACAACAGCTGGCTCACCTTGTTTCTGGCAAACGTGTTACTTCCACAGCTCATATGCAAATACATATAGTGCCTTCTGAGACACTCATTGAATTGCCCATGCGAGGGAAGTTTTAGGGTACTGTATCACTGTACCTTCATCTACTGAAAAAAAAAAAAAAGAAGGAAAAGAAAAAAAATCAGCTATTGCAAAATTGCTAAGCCTTTACAAATAGATAAACTGCGGCAAGGATTTTTTAGATCCTGCATCCAGGTAGGATGGCCATTTGGTACAGAAGGCCAAATTTTAACCTGGTTTCTTCACCTGAACCACAGCTGAACTAGCTATGTTCACCTCTGATAAGATGACCCACAGTACCCACAAGCAAGCCAGAATGCAAAAAGGTGTTTGTAAGAGGCAGTCAGTACGTTCTGGAGAAGCAAAACTCACTTTTTTAGTCTTTCATGACTAAACTTGTGGATTCTAACTCATGATCTCTGTTTGCAAGAGGCAAAATGATTTTGGGTACTGCAGGTCCTCAAATTCCCTGATGAATTTCCATAACTCTGTGCATTCAGCATTTTGAAGGCCTTTTCTAGGTCCTGCACTACTCCATGAAGGGCCTGCAGGTAGCTCTGCACAAACATCAGAGCACATCTGTGTCCCCACTCAGTTCATTGCCAAACACAGTCTTTGTGTGGACCAGCATTTTTGAACCTTGTATACTTTAATTAGGCTTCTAAATCCATTTTTAGGAACCTGAAAAAAACTTGATTTTTATCTGTGCCAAGCAGCTGCATCTACTTGTTACTTAAACAGAAGATGCAGTTGTTCAGCACCTTTGACTATTGGACCAGCTTTATTTAGGTCCCTAACTTTAGTCGTCCATAGAAGAGCAGAGTCAAGTGAGATTTGAATCCTTTTGAAAGTGTCATGCTTTTTATATAAGCAAGAGATAAAGCTGCCTGTATTAGTGAACACAAAACTGAACAGTGTACTTGGAGCCACTTGTACCAGCAACATCCCACATCTAAGTAATTCCATTCAAGTGTAAATGAGGCACATTGCAATTTCAGGATTATTTACTACATTTGTTTAGTACAATCACCTTGCAAGAAGCCTCAAAATGCTTTATTTGCAAAGAGCTGCAAAAATTGCCCCTAAGAATGTGTATATAAGGTGTCGCATTTTTCTTTTTGGAAACACTGAAAAATATGAACAAAAACCCCATAGAAAAACATGCCTGGAAAGCTGGAAGAGAGGTATAAGATCCTTTTGAAAACGCAGCCCTCAAACCAGAAGGAAAAATGCTTTCTTGTTCTTCAGGCAGGTGGAAGTTACCTGCATTCATGTAGCTACAGAAAGCAAAACAAGATAAAAAAGAAGAGGACTAATCTGAAATGTCTTGACTAACTTAATATACCTAGATTAAATTTGTAAGCAGGTTATTATATTAATTATTTACAGTCTTGCCTTAAGAAGATGTAGATTTTTGTGTGTGTATGCACATTTGGATTTTTTAATACATTTATATCTGCTGATATGAAGAGTTTTCTTTGCCTCAGAAAAAATGATCTGATTCTGCCTTCATTTACACTGATCTAACTCTAAAATTCAACAGTTACATTGCTGTAAAATTACTATTATCAAGGGGAAGAACATTCTAAAATTATCCCTTCAGCAGAGAGCACAAAGCCTGAAACTCTCAGTGCTTTCAACACCATTTTATCAGGACTGTGATCTCGGTACGGCTGATAATGCAGCCAGCCGAAGCCATGAAAGGGAGCTTTGTGCCCAGCTACACACCAGGCCATGTAAGACTTCCAGCTTTTTGACTGGCCGACAGGGATGTTGCTCTTAGTAACACAGCAAGATTGATTAGGTACAGTAAAAAAAAGAAAAGGGTATTTAGAAAGATAGTGGTGAAATAAAAGTTCCTCCTCTATGAAAGCTGCTACAGTGCATGCAAGCAAAAAATGCCAAGTAGTCAAAAAAAAGGCAAAGTGCTCAAATATTTCAGATACTCAACTAGTAAGGAGACTCAGAAGTTTGTTTATAATGGAGAAAACTCAGCCCTGTCTGATCCAGAATGAATGCAGTGTGATATCTCTGGTGAACCACACACAAACCTGCAACTGAATCTCCAATGCATCACCCGGTGAAGGAAAATCCAACTACTCTCACTACTGTTGAGACTTTTGCCTTCAAGATCTTATTCTGACTTCTGCTAGTACTCCGCTCCAGTCGGTGGAGGCTGGCCAGCAGAAAGAGATGTTCCCTGGAGAGCTGCCCTCCTTCAGAAGGCTGCAACAGACACATCCTGGCTAGGATGCCAGGAAGCAGAGATGACTGCAGTGAACCAGCTTCCTCTCTGATGATCCTGTGTCCCATCTCTTCCCCTTCAGGGCATCTAGGCTTAGGATACAGCTTTTTCCCAGGAAGGCAGGAGTAGAGGGGAGCAGTCTTGTTGGCCAACTGAAAACCACAGAGACAGCTCCTTCACAGAGTGCTCCCATGGCAGAAGGAATGGGTTAGGATCAACATTTCTGTTGTACACTGTATATGGGAATACTGCACACTCAAAAGCATTTTGTGGACTTTCCCATCATAGACTTCTGCACCAGGGGATATCTAACCTGGATCCACAGACGTCTGTAAAATTTACCCTGACATATTACACTGTAGTAAAAATTTCACCCACAAATGTGCTAGTTGCAAAAGGCCCCAAACCTATCAGCTAATCTTTTCCCAAGATGATTAAGAACGAATAACACAGCACTGAAGTTTTAATCATCTGTCAAAAAGTATGACTCACCGTGGGCAGGTGGTGAGCACCGTACACCACAACTGGTGCACAGTAGGGCTTTCTAACTCCAAACAAGCACATGTCACTCTGCTACTTCCACTCTACGTCTCTGTGCAAAGGCCAAGCATAGTCAGTCCTGCCTTTCTCCTGGTTCCTGCCTGCTCTTCAAACTGGGCAGGTAGGTGCCTGCCACAGGAAGCGAGGAAAAAGATGCTGGTCCCAAGGAAGATATGAGATGGTGACAATTCAGTGCCCCCAGTGCTCTCTTAGCCTGTATGATGGCTTTTAGATGACCTCCTTCCACATTTCATTGCTCCATGACACCTTCATGGGGTTCAAGTCAGATTTTGGGCTGGGTAACCCTCTTTTGTCCCGTGGACTTTTCCCCTTCATCTGTACTCCTAATCCACGTGCCTGTTTCTTAGCATATATATAGCTACCCATGAAGAGATACTCAAATTGCATACACAAAGAAATGAAGATCAGACCAGCTTTACTGCAAGTCCCTGCAGAGACAAGCCCAGCTAGTCTCTCCCAGAGCTATAAAGTTTGCAGAGCTGCTTTAAATATCTCTTCTCTTCAGAACACAGATTGGCTCGCTGAGGTGGTATATACACATTACTCTGTATACTCTGTATGTGTGAACATATGTTTGATAGCTAGATCACTCTATTCCAATACATAAAACCGCGCATACACTTGTTCTTTTAAAACGTTGCTGCTGCTGACTTTCGCAGAGGTTCCCTCCAGGAATCTCACTCCCCTCTGCCCCACTCACCCCCGGGAATGTTTTCCTCCAGCCATCAGTAGGACTTGGGGACTGCCTCCAGAGCAGAGCAACGATGCTGCGAGCATCAGCCAGAGGGGGCTGCGAGAGTGTGTTGTGAGATGCAACAGCCTCGGAGGGCTGAGGCTGCTGACTGTGCTAGAGGCTTTTCTCGCTTGCGTAAACCATTTCTTGAAATAATAATGCTTAAAATAGTGCAGAAAGTCTTCAGGTTTCTTGCTTTTTTATGCATGCAGAATTAGGCAGCTAGGATTGAAGATGCAGATCTGCACGCTGGCCAGCTATTAGCACTGGATGTCTGTGTCTAAGACTCTGTAAAAGCAGTTGGATTCTGATGGCATCAAACTCATAGCGATGGTGCTGTCTGTTTGATCACCAAGCAGTTTGTTAGCATGGTCTCTGTCGTTCAGCATTCTCATACAGCTAAATGTTAACAGTAAAGAAAGGGGCCAGACTTCTTGGGATAATGCATTTGATGGTGATAAAAATGTTTCTATGGAGCTTTACAGCAAAACAAGAATTGTTGCCCTTTATCTGATGCGCACACATTTCATACTTGCAATATGTCTAAAGTGATTTTATGACTAAATCCTGGGAAAAATGCAAAGAATGCTTGGCTAGAAGCATAATTTTCCAGTAAAAACACAACATGGCTTATTAACTGCGGCACTTGGAGGAGACTATTCAACATGAAGTGCATTTTTTTTAGCTCAAGACCAAAAACATGTGTTCGGGTATACGTTTTCTTTGGCTCCAGGCACCAATTTGACTGACTACATTAGAGGGGTCTCCAAACCCTTTTAAAGAACACTAGCTTCAGTACAAATGAAGTGGTACTCTATTAAACATGCCAGGGTACTGCAGCTGAAGGCAAGGTTAAAACCTCCTGACTTTTTCAGAATATATTAAGCAGAAATAATGGAAACAAAAAGCTCCATTAGGTACCTTGTTAAGATTTTTGTAGTTGCTGATCAGCAACCTTGTTATGGCAACACTTTTCAAAGTCACTGCAAGAAATGTTAATTGTGGCCATGGCGGGTGGGGACAACGCACAATGAACTGCGGGAGCAGTACTATTAGTGTTACCGTGAGAACAGATTATGCCATTTCCATTCTATCTTTGAATTCTGGTGGGTGTAGGGTGATGTGACTCTGAGTGATGTCAGATTACCCAGCCTACATTTTTCTTGGAAAGAAGCTCCTTCCTCCACTTCCCTAGCAGGAGGGCTTGTAAATACCGCGCTTAGGAAATCTCAGCTTCAGCAGACTCTGAAACGATCCCCGCACTATCTGGAATTTTTTTTAGTTGGACAACTGGAAGGCATACGCTTCTTGAATACCTGGAAACACCAGAATATTCTCACTTGGGCTTGTGAAATGGTGAGAACTGATAACAAGGGGTGGTTTTCTGGACTAATCCCCAGGAAACAGGACCTCACTCTCCCCAGTGTGGGCTGAAATCCAGACGATCTCAGCCACATTTGTTAGCGGGTCACAATGTCACTCCTCTTCTCTCCCATTAAAAAACTAATTGTAAAAGCTTTTGTCTCTAATCTGCAGCTAACAAACCAGCAACACTGAACAAAGGGGAAGAGTGCAACTCAGTCCAACACGCCTGAAGGGAACACTATCTCCACATCATGCAATATATGAAACTGCCCAGAATACAACCTGTCAGGAAATGCAATCGAATAGTGGGGTTTGTTTTGAAACAGATGTGGATTTGCACACATCTTCTCCCTGCTCCCTTTCCCAGTCTACCACAAAAGGCCATGCAACAGAGGGGTGCGCAGGGCAGTGGCGTCAGCTCAATATCACCATGCAGAGCTGCACACACAGCACCAGGTACCAACCCTCTGTTGTGCAGCAAGCAAATAGATGTCTCCCAAGCAGCTCCATTAAACACAGAAATTTCCACCCTCCCTGCTCCAACACACATGCACAGGCGGCCAAACCATGAGGATTACTCAGTTTGCATTTGAGCCAAAGATAAAAGATTTTAAACTCCAGTCATGCTCCCTCCTCTCAGTCCTGAGGCGCTTTTCCCAACCACGTGGGTAGGTCACGCTGGCACTGGTTCTGTTCAACCAGGTAATTTTTTTTTTTCTTTTTCTATCTGAAGGCTGCAGACTGTGCTCCTATGAGAGAATAGATCGGGACAGATTTTTTATTACTCTTTTTTGCTGTGCTGTCACGGGTGGGAATCCAGAGATGCTGGTCTGGCTTAGTCTATCACAATATACCAAAAGCCTGACATTCCTCCTCACTTTGACAGCACATATGAAGGTGGGCATACTCCTCATCCTTCCCCTTCCATATGTGAGAAGCAACTCCAGTAATACTCAGACTAGCATAAATCATCTGGAAACAGACCCGGGATCAAGCCCAGAAAGGAATAGACATCAAACTGCTGATTTCTGCTGCTGCTGAACTCAGGCAGGACTGAGCTGGGATGAACCACAAAGAACATCTACTTTCTTATGAAAATCACTAGCACAATTTGACTTTTCTCTTCATATTGCATCAAACAAGCTCCTAGTGATACTAAAAGGGGAGTGGAGATCTGCTGATGCCACAGCTACAAGATAGTGCCTACATTAATCATTTCACCTCCGGTTTTTTAAATGCTTGAAAAAGCCCCCTCTCACTATGAAAAAAGGAACTGCATGTGCCATGTTCAAAAGCATTTGTTTCTTTCCTGGAAGTAAATACAGGAACTGAATTATTCTCTACAGAAAAATACGTTGCAGTTGTTTTTTTCAATTGTTTTAAGGCAAAAAGAAAAAAAACAAGGAAAACCCCATCTGAAATCCACAATTTTTAAACTTCTTATTTTAACAACTTTCCAATGTGCACTGAAGCTTTAGAAATTAATTTTGAAACTCAATGAAAAAGATGAAAAGAAAGTGTAATTTTCAGATTTGACAATTCTTCCTGCACACATACAACTCTTACATAAGAACACATGCAAACTTTTCTATTAGAAAAGTCTTTCAGACAGGGAAAGAAGTCTGTCCCCAGGTGTGCACAGAAATCCCAGTCTGGAAGGTGAAAGGATAGGGAGACTGGCTAAAGCAGTCTTCAGTACACTGTGCCAGGAAATGCAGAAGAACTTCTCAGCTCTTCTCACAAATACGAATATCTAAATGTGATGGGAAAGTAAGAGTAACACCATCTTCTTTGAGGTGAGTCTGCTGGTAATTACAGATGTGTTAATGTGTGTGCGTGTAAAAGGCAAAGATTGTTTATGATACACAGAAACATGTGTTTTTATTCATTTCAAGACTGGTGAGTGGGTTGTCCCCCTGCTGCATGATTCTATCCCTCATGATCATCCCTCAGCTTCTTACATTTCTGCCCGATTCTTCTATAACCTTTTGGTGCCTGCTCTTTACTCTTGAAATACAGTTACTGCTGAATCATTTATATCTCATCCAAGATGCTTGTCTCACACTTGGCACACCTGATGAGCCCTAAAGGGAGCTGCTGCCGTGAGAAGCTGATTTGCTCTACACTTAGTGCCACCTCATCCGTATCGGTGTCCCATTTACCTTTACAGTTACAACCCAGACCCACCGATACATGGTCTGCAAATGTCAGGCTGAGCTCTGAGTTGTCTGTTGCTCACTTCCTCTGCCTCTTAGATCTGCAAGGGAATCTCTGAATATTCTGCTGACCTGCTGCAATTTTTCTGGTGCTTACCCTGATCTCTAAAACAATACTTTGCATATTATGGTTTGTTAGCAAAACATAAGCAATTTTTCTCCAAGCATCTTTCTCGCTCCTTTATTCCTCTCTATTTTAAGTAACTTTCCGCTGAGAGCTATGTCAGATTGACAACTCTGGAGACCAAGGTATTTCAGGGAGAGGAGCCAAGCACAACCCCATTCCTCTATCAAAATTTAAAGGTAAACTCTCTCTCCTCTTCACTGTTCTGTAAGAAATTGCATCCTCTTTCAGTCTGCCTTAGCTTCTGAAAAGTCCCCATTCACCAAAATGATGTTGTACTGTTGGGCAGGCGCAAGACCAAACCTGTCCACACAAATCCCTTGGATGGACCAGGACTCAAATCCCTAAACTAAACAGGATGAGTTATACTGGTGAAGGAGTTGCTCTCTACTTCTATACGGTCCCATACCTCCACAGACGATAGACAGAGGCAGTCCCAGGCAATGTGCATGTATAGGAAGGCTTCAGCAGAGAGCCATAGGGAGCCTGGAAACACAAAGTCTTCTGGTCCTGGCCAGGGCCAAGTGGAGCCTTCCCAGCTGCCAGTCCAAGCAGTCACACCAGCAGAAGATCCCTGGCTGAACTGTGCCCACACAGTCAAGACAGCTGGTGAGAATGAGCATTTCACTTCTCACTCCCTCTCTGGAGGAGGACAAGACTCTCTGTTTAGCCATGAAATGGGAAAAAATCAGGATCTGGCCTTCCAGTTCTGCTGTCAGCAATGCTGAATGCCAAAATCCTGATCTAATTCCTTAGAAAGAAGAAAGTGGCACTAAAGGAGCGAGAAGAGCAGTGCTAGCAGGTAGCTACTACCCTACAACCTTCCAGAACCACTCTTTCCAGTTAACTAATTTCTCCACCCGAGGAATTAGTTTCACTGAGCAAATAAAATATTGCCATACCCTAAAAAATTCACTTTTTAAGAGACAAACAGGCTGGCTTCCAAAGAGAAAGTTAGGCATGTGCCACAGAAATGGCTGCTGAGGAAGGCAGCACTGCAATTGAGTCATTAGGTTAAAATTAGTTCACCAAAGGATGGGGAAGACAGGCATTTCATAGACTACTCTGTCATGGTTTAACCCCAGCTGGCAACCTAGCACCATGCAGCCGCTCACTCACTTCCCCCCCTCCATGGATAGGAAAGAAAATTGGAAGGATAAAGGTGAGAAACTTGTGGATTGAGACAAAGACAGTTTAATAGCTAAAACAAAAGCCAAACACACAAGCAAAGCAAAAAAAGGAACTCATTCACCACCATCAGCATGCAGGTGTTCAGCCAGGAAAGCAGGGCTTCATCACACGTAACAGTGACTTGGGAAGACAAAAGCTACCACACTCTGAATGTCCTCCCCTTCCTTCTTCTTCCCCTAGCTTTATTGCTGACTATGACACCACATCATCTGGAATATCCTTTGAGTAAGCTGGGGACAGCTCTCCTGGCTGTGTCACCTCCCAGCTACTTGGGCAACCCTAGCCCACTCACTAGTGGGATGGTGTGAGGAGCAGAAAAGGCCTTGACGCTGTGTAAGCCCTGCTCAGCAGTAATGAAAACATCCCTGTGTTATCAACCCTGTTTTCAGGACAAATCTGAAACATAACTCCATACGAGCTACTGTGAAGAAAATTAACTCTATTCCAGCCAAAAGCAGCAGAATTCTTTTGAGATCTAACTGTAATGACAGACAGGTCCACTTAAAAAATATTTCACAATCTGAGTCTAGCAGGTCTGTTTACAGAAAAAGTCAAGTTAATATAAGGAGGATCAGAGTTTTTGTTGAATTCTACAGGACTTAGCAAAAACATAGCTTCTGTTTCTATCCTTCTTTACCACTGCTGTGATTCAGTCGCTTCTTGACCATACTATGAAATTAAAAAAAATAAACAAGAAGCAAAGAACACTTCACAAACATGGCAAAAAAAATCACTACTTTCCTCGCAGATCTGGAACATGGGCTTTAATTCAAAAGGTTCACAACCATTTTTGAACCATCTTTGTTTTCTACAAGCACACATTTAGGAAGATACAATGCTGTCTGGGAGATGACCCCGACTGCTCCTTTGAAACAGGCTTACAAACAATGAAAACAACAAAAGCACATTAACAAGCAGAAGCATGGTTCATTATTTGTAGGCATTACTCAGTGTTGATAAACGCTGACAAAAAAATGAGTAAGTCAGGCAACCAAAGCCCAGTGTATTACTAAGTGACAAAATAAACCTTTAAAACCTTCATTTGCAAGCTAAACCCTATTTTTGGGTTGTTGAAAGCAGCCAACCAGCCAGCAGCAGCAGATGATGTGCACAGTGACCAACTGTTACGGTGGTTCGCCAACATCCATCACACAAATTGATTAAATATAGTTTGTATCAGTCACTTAGTATAGGAGAAATAAAGCCATTGTAATGGAATATAGTTTGCAGGATCAATGCTTCCTGCCAAGGAAATAAATATTTTGACAACACCTGGATATATATTTCTCTCTTGAACCCCATTCGTGTTTTCTGGAACTTAGGTGGCAGTGGGAAATCATTAACCTTGCTTTTCTGAGACTCAGAAAAGTACAAAAGCCAGCTGTAACATATAAGCCTGCATGAAGCCACATAATTCCTCTTCCTCTCTCAAGGAGCTCTCAGAAAGAGAACACACAGTACTGAAGCACCAGGCAGCTACAGATGGGTGCTGAGAGCCTGGTCCGCATGCCGCAGCAGAGCTCTGCATCGGGAACACCGTGCAGGAGTGTGCACCCGTTCCTCTACCTGCTCAACACAGAGCATCTGAAGATGCAGTCTGTGCAAGCTTCAGATGAACAGCCATTTCAGCAGTAGACTTCTCTCTCTCTAAAATTTCATAGCAGGGACTTGATCTGAAGGAAGTGAAATGTTTTTCTCCTTAGATTATCCATGGAGTGGCGAAGAGAGTAAAGAATCAGCAATACAAAGTCCCACTGTTACAGCAGTCTGGGGAGGAGCAAGTAAAAACTGTGGAGGATATGGTGCTGCAAGCATAAGTGACAGAAAAAAATCCGTAGGTTTATTAAAAAAAAACACCCAACACCTAGTTTTCATCATACACATTGTAGCTTTCTGGCCATGCACTGGAAAATTAACTTTGTGATCAAAAAAACAAGAGACATAACTATGGAGACCAAGCCTCTACATGAAAAATGGAATTTAAGAACTTATGACTTGCTTGGATACAGCAGAAAAGTGAATGAGTAAAACAGGCCTGTTCTGCTCAGTCATTCTCACTTGTAATGGCTCTATGCAGCTTGCCAACAGCTCTTCCTCAGCCTTGGAGAACAGCCTGATGAGCCTGTTCCAAGTGAAGTTTAAAAAAGTTTATCACTAGGTAGTTTTACAGTAAAGCAACTTCTGTTCTCTTTCTTTAGGTTTTTGGGGTTTAGTACAACAAGCAGAGACAGTTGCAGGGCAGAAAGCTGAACAGAAGAGGGATTTTTGTGTTTCTGCACGGAAATCCCTATTCAAATATATGCTAAAATACAGAGTTCTTAGAAATCCCCCTGTGATTTCCAGACATGGTCACTGTTGGCACCGCCCCCAGATAGCACAGGGAAGAAGGAGACATATCTCAAAGGTGATACTCAGACCCCTGCCCAACACAGAACCCCTCCTGTGCCATATTAGAGAGCTCTGCCTTTGTTCGGTGTACATCAAATGACTAGAGCGATGTGGCTTCCACCCCTTCCCACTGGGGACTATTCCACAGTCTAATAGATCTTACTAGCTGGAAGTGTTTCTGGATTTCAGCCTACATTTTCTGCACTAAAATTTATCCTGTTACTCCTAGCCTTACTGCTTGGACCACCCAAAACAATTCCTCAAATTCGGCTATTTATAACCCCTCAGGTGCAGCACTAATAGTTCTAACATCACCCTGTTCCTTCACCCTCTTTGTCTCTCCTTCAGACAAACTCTATGTATTTAGTTCTTAATCTTTCTTCTTCTGTCTAGTCCATTAATCACTTTTGTGATTCAGCTGTCTGAATCCCCTACAATTTGCCAAAGTCTTTCTGGTAATGAAAGACCCACATACATATGAACTTTGTATCTCTTAAAGCGCTGTCTAATAAAAGACACGGACTAATGCGCACACACACAGAAACACACATGACATTTTCCAAATTCATTCTTTTTATGGAAAGAGCTTAACTTTTTTCAGGCAGGATGCAAAAGGCCTAACAGAGGTGGAAAAGTAACACACTGTAATTTTTTTTTCAGAAACTGCCTGACTCCCAACTGCTTTCTACGATTGCTCATTCTGCTTTGCAAAAGCAGTGTATTTATTGATGCCTTCCTCTTCCAGTTCTTTAAGGAAGCTCACATTAAAATGTCATGTTCTGGTTTTCAGAAATTGTTTGTCTCGCCTTCAAGGAACAGTTCAGTGAGCTGCTGAAAAGTAACCTGTACCCGTGCCTTGCTCTCTCCTTTGCCTCCTTTTTGCTATAAGAACTATTCAGGGAGACAGATTGCAGATATGAACAGTGAAATCCAATTAACCATTTCTTATGATTTTAGAACTTCATCTTGCTTATGAAGACCAAAACAATGCAGAGAAGGAAGGATTTCCTTTGGGGCCCAGGGTAAAACACCTGCCATCCTGATGCGGAAGTGCATCTTTGCTCCATCAGAGCTCCAGGACTGATTTGGGCAAGTATACCACTGACTTCTGTGCATCTGTTACCTTCTCCCAAAATGGGCTTTTATATAGAATATACACTTTAATGCATTTAACCCCAAATACTTTAAAGGCTATTCAGTAACTACCAACCATTGCAGAAGATTATCTATCTACAGTTTGGGATCAGATATACAATAAAGACTTCAATTTTTTCAGACAGACATGACTTCACGTGACTTCACATGACTTCAAGTTCTACTTAATTGCAGTAAGAATTCAAATAAACTGGGTAAGAGTGCATACAACATCCAAACACACTTTAAAAAATGAACATTCATCTACTGCAAGGCAGGGAAGAGGGGAGAAAGTCTTTCCACGTTGATGCCACTTAACCTGCAGGCAAGTTCTTTCCTCTAGCAACACAACTGTGACTATTTAGCATAGAAGTAATTTTATTTCCTGCAAATATCTAGGCCATTTTCACAACAGAGAGTTGAAAAAGAAAAAAAATTGCTGAAATAGCCACTGAAAACCTATTTCCCTCTTCTAGTCTATTGGTAGGCTTACACTATTCAATACACATTTTTATTTAGAAGTTAAAGACAACACCCAAAACTCTGCTCTACTCACTCACTTCATACCAACAAAACATGTACATGCAAATATCCTGAGCATAAAAAGAAACTCCTAAAGTCATTATGACATTATTTGTACCCTGCAGCAAGTCATAATTTGTATGTACCCTGCCAAGTACTTTCTGTCAAAGCTAAAGTAATTATTAGGAAGTATGAAAGCAGGTGTCACTTCTGGCAAGTTGTAAGATGGCTTTATATTCTCAGTTGCAATGGGATAAAAATGATCCCTAAAAAGAGCATAGCAGGCTATTACTTTACATCCAGTATATATGTGAAACATAACAGTTGCTGCCTGTACTTCTTTCCTCTTCGGTATTTTAATTAAAGATTCAAGCTCCTAAAAGACAAAACCTAAAAATATGTGCAAAATCAATCTCATTTTGCATAATTTCTATTTAGTTTCATAACCAACTGTCAAGCCATCTGACCCTCATTTGCATGTGCTATAAGGCAGGCAGCCGAGCTTGCTTCCACCGCAGTGAGACACATACTTTGTCCCTGCTCACTCCCACATGCTAACCTCCGGCTTCTTGGATGAATCTCTGCTACAGCACTTCAGGACAGAGGGGACAGTGGTTGTTACAATTACAGGGCCAAGACCTTTCTAACTTGGGTGCCTAAATATAAATGCCTAACTCCATCTTTAGGCATCTGAATAAGCTGCTAGTTTTGCAAAGGTGCTGGGCACCCAGCATCTCCTACTTGTTTCTGTCAAACTTGCCAAAAAGAACATCTGCCTTTAATTTATTCTGAGAGCTGCAGGTATGCAGGACCTTTGAAAGCCATCCCACTTACTTCAGTCCCTAAATACAAACCCAGGTGCCTACCTCTAGGCAGTCAACTTGTACAATGTTGAAAAAGCAAAAAAGATAGCATTAAATAAATAATAAATTCTTAAAAACCTCATGCACAGACATTCTCAAGACCTTTGGAGTCTTGTTCCATAGTTGACATATGATGTGATGTAAAAGAAAGCAGATCTGACTTTTTCAGAAAGTAGCACTTTACGCTGTGACTGGAGTATGTACAGTGCTAGTAATTAACATAATTATAGTAAGGAAAGACATTCTGGGAAACAATCTTCAAAAGCTGCTCTTCTTCCTTGGATAAGCAACCAAGCAAACCAACCCCCCAAAGTGGTTGTATTTACGCTAAGAGTTTAGGGAAATTGCAAATTTACTAGTGTATTTATTATGCAAGTTTAGTTTATTTTTCTTTCATTCAGCCAGACACCCACATTCTTGACAGTGTAGAACTTGAAAAGATTTTTTTTTATTTAAAAACTGCAAACGGAAGAAAAATACAGGCTACCACCTGCCTCTGCAAATCTTTCGCATGTGCATTTGAGCATCTGAGCACGAAGCAACTGACTAGCCTGTTAAGAATAATATTCAAACACAGTGGCAATATTCCACCCTACAACAGGGCACCGACTCAAAAGGCAACATGACAACACATGTCTGCCTGTACTTAAAATGCTGTTCTGCATCAGGGACCTGGAATGTCATGCTGCAAGACCCAGAGATGTTCTCCTTGGAGCCGACCAAAGAAGCTCCTGGCTCTGGAAAGGAGTGCTGTTGGAGTCAATGAAGAGGTTCACTGCTCTGGGGCTTCCCTGTTTCTAATCGGGACATGCCAAGTAAGTGTACGCATGTATGTGCTTTCCTTGTGAGCGTGCAGGAGCACGTCTATGCTTTGGATTAAAAAAATGGAACAAACCAGGCCTAGGGTATATACACAACATGCACTTAGTTTGTACCTGTGAGGGGGAAAGGTTGGTACTGCCACATCTGAATTCACACGGTTTCAGACACTGTACTATGTCCTGAACTGAGCCACCAGAGGCACTAAATTCTCAGAACATAGAAAAAAAAATTACTGTTATTCTTAGTACTTTATTTTCTAAAAAAAAGTCTCAGATTCCAAGCAGGTTCAACCTCTAGGTAGGAAAGGGAGGGGGAAGGAAAGTATGCCCAGGGAAATCCAGAAATATATTTATGGAAGTTCTATATAAGCCTTATATAACAACAAGGTATAGCACACTCCTTCACAAAGGTCTAGTTTCCTCCAGCACCAGGATGACACCTGGCCCTGCCCTACCTACAGCATCCTGAAGAAGCCTCAATTTGCTACATTATGTGAGCTGTTACCATTGCTGTAATTTCAAAACTTCTCCTGTTGCAAGCCCCACTGGCACAGTGACCATGTGTGCCACCACTTCTCTGCCACACTGCATTCTCAGTGCTGGTGCTCACAGGACTTGGTGTGCGCTCTCTCCACAGTCAGGATGACACTGGAGAACTCATCCCATCAGTCTTCAGTTTACAAACACCATTCTCAAATCTTATGCACAGCCCACCCACAGGCATGCAGGGGATCACCACCACCTCTTCACCCACAGGAGCTCCAGCAGGCTTCAGTCACATCTTGCTGCCACTCGCATCAAGGCAGGGAAGAAATCCAGAGATGCTGCCTAGACACTGCCACTGGGTGCAGCTGCACAGAAACCTGACTTGGTGAGGTAGCCAAAGCCATCAAGCTCCAGCAGCACAATGAGCAGATGATCCTTCTGTACCTCATGCCACATCTCGGTTCTTCTTGTGGTGCATGCAGGAACGGCAGCCAGGTACAAAGTGTATTTTCCGTGCTTCCTCTGCACGCTGCAACAGGATCTGCCCTGCTGTCCCATCCCACCCTTCCCACAGCACAAGTGACCTGTCTAAAGCATAAAAGAGCTAGAGAGGTGGTTCAGTGGTAAGAGAGACTGGTCTTTCCTTGATACACCAAGAAATTGCTTGACATGGTGCACACACGAGGGTTGTGCGTGGGATGATGTCTGCCCATGCACAGAGGACGGAATCCACCTCACCACAAGGGATGCCTCCTTCTCTTACTTTGGTTTGGACCTACAGCTACAGCTCTTGATGCTTCATGGGGACTGCAATATAGCACAATTAGATACTCTGTAACCTTACCAAATAATCCCTCTATGGGCATGCACATGTGCCAGGCAAAGGGCTGCAGATTGCCCACTTTGCTCAGGAGGAGGTAGCTGAGATGCTGGACAGCTGCTCTGCCCTGGCTCATCTCCACCACTGAGAGCCAAGTCACTCCTTACACACAGCTCTGCAGCCTTCAGCGCAGCTCTGTCTAGAGAGACTAGCCGAGGGGCTGTACCCACCTGAGTGACTTTTGGGCGAGGAAGCTGCACTCTGGATACATGTAGGAAGGCTGGAGAGCAGCCACATACCCTCCTCCCACCATAGCTCCCCCAGGCTCTGTGAGCTGGCCAGAAACGACAACACTATTTGTTTTTCTTTGATATTCCCAAACTGAGGAAACAGAAAAAGCAGTCAAAAAATAGGAATAACTAGGAAAAGCCATTGCATATTTATTTGTCATAAATTATGTTTAAGAGAGCATTAGACCAAATAAATCATCACTCATTGAAACACGTTTCTGCTGCGATCAGAGCACTGCACTACACTTCATTAGAAACATTAACTGGACAGTGGCAAGAGAGGGGTCTCTGCTGCACCTACTCTTCACCCCCACTCCAATTTCATCAAAACATTCTCCTCACATTGATTTGGTTATTTCTTGGAATGGAAAATATTTTTTTTACTACACAGGACAGTATGTCACTATAGGACTTAACAGGAAAGCCTCTACCCAAGACAAATGTGTTTCTGGTAAGAAACTTCCCTGCTAAATCTTCGATGAAGCACACAAGATCAAACGTGTATATCTCCTCAGTCTCTCGTTAGAGAGAAAACACATTGGCAATGGGATGTGCAAATGCAAACCCATGTGCTTTGGGTCCCAGCAGCAAAGGCTCAGAGCTGCATCTCCTGGTGCTGGCCTCTGAAGACTTGTAATTCTGTCAGGAAGGCAGCAGCACTCTAAGAAAGTCTTGCATGTTATTCCTGAATGGTTTCCTTGACAAGAAGTCTGCATATGTGATGAGACCAACAAACATCCCTACAAGTGTCCCACTAATGGGCTGTTACTGGGAAGATGTGTTGCTCCTGTGAGACCAGGCCGATGGCAAGAGCCCAGATATATGGGGCTGGGCCACACCATTAAAAGTGAGGAGACAGCATTTGGGTTTGATTTACTTTAGAGAAGGTGTTCTCCAACAAGGTTTGAGGTGGAAACAGGACTGCATTTTGTAGGTGGAGAGGCGGTAACACTTTAGGAAGAAGCGTTGATATCTGAAACTGAAATAAACCCAGCTACAAGCTGGCGATGCTAATTTGAAAGCCTTGACACCTAAAGCACAGACAACTAAATGTGCTCTTCTGGGAGCCTCTGCAAGTGCTGCTGCCCTGGTTTCTCACACCACAGGCTTGTGTCACACAGCCCTGCAATCAAAACACGTGTGTTTTGTGTTACAGTATCCTGTCACACAGGGACAGCCGTGAGAAATACTGTTTGCAGGGAGACTGAGGAGCATCACTCATCTTCCTTCTGGTGTCAGTAGAAAACAGCAGAGAGCTGCTGACAGAACAAGGGTATCACCCTTGTGGAGGGTATTTTCAAGGGTGCATGCAAAAAAAATCAAAGGCACAACCCTATTTTCTCTGCACCTTACCACCCCGGAAATACTCTTTGAAGGGTTAGTCCACCCACTGCAGTATTTCTGGTAATGACTCACAAAATCCCACATGAGTCTGATACCATTTGCTTGATAAAACCAGATGCCAAAATGAAACTATGCATTTGGTGCTTGAAAAAGAGGAGGGGGGGAAAAAAAACAACAAAAACCGACAAAACCCTATTAACTAGTTGTAATTAGTAGCGAAGTGGTGGAACATGAAAGTGACAGTGTGTGGTGCGAGAACAAAGCTGATGGCTATGCACAGACCCTCTGCAGACAAGGGGATGAAAGGCAGGCTCTGCAGCCTGCTACCAAGAATTCGTCTCTTGAATGTTGCAACTTACACAGATGTTCCCATAATTTCTTGCATGTGGACAGCAAAAGGAGCATTAATTTCAAGAATGATGTGATTGTTTGTGTGGTAAGGATAAGAAAGGAAAACTTTTAACATGCATTCAGTGAAGCCAAACTGTTCTCAAACGCACTCAAAGGACTCTTCATGAAGTCAATGACAAAATTCAGAAAAGACTTCACAGCACTCTTTTTTCCTCTAATTTAAAAACCCAAATTAAATTACACTCAAGAATCTTAGGAGATTCAGGAGCATGAAACATAGTGGCGCATCACAATGTTCACTCACCACTGCAAAACATTAACTAAACTTGCTCTGAAAAACGTTTTGACTATTTATAGAGAAGGCAAGGGGGAAAAAAAAAGATGATTGCTGGGCTGTTGGGTTTTTTTGGTCGTGCTTTTTTTTTGGCAGACTTTATTTGAAAGCAGCCAAACTCCTTTCTGCTTCTGTAAGGCAAACTAACTGAGCACTGAGGTCACAGGAAGAGAGTACTTAAGGTTGTGCTTGAATTCGGGACAGCCTTCTACCAGGTGCTTTGTCCAAAACACACTAAACTCCTGCTTAAACCCTGCCTTAAGGAGAGATTAACTATTGCCTTAAAGAGAGATACTTCCCTCAGGCTGCTCTTGAGCAGCCCTTGTAGTACTCCAGCCCAAAACCTACTGCAGGTTAGCAGCTGACATTTCATTCACTTCAAGGGATGCAGGGTCATGGCACAGGAAATGAAAACACCCAGAACTTCTTCTGGGTGCCCAGCACCCCACAGGATGGAGCTGTCACACAGCTCCGATTAACTGGGAAGGGATGCTGCAGCAAATTCACTCTTGTAAAGCAGGTACAGAATTTTTTATTTGGTCTATTTTCACAGCAGAAAAGATAAAAAAATTGTGTTCAAATAGCTGGCTGGAGAGAACACACAGCATGTGAAGGCAGATGCCAAAAAATTCCAATTAATTTGATTTAAGATTTTGGTTGGGCTTTTCCTCCCCCCCAGTTTAACATATGAAATGAATTCCTGAAATGAAACAAAACTTACATGAGGAAAAAGGCAGGTAAGGTAATTTCAGAGGTACCTTATAGCAACACTTAAAAAGCATGCATGTCTCTTCAGCATAAAACAGACTGCAAAGGGCTCTGAGAGTCCACTTGTATGTCGTCCTCCCTGGAATAGCATTAGTATCATCAAAAACCTCAAGTATGCTCCCACCTTCCTTCTCAGCTGGGCAAAACAACGGGTCTTAAGAGCTACTATTAGTTCCATGAACTCAAAGGCTGTGAAACTGCACCATCAGCTGCTTGCAACATGCCGCCCCACTCTGTATATTCCCTTAATGATCTGAGCTCTCAGCCAGCAAGAACTCTATATCACCTCCAGGTCCTGACATTTCCTAAAGCAAAGAGTAACAAAGAAAAAAGTAATACGGCAGAAGGGAGTTACTTTGGAAAGCTGAGCAGCACCAAACAAAACTGCTAATGTTCTTTTGGCAAAGCAAGAGATTTGTATAACACTTTTTCCTCCTACTGAATGTATTTACTCTTAAAAATCGATTTCCTTGACAGTATTTATTGCTGCACATTGCTTGGTGGTTCTGAGAAACTGCATGGAAAATCACAACATCATGCTTGTTAAATTGACCGTACAGGGCCATACCACCAATGCATGCATCATCCCAAGAGGCAAGCCTGCCAAAGCCATGCTGTGCATATCATCACTAAACCCAAGACAAAATGCAAATTTGGCTGTATCATAGCTGATTTGCATTGGGTTTGTACAACCTTTCTGCAAAATGCCAATTTACTCCACTTTCCTACAGCTTATTACCAGTGTGAGGTACTTACAGCTTTTATGCATGGCAGATTTAGTACTTAAAACATTAAAAGAGATAATCAAATGCCTTTTGGAAATAGAACATAGCCTTCAACATGATGACATGAGGCACAGGACTTTGACTGGGACACAGAAAGGTTAATGCCCCCTTTTAAAGGTGCAGACCCTCCTCTCTAATGCGATCGAGAAGCTGAACAGCTTTTTCGTTTTTTTATCTGATCCGCATAAGCAGAAATATTTGCTTGCAAACTATGAAGGGCCTGAATCCAGTTACTGAGTACACATTTCACTCATACTGATATCAGAATGGATGGCTGCCAGTTTAGTGTCTTGGCTGGCATTCAAACACGTTGATTGCTGAGCCTCCTTGGATTCCCAGTTCATGATTTAAAAAAAAAAAAAAAAAAAACCAACCAAAAAGAAGGAAAAAAATCCCTGACCACAAAATAAGTAACACTCCACAAACATTTCTGGGATGCTACTCGGCTAATTTTCCCCCTCTCCTCTTTTGTAAGCTCAGTCTCTGGAAGCAAGCACATACAAGTAGCTCCCTGTCAAAAGAAGCAACTTGGGATTTTAGACTTTATCTCCAAAGCTATGATACAAAGAGCATTAGATTCTTCCTAGCCAAGCAATTTTCACACGTGTGCCAGGGGCCAGCCCTCATTAAAGTCAGCAGCAGAGAAAAAGATCTGTTTATGCTTCCGTATCTTCACTTGAAAAACTGGAGGAAAAAAAAAGAGAATTAAAAGCTTGAAATGTTCTGAGAGAGATGTCACAGCCAAGTGACAGGGAAAGGAAAGGTTCTTTGCCTTACATGTACCTATTTTTTCCTTCTTTTTTCCTCACTACTTACTACCAAAATCCACTAGGTCAAAAGGCAAGCCAAGAGCTCCTTGGAGTCCCCCTTTTGGGCTCCCAAACACCCCATCTCTGAGTGCGCTATTTGACGCGACTGGCGCGCTGTGCAAGCGCTGCTTTCTCTGGCACAGCAGCAGACACTGTAGATCAGACCACTTAGACATTTCAATTGAACTTGACAGGTGTTTGTTAATAGGCTCTACAATACGTTTGGGAAGGGCTGCCTGGAATTGCAAAATGGTTTATTATGACAGTTTAATAAGCCCAGTGCACGGAGTTCAGTGCCTTATTTTGTAAGGCTGTAAATGTAAGTGACCAAAATCTGAACTGTATGGCAATACACACATAACTTACAACTAACCCAATTAATGGCAAATGCAGTCATACAGTAACTGTACAACTGGAACTGATCCTGCCAGGTCAGTCTGGGAGCCTCTGAGCTCCTTGCACGATCTGTCCCCCATGTATTACCACAATTCATAGAAATCAGGTATATCTATTCGGTGATAACTGCTTGGACTAATTATTAGAAAATTCAATTTATGCTGATTTGCCTGAGGGGAGGGGAGTATAAAATTAACTTGGCACATTTATTTAACTTTTTACAGTATTATTATTACTTAAAATTTATGACAGCATTGTGCCCAGAGGCCCCAGTCCGGATTGGAATCCCACTGTGCTCAGCATCCCACTGTGTGTGCATTCATGTCCTCACAGTATAATTTCAAGGCAAAGGCCCCATCCATGCAAATTGTTATGCAAGTGCTTGCCCTGAAGACTGGGAGCGAGGCCAGGAGGCCACGGAAATAAAAGGCACAAGTGAAGTAAATGCATTAATCCACCACATCCTACCATGCACTGGCAGCCTACACCAAAAACATTCCTATTTCGGAAGTGACAGGTGAGTCACTTTGGTTTTCACTATTTAACACATAGACACAAACATCCCCTCTTACCTACTGCTCTGTTTTCTTGCTTCTATCTTATAAACAGGACCATCATCCAGGGAATGAAAAAAATCACATGTGGGGGGAAAGGCCCCATAAAAAAGATACATGTCAGAAACTGATCCAGGGAACTACCAAAATATCACCTTTTATTTCAGATATACGTGTTACAATGCATTTTTTCCTTGCAGTGAACTTCAAAATACCCTTTGAAGCATATCTGCCTGAGAAAAGTAGCTAGCTGTTCCACCTGCCTTTATATGTGGATGTACAAATGCCAAGCCCGAAAGGTCATCATTTGGATGATCATAACCACTGTCCTTGACTAAATTGGTCTTTTTATTTATATTCAATATGCTTAACCTTATTAAACAACTGTACTGGTTAGACAATATTACAATATTAATCAATATGGTATCATTTTAATTGAAACAGGTTCAAGTATTTTCATCAGAAGTAGGGAAAATGGGAGCTTTTCTGGGTTAGGGCGTTAAAATTAAACTACTCAAGAGTACTGGCTGTACTGACATGAGGTACACAAAGGAGTGAAAAAAGAATTGCTGAGAAAGGGAATGGTGCCTTCAGGAGTCATTAGAAGACCGTCAGAATTAGGAGAATATTGGCATTAGAAGATTGTCTCTTCCTCTGGCTCTTTGACAATGTTTTAGAAACAAGCCATCCATACTGTACACCCTTAGTGTTTGCTGGGGCTAAAGGGGACCACACAGAAGTCAGCATGGTCTAACTTTCAAGAAGCTTCAGAGGTTCCTCAACTCAGGGGCAGAGGAGATGTCAGCAAACACACTCCACTCCCCGATCTTCCTTACACCCCAAAAAGAGCTGAGATTAGTCTGTACAAGCAAAGAAAAAATAGAAACATCAGAAAAATATTCACTTGAGTGGACTGTCCTAACAGCCTTATTTCAGCCAGCATTTCAGATGGGATGAAAGCAAACACACTGACCTTTAAGGCTGCTCCTCCACAGCTAACTTGTCTCTCCATGCCCAAACACTACAAAGACCTTGGAGCAAATTTAAGCCAAACTCATACACTGGTGTAGCGAGTAGAGTTAGGCCTTCTCCAGAAATGCAGTGGTTCACTTCAGAGCGTAAGTTTGGTTAATGTATCTTCTGCTATTCTTCTACCTTTCTCTCCTTCTCCTTCTGCTGCAGTTCACTGGAGCTGTTTCAAGATTCAATTAAACATGTCAAGCTTTTCACATGCAACTGCAAACTTGCAGCACAAAGCAACATGGAGGCAGATGAAAGAAAAAGAATCTATGATTTAGCCACACACAAATTCTAGATATTTTGCATATCACTCCTGAAACTGACTGGCAGCCCACACCAAAAAGAGTTCTGTTTGGGAAGAAAGTGACATTTGAGTCACCTTTGTTTTTCTCATTAGATATGAAGACATCAAACATCACCTCCTACCTAATGCCTCCTTTTCTTACTTCTATAAGGGCACATATTTCTGTGGTCCTTTAGAGCACTGTCTGCTTGACTTAGCAGTGTGACACTTTGTGGTGCATGTACATTGCCCCATACTGATGAAATGTGTGAGATGTCACCCATGGCTCTGCTGAGCTGCCATCCTGGTAGGATGCTGTACCACTCTGCTCATATCAGAAGGGTACATAAGGAATAGTTCTATGAAATACTGTTTCTGCCACCAGCAGAAAGTACTGGCTTTTCTTGCTGCTACCCATCCCCTTTTCATACTACCATTTTCTGCTGAAGAAGAGGTTTCTGAACTCTGTTGGTTATTGCCCTGCAGTCCATGCTGTGCCCTTGCTAGAACTGTGAGTGAGACACCTTTGGTTAGATTATGCAGCGAGACGAACTTCTTGGAAGTGGGAATTTAGTCCTTTTAACCTGTTACTCCTTTTAATAGTTGGTTCTGTACTTTTTAATTCCCAAAACAACAATAACGGCCATTCTTTGACAATGAGCCTTTATCAGGTTTGAAAAAAAAATATCAAATTAACCTGCTTACTTCAAAGCCATGCTCTCATAATTGTAGCTGGCACATCACAAACAAAATGGTCTAGAACTAACCTCAAACAGTCATCTGGAGAAAAACAACATATTTTCCCATGTCATCACCACTATAGCACATACTAACCACAGCTATTCAGCCTGTCAATTTTCAGTTTATATTATGATAACTTTACCTAAAAGTATTTTGTGGTTCAAAAACAGCAAGTGTAATGCCAAGGAAACATTTGCTGAACTGACGAGCGTGGCAGCGCTGGTGTGAGGAATATGCTTTCTACAGAACGGGAAGTAGAGTAAAAAAGATGTTTCACTCGGGACAACAGACTTCTCAGAAATTCCCCAAAACAGTACTTCAGGTTGGCTTAATCCCACAGTCCAGTCATAGTAGGTTATGAGGAAGGAGGTTTAATTTGGTTCTCAGGGGTGAATTTTCCACAAAAACCTCCAAGAACTGTGATGAATGGGAAAAGGAACACATGGATCTTTTTTGCTTGCATTGGCATCTCCACTGCCACACAGAAGAAGGTTTTTCACATCCACTGAGCATTTAAGTGAGGTAAAGAAGGTACAGATTCATGCGAGGCTGGACAGGGAACTATATGAACGGCACAAAAGCAATGCATTTTAAAAAGACTTCAGCAAATACACTTTTAGCTGTGCAATCCCCATTATTCACAAGGCACCAAGCATTACACAGCCTTCGGTTACTGTCCTCATTTTAAGGGGGACAAAGGCAAATCTCTTGTTAATGAAGCAGTATGGCTCAAATTCTATAATAAAAACCCCTTGACTCCAACAATCGTATGCCCACGCTCAGGCTTCAAAAATATCTTCATGCTACAACACTGCCTGTGTCATCACTCCAGAAGAAAATGAGAAGTCACTGCATAACTTCCCAGTGATCCAGAGCAAGGAGAGGATTGTCTTGACAGTAAGAACTTTAACTATGCTTAGGTAGGGACAGTAAACCAAGTAAAAAAAACCTAAACCAAATGAAAACAAACAAAAAAACCTTGAGAAGTCTATGAAAACACTCTGCAAGCTATGGTATTACTCTCTTCTTTGTACTGATTTGCCCAGAGTTGGGCCACAGCAGCACCATGCAGGTTTCTGTAATAAATTAATTGGTAGCTTTGCTTTTGTGGGTTGCAAGAGCAGTCTGAGCCACTTTGATTTGTACCTTCCCTGCTCCTTCTCCTCAGCAGCACTTTGACTTCCTACAGTGAAGCTTAGACACACCAGGGCAGCTTTACTCCCGGGGATGAACGGGAGTGCATTTTCCCTTCTTGATTTTGGTGGGAGACACATGAAGGGTGAGGCATTCTCCCCAAGAACTGATGATTTCAATACCAACTGGACCCTAAATGAGCCTCCTTTAAAGGGCCACTCTTAAGTCAGTCATTGTTCCCCACTCCTCACTTTTTACTAATTAGGAAGGATGTGTGTTCCCATGTATCCCAGATGGATAGACCTTCTGCCTGGAAGGAAAAAAAGAAACAGCAAGAAAGGGTCAAGGATGGGGAAAAACGTGTAGGACCCTGCAAGTGAGTTTGCATTTATTTCAGGAGTGAGTGAGTGGTTATCCATCCGCAGTGCACCCAACACCCAAGGCTTACAGTCTGAGACACAAATTTGAGCAGATCTTCCATGATCTTACGGTGAGTCTGAAACAGACCACATCCAGCACTCACAAAATACACAGCACTCCTCCATTGCTCTGACAGTGATTTATGTCAGTGAATGTACTGCTGCTAATATGCACTGTGCTCCCACTCCAGAAGCCAAAGCTGTGCTCTGCACAAAGCCAGGGCTGTGTGGTGCCCAGGCACAGCTGCTGTTAGCTGTATTTTCCCCTCATCTCATGGAAGCTTTAATGGAGCCACTAGGAGAAAAGCAGTAGCACTGCAAGTTCTGTCCACCCACTCAACAAACTAACATCCATTTTTTGTGCAAGTATTGCAACGCAGCAGTTGTACTATGGAATTCCAGAAAGTATGAGACTTTCTTAATTTAGAACAACTACATACTATGTCAACCACTGAAAACCTTGGTGTGTAGCAGAAAATGTTTTGAGTCAACAGACTGAAAAGTGGATTTTTGTTTGATTGTACAGCATGTTTGATGTTTTCAAGGTAAGACTTAAGATTTGAAATCTCTGTTGAATCATTTATTATTTTCAGACTGTGCAATATGTTTTAGTTGTATTTAAAAAAATTAAAATTAAAAAACATGTTTCACAGTTGAGGCTTTATCATATTCACATACTTAGACACATACCTAACTTTAAATCAGTGAAGACAACTGCAATCAAAAGGATAAGGGGGTGTTAAAAAGTTAAGTGTGCCTTGAAGTGTTGTCCTGAACAAGAATTAGACACAAGTATGTATTAGGTGTCTCTAAAATAGGTCTTTCATGTCTAATAATAAGTACAGATCACAATATACCTTGTGTATCAAAGGGTAACAAAAGCTACATGTCTTGAGGAGGAAGACTGAACAGAGAAGAACTGAAAGCCTCTGGGCATAAGATGTGATTGTTTTATTAGAAGGAAGATTATCACATAGAGGCCAAGGATAAAGTTGAAACTTGAAAGGAATATGAGTCAGGGAAGTTGTTCCAGATGGCAGAGCCATGTGGGATGTGACTTCACCATCTACTGTGGAAATAAAAAGGAAGAAATGAAAATTTAAGTGTTGCGAGAGCATATAGGACTGACAGAAAGAACTGAGAGCAGTAGAAGGAAATTAAAGGCAGAGTGATGAAATGAGGCCTTCAGAAATTTTGAAGTGCAGCAACACCACTTCAATCAGCCAGTACTAAAAAGCCTCAGTCACAGTGCTTCAGATAAACCTGTTTCAGTGCCTGTCCAGAGCACGTTTCCTTTCCTTTGGCGTTTGACATGTCATGTGGACAGCACCGCAGAAGCATCTCTGAGCATGTATTGAAGGGACAGTCGATTTGCAGTATCCCATTACTGCTGATTCCACCCCTGGTGTTATATCCAACATCATAAATGAGTTAGACAGAATTATATCAGGTGCTGTCTTGGGCTACTTAAGACTAATGGGAATTTTTTAAAAGTGAAAATTAGGCTGAATATGATACAAGACTTATTAACAACTCCTTAAGGGGAGTGCGGGAAGCCATGAGATCTGGACACTGGAAACTTAATAGGGTAAACCACTTAAAAATGCATTGCAAAGACCTGTCCCATCCTGTCAGGAAAACAGAAACGCATGATCTACATACACAGGTCTTCTGCACATCTTACTTCAGTGCAAAAAGGAGGTACATGAAAATAAAACAAAAATAATAATAAAGTACAAGCTAAAGACAAAGATCTGAAACAGATTCAGACGCTATTTGCAGGCTGCAAATTCCGTTTGTTTCTAAGATGGGATTTTCAGCCAGAAGCTAGAGGAGATCTTCCTGGACTAGTTAGTCCATTCACTGTACAACAATCAATGATACCATCCACAAAATGACTGCAAAGGTAGGTGGATTTGAAAGCCAAGGAACACACTGTCTAAAACCTCCCTTCTCCACGAACACATACACAGGCACATCATGACTTCTACGGTTTGGAGAGTCCTTTTGTTACCATTTATGTATTTAAATGCCCAGCCAAACTGGGTTTTTACTATGAACCTAATGCCAAAATACTAATAAGTTCAATATGAGAAATTTCTGTTAAAATGGCAGAGAAGTATATATCACACATATAAATAATCCCTGGAAATTATTTCAGAGTCATGTCTGGCCTTGACTTTCTGTACTGAAAGCCTAACCTGAAGTCTATCAACTCAATAAAAAGACTTGGAGTCTTCAAAGCTGACTTTAGGCTACAGTATTTTTCCATGACTGATGTTTTTGCAGTCATATTCCTTCCTGGCCAAGGCTTCTCCATTTCAAAGCAACTGAACTTTTAACCTACCTAAACTAACATAGTAAAAAACAACTGACCTGAAGGTAACTTAAGAGTCTTGCTCTTCTTCTTCACCACAGGCTCTTTGCAGAAGCTATAGAGCCTGTGGTCAGCTGGATACTTGTTTACCTGTCCCTTCTTCCCAGTGAAAGGATGCTTATGTAAATATTCCTTAAAAAACAAAAACAAAACAAAAGCAGAAAAAAACCAACCTGAAAATCTCTTCTCTCTTGCAAAGAATAAACTTGTTCTTCCAGGAACAAGTTTTAATCTGATTGCTTTAAACTATCTTGGCTTTATCTGGGTGTGTAAATGAGACATATAACTGCTACAGCCATGTATGTCAGCCCACCAGACACAAAGCAGTGCTAAAAGCCAGGCTGCAACTCTTGCATATCTTTCATGCTTATTCTTTCAGCCTCAAGGATGCTTTCTTGGTTAGTCTACTTTAAATCTATCTATTGTATATACAGTACTATTTAAAAACAGCACTCGAGCGTACAAGATAAACATGTGCCCCACTGAGTTACTAAATACCAGATAATAAATTTGCATCCCGGTGAATTTACTACTACCATGGTAGCTGTCTGCAATGTACAGAACTGTACAAAACCAGAGCGCTGTGCCAAGTAAGTGAGAGGCCTTGTGCAGAAAAACGCCAGTGCTCTGGAGGCACAAACGGAGCTGTGCAAGGGAAAAATTCAGCAGTCACTGAAAACAGGGCCTGTCAGACATTAAATGGGTATAATGAGGACAAAGATAGAATTTCTTCATGAAAACAGGAAGGCTCTTCCACTTGGTGTGTATGAGGAGAAGCCCCAGAGTCACAGGGAAAGAAGGCAGCTCTAAATCTGCATGCACTGCAGAAATAAAATGTGAGCACCACGAAGGGGAAGGAACACAAGAGCTTTGCTAAACATGCCAGGGAATATTCAGAACTCCTTGCGGCAGAGGAACCCAGGTCTGCACAGAAGAGGAGTAAAAACATGCCAGGAACATGAGAAAGGCATGTTTAGAGCAGCCAGAAACAAGAACACCACTACCAGGGCTTCAAACAACAAATTCAGCCAGGGCCCTTCTACTAATATGTCCCATTCTACCAAAGAACAGAGAGAGCAGGATTTGTGCTCTGCCATCCCTCTGCATTCACCCATGTCTGCATCATCTTTCCTCTGGTATCCTCCAACAGCCCAGCCTAGCTTCACATCCTGCCATGCTGGCCTGGCACTTGGGCAAGGGGTGCCAGAGTCCACTGGATGCTCACTGCCAGCCACTGCTAAAGAGAGTTAGCAAGGGTGGAGCTTGGCTGTCTCTTTCCCCTCGATGTCAGCGCCAGCTCATGCCTCTCACCTCTCTTGACTTCTGAATTTAGCAAGAATCAAAAAAATTGTAGGAATTTAATTGTCTTTGAGACTTCTACTTCCTGCAGGATCTGGTGGGAATTAGCCAAGACAGTGTTATGGGAAGGGGGAAATGGGGATGGACAAACAGACAGACATCATCACCACCACACAGACCTCATATCCTTGGAATCCAGGCTAAAAACACTCAGGCTCTGGAGCAGAAATACTCATGAAAGCATTTCATAATGCTTTACCAAGGAGTGATATCAGTATCATTATCTGCATTTTATGGCTTCAGCACTGACTGGTCATGACATGCCTCAAGTCACTCATCAGATAGCCGTTCCTTCTGACTCTGCCACTGTGCCTCCCGACTGCAAGTCAGTGCCCTACTAATGGAGTCATCCCAAACCAAAGGTTGCATGAGAGGAAAGGGTTGCTGGAGTTAATATGTGAATATCTAAACACTAGCTATTCCCTTTGCAGAGAGGACGGAGAAGGAAGAATTATAAAGTTATGATAAAAAACAAGAAATGTAATTCTCCTTTCAAAGGGCAAGACCTGCCTCTAACAGGTTCAGTGCACTCGGCATTGCAGATGCATTTAATGAAAAGGCAACACAGGACAGGACTGACTGAGTGTTTGCTTAAATTAAGAACCAAAGCAGAAATCCAGTGACTGAGCAAGAGAGAAGGTGGGATATGAGCTCCAGTTTTCTGATTCAAACTCCTGGGGGACCCACTCTAAGAAACCCATAATGTTTCCACTGCACTTCAAATCTAGCCATGCTAGCATTATTCAGCCAAACCTTACCAAGGCTGAATTTTAAGCATTTTCCTTTGTTCCCTTTGCATGTGAAAGAATAAAGTAATTGGTAATTGGTCACGAATCATTTAAATGATTCCTTGTTTATTAAAAAATGCAATTTCCCTTATATTATTCCTTAGGTTTCAAATTCTTCACATCACAATTATTTCTTATAAGGGAAGAATGTTCTTATCATTATAAATCGAATATAAAAAAATTAGAAAATAAGAAGACAGGAATTATTGAATTTATTTTTTAATGCAAGAAATGGCATGAAAGTGCAGCGTGAATTGTTTTTTTATGCCTCTAATTGCATATCTTCCTCCGTATCTCCTCCTTTCTTATTGTTTTCAGGTAAAGATCAAGGATACAATTTCTTCCCTACTCCACCATAAAACAGAAACTAAGTAATGAGCCCAGCAAGTCCTGACCTCTGCCATCAGCTCCTACCTGCTGTCAGCCTGTTTGACATCAGCAGGGTGGAAATGCATCTACCTGGATACCATAAGCTGTCTCACACTGCTGCTATTATTACTAGCCTTAAAACTGATGGCCAGCACAGATAACTATATTTCTTGTGACAAGGACTAATATTTGTTTTGAGTTGCTGCATTGCTACTCAATATACATGTTATTGCATATTAATGCAATGTCAAAAAAGTACCATGTGGTGATGCCAGGACAGAGCCTTGACCTCATTTTGTGATCTCCTTCATCAAAGTATCAAATCTTCTTTCCTGGACTACCTTTGAACTACATTAAAATAAACCAAGTGAAAGGATGCTATCAAAAAGGAAAGGCTTTTAAGAACACAATAGTTTGATACACAGGAACAGTTCCCCGGATGGGTGCTCCTTTCACTCTGCTACAAGCATGTCCATGTTGTCTGCTCTGACCAGGCAGGTAAGACTGGGATTAGAGCAGTAGCATCTTCAAGGGTCACATACTGTTTAGATAAGGCACTGGTCTGACTAAGAGCCACGAGAAAGCCTCCTACAGTCTCTGTTCCAGTAAGACGGTTTACAGACAAACAATCATCAATCTGCAGCTCCTCGTCCCCCACACCATCTTCGTCAAAACAGAAACGGAAAGTACAAAAAAAACCCTCCACAGAACCAAAAAGAGATGCTTTAATATTGTAAATCTTTTCTGAACCAAATCACTCGGGCTTTCCAGCACAATACACACTCTGAGACTGAACTCATCTGAATGCAATTTCAGTTTCAGCTACACCGATACCATACCAGCTTTGCACAACCACAATCAAATAGTTTGCTGTGCTCTTTGCAGCATTTTGTAGTCCTGAAGGAACATGTAAATGGAAATGCCTTCACTGAGCTTAAATGCATTATGTCATAAGCCTTAAAATGCCAATCATAACTTAATTAAGGACCATTTATCCTACTTCCATTTGCTTTCCTGAAGAAGCAGTCACCACTACTTTACATGTTACTGTTAGCACTGGTCTCATCAGACAATAGGCTTTGTGTTAGCATGGTGGTTTCCCTCTTTGACCACGGATAAACACCATTCCCTACTGCTTCGAGGCTCCAGCCCTGACATATCAGACAGCCTTCAGAGCTTGCACAGGTTCAACAAGCAGTCTCAGGGCTCAAGTTCATAAGAGAAAAAACAGCTACTACTGGCCTATGGGGGCCTTGGGGTGCAAACACCGGGATTTGTACCTTGCCACTAGTGGTCCAGTGCTCTTTCACCTGCCACTCCCCACTTTCAAATGCAGTCATGTCAGTGAATAAAGCTTTTCCTGCTCTTTCAAACCACTTTTATGCATTTAATTGGTGCAGATCTGGGAGCAAAACAGGAACTGCCAGTCCCAATCTGACCAAGGAGCAGCATTAAATCTGCAATTCTGATTCAGTTCTCCCGTTACGATGCTCCCAGAAAGATCTTACTAGGCAGCTTGACTGAAACCAATAACTAAGTCATGATTTAAAGCTGGTGAAATACCTGCAGTACAGTGAAAAATTGTCTACTTATTGTTTTCATGTATGGTTTATACAAAACAGACTTCCTCTAGAAAATGTGGCTCGTTCTGCATCTAGCCTGTCTTACACATGCTCCAGGAGGTGCAGAGCCAGCACACATCTGCTTGCAAGAACAAAACACATCCCTCTGGCACTAGACACACTGAGCCAGTGTTTACACACTGATCTGCTAATAAGGAGACCCGGGAATTCCAGAACACAAGATTTATATTTATTGCTATTTTACATTACCGTAGAACGTGCCAAGTTCGGGCACTTTAAATTATGAGGGCTGCTATTGCACATTCCCTTATCAGTCTTTCACACAACTGCGTTACTGAAGCATCCTGATAAGAATGTCTAAAATGTCTGCTATGTTTTAAAACAGCAAACTCTTCCTTTTCAGCTCTGACCCAGCCATTTCAGTCAACAAAGCTCTTTCTACTCTTTCAAAACACTTTCTACTTACTTAATGGTTGTGATCATACTGTCTTGAAAACTGCTACTCCCAAAACCAGCATGGTTATTTATTCATGGTACTGGCTTGGCATGATATTTTGAGGACTACTGTTTCAAAATATGTATGGAACATGAACATCCATCTTTTGACAAGAGGTCTAAGTATCACACTTCAAAACATCATATACAGAACATTAATGCACCTTCTAAATGAAGAAAATCAGGAAACTGTGCAACTAAAATGACCAACTTGCCAAAACCAGCATATGTTTGTGCACTTGTTTTTACATTCCCAGGCTCACTAAGATCAATATACACAGATAGATAGGCATGTGTGTATGTGTGTATACATATGCATTTGTTCTCAACTGCATTTCCCAGGAAGGTGCCAATTGAAGGAAGAACAGTGAGGAGAGTAAAAAGCCATTTCTACTACAACGAGCAAAAATAGTTTTATTTGTTGTCATTTTGGGGTTGTCAAGGGCTTTTTTGATTCTTTCTTCTAAAACCTGTCTTCCGTAAGCTCACACAGTGTCTTTGAAACAATATTTGATAGCAAAACTAGCTATATTGCAAGAGCTACAGTTAGAATTGAATGTTAAAATACTAAATTATGAAAGCCATCTATCCCTGCACTCATTCTGCAAGAATCCCATCTGGGAAGGAAGAAGAGAGAGGTGGAGTGGGGAATGCACAGCTAATTAGTAAGGTTTCACAATCTTATTCAACCTGCCAACCTATTTTTCTGCCAGTCCTGCACACATAAATAGGATGAAAAGCAGAAAGTCCAAATTTTTCACACTTCTATTCTTCAGTTTCACCATTTCTGATTGTCTGCCTGAGTACCTCTGTCCCCTAACACACCACCTTCAACCCCCTCGGGGCTCCAGACCACCACCTCCAGAACCAGGGAAGTCATTCACATCCAACAAAGCAAACAAGACAGAAGACACCTAGCAGCATGTGTTTTTCTGCAAGCAAGGAGGCTACAGGCAGTTAGTTGTTCAAGATCTTCCCTAACGCTTAGTACCTTTCCTGCAGTCCCAGCAAGCCACCCAAGGCTGGATGACTCTTGATAACACATGCAATAGAACTCCAGGCAATACCTGGGCTGGTAACAGAGCCACATGGCACAGACTTGGGGGCTTGCGCCGAGTGGGCTTAGACATTTATAGGTACACTGCAGGGCAGGGCTGCACAGACACACTTGTTTGACTCTTACCAACCAGTGTCAGGCAGCACCCTGCTCAGTCTGATTAGCATAATCAAAGAGGTAAGAAGAGAAGCAGGGCTAATTAGCCTGAGCAAAGCACCTTGTCAGCTGGGGAATCTCTGCACGGGGCTCAGATGCACAAATAGATGTAGCCATCATGACTGAGCCTTTCCTACTCCCTGCAGTCAGCAGGTATTTCATTATGCCCAAGAACTACTTACTGCTGAAGCAACGTGTCTTGTCATGTGACAGCAGAGTGAGGTGATTCCTTAGTTCTTAATGCTGCTTTTTTGAAGCAAAGAGCTGCAGGGGTCTTACATATCAATGTATGATGCTTTCTCCCATTGCATGTGCTTAGACAGATACTCAACAGTCTTCCTTTGCATAATCTTTTTTGAGGGATGAGGATCCTATTGTGTTTATCATGTATTTGGTTTTTTTTCTATTCCCTTGTATAGTATTCTAGGGAGTTGAAGAGGAGAGGAAGAAAACAATGCTGAGTTTTGCTACTCCACTGTACCTTCCCCATCTCAAAATACTCTCCAGATGGAAAGAGTTTATTTGTAAGTAGGCAAGCAGAAGGCTGACTGAAGAAAAGTGATAATTAAATTAGAATAATAATAACAAGAAAACCCGAAACTAATGAAGACTGTCTGCTTCATTTAATTTAAGAAGAGACTTCATCCTATAATGAAGACATATAAAGCTCTACAGCTCACTCACCCTTTCTACGAATGTCATCAGGAGCAGCAGGACTGCTCACAAAGCCAAATCCCTTCAGTTGAACTGGTTTAACTGGTCAATGATAACAAGAAGGAAGTGCTTGTACTTACATTTCCTTGATTGCTCTGCAGGCTATCCCTCAGGTTGAATAAAGACAGTTATACAAACATTTTAATGGTTCTGGTAAAAGTAAAAGGGATTCTGGTAATTTGCACTGTGGAATTAACGGACATGTCTTAACTCAGAAATATGTTCTGAGGACCTTCCCACTTCAAACAGCAGCAGTACATGACTGAATGACAAAGAGACATTATTTTGCCTCTTTTCCCCATAAGAAGCTGATTCTTTAACAAAGTCACTTGCAGAGCACAGCTTTACAAGAAAACAAAAACCACGCCTTTCAAAAAATGTAGAATAGACCCAAAACACATTAACTGCAAACACAAAAAGTGTTAGCTCCTCCAGTGCTCTCCCTGTTGCTCCACCCTGAGTGTCAAACTCCCTTTTACTTCACCAGAGGTTCATGTTACCTGAAGTTTCTTTTTGTCAACTATTTGCATCCGAAATGCTAAATCAAGCTGTTGAGGAGTCATGTTTTATCTTCCAGAGAGACAAACTCCTGGCAGCTGAAGGCTTAAATTTGCCCACTGTCTCCATTAAGGACACCTCTGTTGCAAGGAATTTCCATAGCTCTGTTCACAAATGCCTACCCATCCAGGAAGCCAACTCACATTTTGCCTGGGTTCCTTCAACTGGCACAGCTTTAGTAACACTTCAGCAGGATTCACTGCAGCCCCAACACTGGAAGTGAGACCAAGGCAATTTATAAATCACTACCCTGATTCTGACTGAAGGTTGCCTGGCACAGAAAACCACAAATAACCTTCCTCCCCTCATCTAATGCAGCCCTCACTTCCCAAACAGATTTCTTCTATTACTAGGGCAATAACTTGGTAATAAGTTGCAATAGTGCCATAAACTTTATTTGCCATAGTGGGGAGGGTTTTTCTATTATTTAAAGAGCTGCTGGGAAAACCAATTAGAAATAAATAAAAAACCCAGCATTTCAGGTGTCCTTAGTCTGTCTCTAGTTCTGACACCTCAACAGGAAAAGAAGCTAAGAGCAATCCTGGCAACTTGCTTATCTTCTTCCTCTTGACCTTTGTGCGATCAGGTGCCTCTGAAACATTCATCAGTGTCTGTAGTTGGAAACACCAAAGCTGATTAACAATCAGAAACATAAAACTCACTGAGAAGGAACACTGATAGCATCAATACTGCCAGTTTCAATAAGAGTATCTAATATTCCTTCCCAACATATGCATCCAGGGTCAACATGTCTGGCAGACTGCAAGCAAATTTGGAATAAATATGAATGAACAAGTTGTTAAGAACAGTATTTTGCTACAAAGGGCTAATGATCCCTTTTAACTAACCTACCAGTATCAGCAGCATTTCCTTTTGAATGCACATCCCAAACAGAAAATGGAAAAAAACCTCCTCTCTAGGAGAGCTTAATTTATATTCTCTTCCTGCTGCTGCTGCCACAGACATTATCAGCTTTGAGAGAAGCATTGGCAGGCTACGAGATACTGTTAGGGTCATTGTGGGCACAGCAAACCAGCTCACCAGTGATGCTAACTATCACAGCAGCACAAGAAAGCAGCAGTGAAACACAGGAGAGCATAAAAGAAGCAGAAGAAACGTTCTCACAGGCGTGAGACACCTGTGTTTTGATCAGCTTCACCCCAGACACAACCTACAAATAGCAGAGCAGCTTTCACGCCATGCTATAAACCTGTGATGGCTGGGCTTGGTTCCCAATGCTTCTTCTTGGTTTCACTGGAAGTCTCTTGGACCAAGCAGTGCTGCAAGCAAGGACCAGAAATTTCTCCAGTCGACAGCACCAAGTTAAAAATAAGAGCAGCCATGAGCTACACTGCTGAACTATAGGAGATGCTTTGCTCTCATGGACCACACCGCAACCACACTGGTATTGTAATCATTAACAAGCGCATTCACCTGCCTGCCTTGCTGTGTTTACTCGCTCCAATGCACTAGTACCGCCTGGACTTCTCTAATGCCAAATCATGAAACAAAGCTGACAGCAAAAAGCTGGGGCAGCAGTTAAAGTGACTGCCAAAGAGAAATCTGTTTGCTCAGGCAAAAGCTGTTCTCAGTCCAAACATGGGAGTCATAATCTTACAGCCATTTGCTTGGAAGACAATGAAGGGAAGGCAGAACAGACTGGGAAACTACAGCTTGCCACGGTAGAGAAGAGAACAATCTTTGTGCCCAGATTTCTTTGCTCTGCAGGATAAGTTTTACAAAGCTGACAACCGGTAGCAACATGTAGTGGCCCCAGGCATCATGCCTGCCTATCAAAGACTTGGATTTTAGCCCTGGAGAAATTACAGCCTCTCCGTACTCTGGAAGCTGTACTGTCCGAGAAGAAAGCAAGAAAGTAATGAATGACCTAACTAAAAATTATTTTAATACACGGATTGCAAACTCTAAGCCATAAACTTAGAAGTGCAGGGAGAACTGGGAGAAGATGTGGAGGAAGAAAAAATATTTGTATTCACAGGAACACCATAGCCACAGATGACAAAGACAATCAGCTAGGGCTGCTATGATAGGAAAGTCATCTACTGGAGTGGTAGGGGCTGGCACACTGAATGCCAAGTACGGGTCCATGAATCCAAAGATAAGCCCTGGAGACAAAGGAGGAAGTTCAGCAGTTCAGGCTGGAAAAGACAGTGGGGGAAAGACAGCTTAGGAAGCTATCTCATGAGTTGAGGAGCCAGCCAGCAGGAATGTGGAGAAGAGAGAGGTAAATCCAAAGAAGCCGAACAGATGTGAATAAAAAGGCATTTGGCCCTGTGGCAGTCCCTGAATGCTGGAGGCTTCATTGCTGCACATCTTTCTGCAGGACTTGAAGCCATCCTGGCCACCTCTCTGCTGGGTGACAGGTGCAAGCAGGCACAGTCCAGCTCTCACCTGCTGTCCCTAGGTGCCCATACACTGACTGTACAGGTGATCCCCCACTGCCAAAACAGCTTGGCTGCTGCACACTGCCAAGGCAAGATTGCCACCCATGCAGTCTGAGGATGGTGGCTTCGGGGCCAGGAGAAGAGGTGAGCCGACCTGATGCGCAGAAACACGTACCACCACCCACTTCACATCTCCACAGACACAGCTGGTCTGCTGTATTTCTGCAACATCCATTTTAATCCAGTGTTCATCAGTGAAAACAAACTGTCAAACTGAAGGTCCAGAGTTACGGTCAGAGACTTTTTTTTGAAATCCCGCAAGAGACTCTCAGCTTCCTCTCCCAAACATCAGCCTTGAGCCATTCTTGCCTGGCTGGCGGAAGCCTGTGACATGAAATAAAAGCCAGGAAATATGACTTTCTGAATAAACATTTATTTGGTGAGAAATACTTCTGATTTTTTGGCAGAGAAATGGCAGAAACCTGAAGCCCTATGTATAGCATGCCTGCAGAGAGCAATTTCTATTTAAAGGGAAGCTGCAGCTGTCTGTAGCTCTTAATGAAGAATAATGCCTAGGAATAAATTACTGCCATTTCTGAGAGACATTTCTCAAATTAAAGCGATTCTTCCCTTCTTCCCTCTCACTATAAATACCAAGTGGCATGTACTGGGCAGTTGTTTGGAAGAACGGACACACGCAGCTCTGCTCTTTTATCAGTAGCCTCGTAATTTCCATAGAAATCCACGAAGTGGTTTAGCGTACGGATACCAAAGTGACACAAAAACAAAGACATCCAGAAACATTAAGTCTGCATGTGTCAAAGCTTCCCATCACTCTTCCAAGGTGTGTACAGCTCAGAATAGACATTGGCCATCACTTCCAATCATGCCACAAACCTGGCGTTGAGGCTCCAGGCGTGGGAGATGGCCACCCTCAGAAAACCACTGTAAAATGCTCACCAACCTTCAATTTTCATCACTTGTACATGCCTCCTCCCTGAGGAACTGCTGCAGCAGCAGCACAGGCAGCAGAAGGTGATGCTCTGGGGAGAGGGTGTGCCTGGGCTGCCGCCAGCCTGGCCAGGCAGCTCAGGAAGCAGCACTGACATCAGCTCCAGGAGCTGTGTCGCTCCCAGACCCGCCATAGGTCCACGTGCCAGGAAAAACAGTCCGCAGCCAGAGCGGGAGTATGGATGAGATAGGATCAGGGGAAAGGGAGCAAGGAGGGCCAAAGAGTGGAGAAAAGAGGCAGCAGCTCAAAAATGGGATGGAACCTGGGCTAAGCCATGTGCTGCCACAGCCTCTAGGATCCTCTCTGGGATCATCCCTTACAGCAGCAGCTTCCCACTGAAGGTGGGGCATAGAAAGCCTGTCCCAGTGAGAAGCAGGGATGTTTACTATCCTACCATCTGCAGTTTGCCCAAAATAAATTATAGATATGAGATCAACTAACCACATTTCTTTTTTTGACACATTCTGGATTTAGAGATTTATTTTCCATTTCCCACAAACCATGCCAGAGGTTTTCGCTAAGTGCAAAAAAAAAATATTGCGAAGAAATGTCTGAGAGTGAGGAACACGAAGAGTTTATTCATTGCTCCTGTTAAAATGTGTTTGTGCTTGTGCGGCTAGCACTCCAAAAAAGCTGTGCCATATGTTTTCAGGATAGAAAAAAAACCCTCAGGATACCTAAATCCTACCAGAAAATTACAAAACTGTATGCTGGAATTCACAAGGTCCCCTCCTGCAAGAGCAAAGGAGCCTTGCCTTGCTTCATTTTCACCCCTTGCTAAGCAAAATAAACGTTCCTCCTTAACAAGCCCTTCTGACATCCCTTTTTCTCTCTTAAGAAGTGGAATATGGACTTGATTTGTACAAGCTCTGCTATTCCAGAAATGCGCTTCATCCAAATGAAGAGAGCAGTAAAAAGGAAGCGAGAAATTAGTACTGTTTAGTAAACAGGCAGTTTCTAGGTGGATACAACACACTGGTCCCAATTTATTGCACCCCTCCCTCCCCCCCCCCCCCACTTTCTCTGAAATTTGCCTGGGTGGAAGAAGGAGGCAGCAGAAGGGAAGAGAACAGCTACCACTTGCAGTGGGAAAGGTTTGATTGCTTTCTGCACATCTTAACATGACAACACCCTGCAAACTGGAAAGAGAGAGCAGTATTTTTCAGTAAAATCACTATATACTGGCATTTCCTTTCAGGATAAACACCATCCCTCCTCCTCTCTGGTATTCTTGTCTCCCTGAAAGGATAAAGGAAAGAGGAGAGGGGAGAGGAGGAGCCTGGCCAAGTGCCTCCTTCTTGCAGCAGTGTCCTCCGAGCAGAAGCCAGGTGACAGAATACACTCTCAAGGAACTTCTAAAAAGATCTCCATCACCTACAAATGACTCTCCAAAAAGGAACCAGTCTCGGATGCCAGGGTAAGAGCCACTCTCAAGAACACTTTTTCCCATCCACACCTGGCGAGAAGAGTGCTGCTTTTGCAGAACAGACTCAGGCCTTGTGTAATTCAGGGGTTTGGCATGGCAATAGCAGAACATCATGCTGTGCTTTAAGTGGGATCATTTTAAACCACTTAGGACAGGGCAGAATGTAATGATCACACTGACAGCATCTTCAATAGATATTCCATCCCCTGTAATGGTTGATGATTGCCTCCTTCTCTCATGCAGTTTGTCTGGCTGATCTGGCACACCACATACCTTAGAGGACCTGGGGAATGCTCTTCTCCACATGAGGTGGTGATGCTGTTGCAATCAGTGGAGGTGATTGCAACATCTTGAACAAACATCTCCTGTTATCCCAACAGCTCTGCATGCTAGGACAGTTTATTATTATTATTATTATTTAAGGCTGTCCTCCTCTGTTCTAGGATGCCAGCATGCAAAGTAAGCTCTTGTGGTTTCAAAGAAGTCTTTCAAAGTGTGGGAATAGGCTGATATGGCTATGTCTGCTTGGATACATAGACAGTGAGAAGCTCCAGGTCTCAGAGGCCCCTTATTCATCTTAATGAGCTACCAACTTGGCAGCTTAGTGGTACTAGTAAGTAACAATTTCAAATGTCAGCCTTGTTAACTATTTCACTGTAGATCAAAGCATGCAGGAAAGGCAAAGATGATGAAAATTTTTCAGTGTCTTCTCTAATATTTATTTTGCAAGTGGTTCTTGGGACAGCAGCACCACTTAGACTCTGTCTCAATCTGCTTCCCAAAGCCTGAACCCAAAGGGAAAAGCAGAGCAAAGGCAGGCATCCAACTTTCAGGGAGCTGGAAGGCATGCCCAACAGTAAGAAAATATATTTATATCTACTGCATTTATGAAAAGTGCAAAACCTAATTTGTTAAAACTAGAAGAATCTGCAGCTTGTTTTATCACTACTAACATCTTGAAGGACCACTGCATACTTTAAATACTAGGGCATAAGGATTTAAATACTAACTTGCCTGACTTTGAAATCCCCACAGTTCCTTCTTAAGACAAAACCGAGGATTATTGTAAAGCCTGGTAGGCAGAGAATTCTTATCTTTCTCTTTTTGTGAGGATGTTTACATTTGAGCTGCACGTTTGTCCATTTCCACCCAGAAAAGCAGTGGGCTTCAAGAGAAAAACAATGAACATAAAAAATATTTATGCCTTCTCTTTAGCCATCCCTCACGGGAACATTTTCTTTTATTAAATACCACAGCTGGATCAAGATCTTAGTTGAGTGACTGTGTTTCCTTCTGAAAGGTGTGCTACTCCAATTCCCATGAACACAAACCTCTGAGAGGAGCATTTTTACTGAAAATACTCAAACTAATATGAAAAACTGATGAATAGCAGATGCAAATAACCACATTTGCATTCCTCTAATCTGAAAGTGGTCAAATTAATTTCAACCATTGTACAAGCATGTATAAAACTCTTGAATCGGACCTGTAGATTGCTGAACTGTTACCCATAATATTTTTCATTCTTGTTAGGCTACAGAGTCACATGGCCTTTCAATGCAGACACATTTAAATAAAAAGTGACAGTAATGTGTTCAATAACTGTAGCAGTCCAAGCAAAAGAAACCCAGCATCTTTCCATAGATAACACTACTCTGCCCTTGAACACATTAAAAGAAAAAAAAAAAAACTAAGAGGGAGAGAAATTCAAGTCCGGCTTTGCAGCCCAACCAAAACACACCTGCCTTTTGTTTCAGCAGAGAAAAAAGATGCTCAGGGCACCACAGGAAAGGGAGCAAACACGAGGGCAGATACCACCTCCCAAAAGACACAATTGGAAGTATTTGTTATCATTAGTGGGAACTCACAACATTCACTATGTTCTTCTTCAGGGAATTCTGGATTATCCTTTTGCATGAAGATTTTTCAGAAATCACAGATCCTCACTGGGTTTTCTCTTTCAAATAAAGTAAGATAGAGCTGTAAAACAAAAGTAAAACCAAGTGAGAAAGGAAAGCAAGGAATACAAAGAGGAAAATCCATAGAACTGTTTAGCAAATGAACAATTGATTCCTACATCTCCTTAAAGCAAATGCATTTTTAATGAGCTCCCAGGACAGAGATTCCAGTACAGAGTGAGTGTGTAGCAAACACTGATCTAGGATAGGAAGAGTCATTTGCATTGTACTTCTTATTACCAACAATTAAAACCCAGTTCAGAGTTGCTAAAGCAGATACATAATTAAAATAATTCTTGGATACTTCTGTTGCTATAACAAGAGGACGAAAAAAACTACTTGGAGCTGTTGCTGTTTAGAAAAGAGTCTGCAAACAAAGTCTGCGGTGTGCAGAGAGATCCATGAAGATTTTTGTTCTCAGTGAACTCCTCTAAAGAATGCAAAAACCTGTGGTTATCTGTAATATTGCAACAGAGGAGTACTGAAACCAAAAATACACACACACGCTTGCTGTTCCTCGATAGGAAGTATTTTTCATATCTGAGATTTTTAATATTGCGTGGTTCTTTTTTTTTTGACAGAATTTCTTTGTGGACCAACTCTTCATTTTTTTTATCTACTATACAAGGTATCAGACGATCCTCAGCCTTTTTACTGGGATCTGGGAAAACTGCTGGGCTTAATTTTTTCGTGAACCCAATACAGAATACTTAAAATAGAGTGTGTATTTCCACAAGCCCCAAATTGAACATTTTTTCCTTCAGCCAGGTTCCCATGGTCTACTTGTGCTTCCTAAATTCTTAGTTCCACTTTTTGCCACAAACCTTTCCTATCTCCTCAATGTAAGGTTCCTCAAACACTTCACGTGTAATTTCAGGATTCGTGCACATGAATCCCATCCTATCAGCCTTATAGTGGAATCCATGTCCTCGAACCAAAAACATGGGCAGGACAAAAGCCTTCACCTTAGACAGTGCAAGCTCTCTTCACTTTCAGAGGAGAAAACTAGGCAAACCAGAAAATTATTAATTTGACCTATCTTAAGCATCTGCTTTAGGACAGAATGAATCACTCTCTAGAAAGGTCTGGCTCTCTCCATAAAGTGAGTCTAGACACTGAGCTCAGATTAGATGGCTACAGATGAATACAGATGAATCTCACCCTATGTGAAGGCAGGAAACAAGTCAGACAGATGGACAAATGCAGCTCATGGGTGAAGAGCAGAGGGAAGGCAATGCAATGATAAAAAAGTTGGTCTTCAAAAAAAGTTTACACCTCTGAGACAGTTTCTTTTCATTTAACATACAAAGCAACAACAATAAAACCTTCCAAAGCCCAAACCAGCTGATTCAGCTTTGGTGTAAGACTACTCCCAGATTTACTGGCTGAGGCTAAGCCCTCATGGAGCAGTGTCTGTAAAACAGCATCCAGATGGTTGGGACTCTCCAAGGCACCTGGCAATGATGATGATGATTACGATCATGACAACCACTAGTCCAGTTACATGCGTCTTTCTCCCCTCCCTGACCGACTGTAGCAGTGCAAGATACCTGTTACAAAAATCTTCCCACTTAAGAGCTACAGCTCCTGTGACAGAGGCACTGCTACCTCAAGAGCCTTTAGATATCCAGGCGCTGGCTACACTTCCAAGGCTCTGGACAACAGCATCTCTCCTCTACTAAAGTGGAATTTCACTGCTTATCTAACAGAGAAGCACACCATCAGACATGATCTCACAAGACTTTTAACTTAAGAAAGCAGACCAAAGAGAAAAAAATAACCCAGACCTATTTTTAAGAAAACCCTAGAAATTTTACTTAAACCCAAGCCAATTTATTTTCAAGGCATTTATTTTTTCTTCAAATTATGTGAACCTCATGACTGAAAAAACTCCACCCAAGCTCAAAATACTCAAACCACTTTGTTTCTAAGTGTTAAAATGAAGCATTTCAGCATTATAAAAATAATTTCTGAGTTTTTTCCCCAATAATTTGCCAACCTCAAAATATCCTAAAAATGGCATTTCTTAATCTTTATGTCATGTCATTCAACATTCAGGGAAACCTAAAAATGGAGTCCAAAGGACTATAAGAAAATATTTAACATTTCTGCCAAAAACATACGGCTTCCAATTATTTTTAGTAAAAGCGGGGAAGTTGCAAGCTCCTGCTTGCATGGACTCCCAGGAGAGTCAACTGCATGTAAGTGGTGGGAGGACATGTACCCCACTCATGGAAAGTCCTTCCACTAACTTCAACAAGCAGGGTTAGAATTTTGATTCTGGTTCAAGTTAAACAAGGCTCCGATTGCCTGTACCAGGGTTTTGATCACTGAAACTGGAGCTAGTGCTGCTTGCTAGCTATGCAGCTCTCTTGCTGTCAGCCTGGAATTTGTCTTGCAGAGCCCTGACAGTGCGTGGACACGGGAACAGGTCACAAGCAGCATCTGTGAGATACAGAGAAGTGGTGGTGCTCTGGGGCAGATACCCTTCTCCATATACTCTGATTTCACAGGAAAGATGACATGAAGCAAGGTACCCTACACCTCAGGCAAAAAAAGGGGCAAGAGACCTTGTATTTACCACAGAGTGCCTTTGTACCATGGACACAGCCAATTATTATGGAGCATGCTATAAATTCACAAACTAGTTTAATCTGCTACAACTTGCTCACTTCACCTTACCCGTAGGCACTTCATTCTGTGAGGGGCAAGGCATGTTTGCCTGCAAATGTTCCCAGGCAGCTTTCTGATTAAGACGGCATAGCACAAAATTCAGGATAAACAGAGAAATATGCTGCTTCTTGAAGCACAGTCCTCACCCGAAGACCAAAGCACTCAGTCCCTAATTGGGATAATCTTTCTGCTATGCAGATCTGATGGCCTGTGATGACATGCTCCTCTTGGAACATGTGAAACAGTCACAACTTGGAGGGACCATCAAGGAAGGCTGGTTTGCAGTACAATTAGGTTTTTAACCAGGCTTTGCAACTGAAGTTTCAATACGATCAACAAACCATTATCACATACACAGTTACTGATCACATCTCTGCTATAAATGGGAAGCGTTACCAAGGAAGCTGGTTTTGATGGTCCCACTGCATTATAGTTACTCAAATATCACAGCATAGACCTGTCTTTGAGTGCTAAGGACTTTGAGTAGACAGATTAGAAGTGTAACTGAGATGTGAACAGACCTCAAATCAAAGGAATATTTGAAAACTAAAACTGGACCCCAGGGTAATCAGCAAATAAGGACTATAATACAAGTGAGCAATTGCAAATTGGCAAAAACTGAAACTCAGAAGTTGGCTATGTGCCATATCCTGTATTTATTCCAAGAGAAGGTCATGCTCTCCATCTTGCTTTGAAGATCAGACACTGAGAGATTACCGTTTTACTAGTCCTTTCCTGCATGTTTTTGTCATTTCTTGCTCTCTTGCATGACATAATTTGGTTTTCCTAATTCACAAATCAGCATAAGCTAATAAAACTGTTTAAGAGATGGCAGTGTTGTGCCCAAGTTGTTTCGTTGTTCTCTATTATCCCACAACTAATCCTTCAACTCAAATAAAATCATAACTCATTTCCTCCTTTATTCTCCCTCTTAGACAGGTTCAATCCTGCCTCACCACAAATGGGAAAGGCGAGGTTTTATCTTCCTGAAGCATGCGTGATTTCAATTACCTAATGCGTATATCATCTATGATGTCAGGAAAAAACTTCTAAATGATTTTCACAAGTTTTAGCTACTTTACACAGACAGAAAAGATTCTAATGGAAATTGAAAACCAACCGACCAAACAAACAAACCAAACAAAAACCCAAACCAAATCAAATCAATCAAACCACAAAAACCCCAATAATTTACTATCTTTTAGACTGTATGTTAATAAAAGCTTCTCTACAGCAGCCATAACAAGCTTTACCCATCTGAAAAGCTTGTGACATTTTGTGTAGTGTACAAAGGCTGCTCCTGATGGGGCCGAGTCATCCCTACACTAATTGTTCTGCTAGTGTAAAAATTACTTAAATTCCAATTATGCCTACTTTAATGCTCTGGTGAAACAACATCACCTTATGACAAAAGAGGTTTCATTTGCATAAAACAGGCAGGCATAACTGATTTCTGTTTAGCATCCATTTCTCATGTGAAGCTTGATGCTCCACAGCTTTATAATGTAAACAAGCATTTCCCATGGGTTTGCATGTGGTCCACAGTAAAATGCACAACTTCACAAGGTGTTACACCCACTTTGTGCAGGGCAAATAACTGTATCTGGGTGCAAGGAAACAGTAAATCAAGTTGTCAGCAGTTTGCATATCCTGCAGGTCCTAAACCAGAAAAACAGCATGCAGATCTTGGGGCTCAGGCAAGGAAGCAATACATCCTGCCCTGAAATTTGTACCAAAGGGAAGAAGGTATCTTTCTCAGCTCTATGAACACATCCATGGGACATCTCAGCCCAGTACATCTTTCTTGGGTGAAAAGCATTTCCAACATGAGGGCTTACTTTTCAGTAGGAAAATGAACTGCTGCAGGATGGGAACATCTATCTGTAAACTGTACACAGACACATGGGTCTGAAACGGTAAGTCTGCAGCTCATACCCTCCAGCGCATGAGCCACCACTGAAGATGACCACTGATCTTGCAAAACTAACATCATCTAGAAATCAGCATTCCAAGATTTAATCTAAAAACCATTATTCACCATTGTTTCATCCACAGTAGGTATTTTTCACAAATTAAGGCTCAGGTAAACCACCCTTCATTTGAGAATCAACCTATGGGATTTTTCAGTCCTACTCACTGGACATCCATCCTTCTAGATCCTTATCAGGAAACCATGAAAGCAACTTTGTTCCCAGAGTGGTCCCCACTGCTCTTGTTACCCATTCCCTGACCCCAATACCTTTGAAAAAGTGATCAGAAAACAGATGAAAGTTCATCACCACAGGGGCAGTTGTACACGTGAAAAAACGCATGGCAGTTCAAACTCACATTCTCCATTTACATGATGTCTAATAACAATACAAGCACAAATATGACTAGAACCTCTGAGACATCACCTTTACACAAATAACAGCAATCACAACCATTTGTACTTCAGCAGTACCCAATTTTCCAAAAAAGACTTGAGGTTAGACTGTGCTTAGCCTTGTGCTTAACTTACTGTGCTTGGTTTCCAAGTTCTACATGATTTTCCCCAGAAAAACAGTGCAGCATAAGGTATTAAAGGAGTAAGTAAAGAGTTGGGCAGTGGGTGCAACACACAGTGCCACCAGGTGAAGAGAAAACTAACAGGAGCATGTCCAGGTTGTTTTGTCTAAAAAGCAACAGTACATTCAGAAGAAGAAAAATAGCTCACAAATACCTCCTACCAGATGTCAATGATGTATTTTTTAATAAAAATCCATCACCCCATTTACATCACCACCCCGTATTTGCCACTTTTTCATGGCTATCAAAGCCATGAAATACTGGGAGGAAAGAGGGGGAATTTCAACACAGATTTACACTTCTCTTTACATTTCTCTTAGGATACCAGCTTTCTTCATTCTCATGCAGAGGTTTAATGTAAAAACAACTCTTCTGCCTGTGTGTTTGTAACACATTCATTCCTACAGGTCTTCTGAGTGAAAGAGATTGGGAAAAGAATATAAATGGTCCATAATAATTCAGAGGTTCAGAGCCAGTAATGTTGAACAGATATAAGCAATAAAAATAACCACCCTGAATACTTCTGCTACATGACATAAATATTTCTCTTTTTCTTTTATGGAAGCTATTTTGCAGAAAATGCAGTTCAGCCCTGAGTGGAGACAATGAGCTTCCTGCATATTTGAAGAACTGCAGCACCTATTAACTTGTTACAGACGAGAACAATCTCAAGGGCTCAGCCTTCATTAAACATACAGACGCCTCTCATACGATGACTACATCTCTCCTGAAAACAGACAGTGTGGAAAGGAGAATCCAAATGCTGTGAGTTGCAAAGCGTAGCAACACCAAAACGAATGGCTGAGATTCTGTTTATTTGCAGTATTTTAACTAGTCAGAGATAAAACCACAGAACTAATACCAGCAAAAAAGTTTGATCTCTGGTGGCAGCAGCAATCCCAGCAGATTCTCACCATATCGACTCCCTGGTGCCAGTAAGATTTGAGTTTGGGCCACAGCCTTTGCCTCAGTGGGTTCAGCCACAGGTTCTCACAGCTATTTGTTTGCCTGCTTACACAAAGTTTTCAGGGAGCAGCTTCCCTGTATCCTCTACCTGTGCAGCACATTGGGTTGAGAAGGACCCAGATAACACGAGCTGCCAGGCTGGGGGGGCACACGCAGGTGCAGGCCCAAACAATGCACCATGTGAGCTTCGCTTCCTTAGGAAACCAGCCCAGAACCCACCCTTAACCTTCCCCCTGCTTCCAGTGTGGCCACGTCTTCTGCGCTGCTGATGCAACATGAAACAGTGCTGGAAAACAAAGGCACTATTGACTAACTTTTTTGCAGGATTAAGATGACTATGCTGGCTTGCAACAAAGATTTCAATGATTTCTACACCAAGCACTAAGTAACAGGAACACGGCTTGGCAGTAAATCCAGAGATTACCTGTTGAAACATTAATGACAAACATCTTTTGATGTGGGCTGCTTTATGTGGTGCGAAAGCCAGCACTGTAATTATGCATTTCCTTTCTATGATTCTAGTATTTAAAAGTAAAGTATTACTGGGGGCATGCGCACGTGTACGTTCGTGCATGTGTGTGTATGCGCGCGCGTGTCACAGGAAATACTCTACAGCTGAGCCTGCGATTTACCAGGGTAGCTGCACGTAGTAAATCTGCAACAGGGGAGCTCAGCCCTTTCATTCATCGTGCATCAAGCAGAGGGCTAAAACAATTGCCACACTTAAGACAAATGTCAGCATGAGTCATACCAGACGGAGTGCAAACATGTTTGCTGTCGGGTGAGTCAGAATATCACATCCTGAATTCACAAACCTTGCTATAAATAATAATTTCCAAAACTGTTGCATTTGTTAAATACAATGCAATTTTAAGTATGATGCCAAATCCATAATGGCTTTCCTGACTACAAAGAGAATGTTTTTCCATCTCTTCCCTTTTGTTTCTGATTATGTATATCTACCTACACTAGTAGGTCGTCTACAGTGCCTGAAGTGGTAATTGCATTGATTCATACTTAGGAAAATGCAGGCATGGTTCAAAAAAAAAAAAAAAAAGGGAGAGAACTAAATACAAGCAGTAGGACCTTCCACTTACTGTATATGCTTTCTAAATCAGCACTTCTTTGATGCTGTAATTCTGACAAGCTTTAGGGTGTTTAGCATTCAAAGGAAGGTCATGCTGGCACGGGACACAGACCAGCTGAGAAAAGGGGTGAGAAATGCCAGAGAACTGGTGAGAGAGAGGCCAGGGCAACATGCTGCATGTGAGCAAGGAGGGACTGGGCCTGCACCGTGCTCGACAGCATATGCACACACAGCAAAAGCACCATCCCTGCCTCACGGAGCGCTCAGCCTCAATACAGCTTGCAGTGATCGTTTCTCCCCAGGAATACAAACATACCTGGTAACAAAATTAATGCAGTGTAATAATTGGCAATGATTACCCATGACTGCCTCTAATTCAGGAAAGCATCTGAATCAGAAGTTATGCAAGTGTCTTTTGAAACAGGGCTGAACTCAAGGATATGACCAAATTTATTCAGGAGAGCGCTGAAAAAGATGTGTGATGTCTCTGTGAGCAAGGGGGGAAAAGTGGTTTGTGTAATGTTGTGGGGCGGAGTTTCTAACTTGATTTTCAGTTGGGAATTTATTCTCATCTTACATGAAAGGGAATTCATACACATACAAACCTTCTTACATCAAATCAAGACAGTCTTGCTTTCTCCTAATTGTTTTGTGGAATAACCACTCAGAAGTTCATTTCTGTTATCTTTCTCAAGCAAAATAAAAGGTCTTTTAGAAAAATGTTATTGCTAAAACAATGAAATTCTCCTGGGAACGACTTCGTTATGGAAATGAAGTGACAGTTTCTTTTATCTAGCCAAGCAGCAAGTCTGCATTTATAAAAGGCATTCTGTGCACGAAGTACAGTGAGTGGGAGGACATGAAAATGCTATTTTTAAACCAGATTTCAGCGTTCCTCCCATACAGATTTCCTGGAATAATAACAGCAACAACAATAATGATAATTAATAATGCCAAAAAAGGATTATCATCTTAGAGGTGAGGGGCATGCGAGAAAGCAAATTGTAGTTAAGGACTTGTATGATTTAGGGGCAAATGTAAGGTTCTTTCAAATAAACTGGCATTGTGCCATGAATTTCACAAGATTTGAGGTTTTCCCCCTAAATTTTATACTGCCTTTTTTTCCAAAAAAAGGCACTAAATTAACATTATGTGCAACATATGCTGCATCTCTACTATTTGTTTTCTTGCAGCAATTGTTATTTTCAGAAACATCACTAAATGAGAAGTTAACTATGGAGCTGAGGCTATCACTATATTTGGGTAAGTGACAATGACAGCTTTTAGACCCGGGGAAGAAAGCAAACCTCGAGAAAATCCAGGGCCAAGCAATGTTTCCAAATGCAACAAGAACAAGGCTAGGATGTAGACTTCGACCCAAAGCTTAAAAAAAGGGAATGGAAAGATCCTTTTTTGCTTTGCTGACCTTTGGACCTGTCTCTCAGGAAACTCACAGAGCAAAGACCTTGTGTTAGCACATACAGAGAAAGTGTAGGTCAAATCTTTCCTCCCTACAAGGAATACACCTTCTCCAAACCTGGAGTGTAATTATCTGAGGGCAGAAGTTAGCCCCGATTACGAGAAGATTGTTATTCAATTCTGCTATCATCTACCAGTGGTAATTAGAACAAGTGCTTGCATTTCACACCTAATAAAAATTAACTAGAATGAGCAGGCAGTAACAAAATGCATAGGAGGCACACGCACACCGAGGTGTGAAACCTGCTGGTGTGATCACACCTGGGAGTAACCCCACCACTGGAAAGCCTCCATTTCACACAAAATTAGAGCAAGCTAGAGAAATCACACATGCTCTCTCCCTCTCTTATGCTCAGTAGCTCTAACACACTGGAGTCTGGCACTGACTCACGTTTCAAACTGGGAAGCATCCCCCAACACACGTGTGCACACAAACCCCCTGCACTCACACACCCTGCTCATCCCCTGTCTTATGCTGCTGACATGAGGTACCAATCTTGTTGAAGTGATTTCCATCCATGCTTTTAGTCCAATGCAAAACCCTCAGCAGTAGTAGCAGGAAACACTGAGGAACAGCATGCTATCCACCCAGTGCAAAATCAGCCACCTAACTATTCAGGTATGGTCTATTTCTGAAAGCTATTATTTAAGGATCATTCGGGGCATGCTTGGAGGCACTTTGACTCTCTCACTCTCCTACAAGACAAATTTTCATGTCATTAACCTTTATTTGCCTTTTATACGGTAAATGTAAGTCTATTAAAATACAGAGTTCCAATTTCATATTTTGATCACCTCCATCTGCTTAATGGGAAATGTACAGCGGTAAGAGAGAAAAAAAAATATGTAGGACTGGAATAAGTTACCACCGTTTTCCTTTTTTGTCCATTTCTTGCTACCAAGCATGCTTGCTGCTGGTCACTTGCCTCGCTCACTGCCAGCAAGGGCTCGGCTGGGCACGTCACCAATATTTAACCCTCAACAAAATTAAATCACAATAATGCTTTGCACTCATTTAGAGTTTTACATACCATAAACACTGTGGGAAAAAAAAAAACCAACAAAACTCTGCACTCTGTAACACCCCTGCAAGGTAAGTTGACTATTATTATTCATACCTTATGCAAAGGGGAATTTCACTGGAGATGGGATAATTGACCTGCCCAAAGCTATGCAACACAGGTGCTCCTGTTTCCTGGTTCTCTCCTTATGCCAATAGACCAGTTGCAGCCTTTCCTGAAATTCAGAAAGAGAGTTCTGTCTTCATTTCTGCCTCTTTCAGCTGCTGAAGGAAAGGAGGGAGCAGGTCTCTGTACCCAGGGTTATGAGTGTGGTATGAGAGTGGTCCCTGGCTGCATTGCCTGCGGTGGGACCAGAATCAATTGGACCCACAGCACCCCCATTTCCACCTTCTTGTGGTAAGCGAGGATTAGCTGCAGAGAAAAATTTGTTCTGCGGGAACATTACAAGTCTTTTTCACAAAAGACAACCAAGTTTTAGTTTCTGCGAATGACTTCCAGTCATGCAAGGAGGACAGTAGAGGACTTGGTAGTGTATGTGCTGCACCACATTGCTCCTCATACTACCCCTCCACTCCCCTTCACCACAAAAAAGGGTAGGACTGAACAAATAAAGGTTTCATGCAAGATAAATGCTGGTAGAGCAGGAGCAGTGCTCACTGCCTGCCCCTGTGGGCTGCAGCCACCCCTGCTGATTGTCACGTGTCAGAAAAGGCCACACTGGGCTTGCCTGCAGCCAGCACAGGAGCGTCAGACGGACCTAAACTTTTCAACCACATCTTTGAGGTGAAAACACTCATGTCACAGGTTGGACAACAGAGTAATGTAGTCAGAGATCCTATTACAACACCAGCTGTTTATCCTGCACTACCGCCAATAGCCACAGTGTAAGTGGGACCCAACCACGCTTACTACAACAGAAGTTCTTCTACCTTTAAAATGTGTAGTAACACGATTAAAGCATTGCAGATGCAATTATCCTAGTTAAAAAGAGGGCTTTTACTGGCACAGCTCATCCCAGTTCACAGACGAAGTAAGCCCTATCTTTGATTAAAGCAGTTAGACTGGAGAAGCACTTGAACAAGTTGATCAGTTCCCAAGCTAAGACAAGGCTTAAGTAGAGGGGTTTATCTCACCCAACCGCTCACTTTTAACCACGTTTGGTTGGGTCATGGCCAACTTAGTGTAACCCGATCCTCAGCCCTAGTTGCAGGTTTTGACTGCCTTGAAGCATTGGCTCGTGCCAAAGCCTCTTTAGCTATCACACCTAAGAGCACTGTTCCCCCTGCAGATCAGCAGATGAGCTCCACAGTTCAAGTGGATTAGCCGTGCTGAAAAACTCTGCTACATCCAGTTCTCATGTCGGCAGCACTTGAGCTTCAGTCAGCAATGATCTTGTATTCAGCTGCTCCAGGAGGTTTTGCTGCAGAGGACAGAGCTGGGCTAAGGACAAACCTGTGCTGTCCCTAGGCTCTGGGAGAAAGACAAGCTTGCAGCTTGGTCTCAGTGAGCATCCCAAGATGCTCAGAGAGCCAGTAGTGTTCATGAAGATCACCCCCTCCCACACCCTCTCTGGCACCAGAGCTTAGGGTTGGCTTTCCACTACAGTGTGCAACTAGAATGAAAAATATCAAGCTAACAAACCACACACAACCTTGCCATGACTTCTTGTGCAAAATCCTCAGCAGTGGCACACAGCAGAGCAGTGCACAAACTACTGCAGTAACAGGATGCCCTCCAGATACCACCTCTCTTAGTCTGGGAGAAACAGCCTCTGCCGTGTCTTAGAAGCTACAAACCTTGATTCCAGTAAACTTCACAATTTCCCAGGTACACTATATCCTTCTCTCAGCCACTCCTCCCAAAGGCAGCAGGCAGAAGCGCCACATAACACAATCAGTGTGAAGTTGTAACAGTGTGAGGGAATGTGGCAATTCACAAAAAATGCCATCGACCAAAATGCAATTAGCAGAGAGTCTAAATGCAGCAGTAGAAGGGAGTGGTTTCCTAACAAAACAACTCTTGTTAAAAGAAAAAAAAAAAAAAAGGAAAAGAAAAAACCAAACCACTCTAAAACTCGCTTTCCTCAAAAAAGCAGCATTCTCAGGAGATTGAAAGCATATGAAAAAAATACTTCTGTGAAGCTTTCTGTAAAGATTATTCTTTACAGACACATTTGGCAGCCGTTTCTGCTCTGTCTTCTAATGCTATTGAGTATAACTATGCTAAGTCAATAAGCAAAGCCACTCAAAGGGGTTTTTTTTGAGGTTTTCTAGGCCAAGAGAGGAAGCAGGGCGATAGGAAAGTTTTCAGAAGTGGGAGTTGTGCCTGCCTTGCTTCTAATTGTAGTGAAACTGTCAACCTCTGCGTTGTGTTTCAAGACTTTACACTTCAAAATCATTCCCTCTGTGCTTTGAATTGCTATACTTTTAGGCTAACTACTTCTAAAAGTGCTGTTTAAGAAATGACATCTTCAACCACATTTAACACTGAGAATAAATCTGAATTTGCAAAGTCTCATTGGGTCCCTGCAAAAGTGCAATTTTTTTTATTGTACTTGACAGCTAATCTCTAGGAAAATATTTGTGCAGAAATTTAGTTTAAATATACTTCATGCTAAGACATTTAAGAGAAAATGTGGGTTTTGCTATAAGTTAAAAATAATTACGTTCTTTTTACCTTAGATAAAAAAACTCCAACATTCAAGCAGCAAACAGCATCAAAACCAATTATTAACCTTACAACCTAAAATCCTACCTACATGCAGGCATGTATTAATTATATTTCAGAATGAGCTTCAAACGCACGTGGCTAAAAAAATCTGAACTGGGATGACTTGCTTTCTCCCCTGTAAACCGCCAAAAGAGAAGCCAGGTCCACAAACTACAGTGAGAATTAGAGGCACTCAGTCAGTGACTGTGGAAAGACATTGCCTCTGAGCACCTCTGGGAATCACCCCATCAGTGTCAGAAAGGTAAATTCACAGATAAGCCAATGTGCTAAATTTCTCTTCAGTGCCCAAACAAACCTAATCAAGTAAGGAGACAGATACCTGGCAAATTGCAGGGAGAGGGGGCCTTGCACTTTCCCTGTACACATTTGAATTTCAGAGTAATTAGGAGGCCATGCTCCTTTTATGCTGTCATGAAACAAGGAATATTTATGTTGCTTCAGCTTTAATGGTTTTAAAATATAGAAGTTCATTTTAGTAAAGGCAGATTCAGTAGCTCGGGTATATTTACGTTGGTTGCTCAGTGTGGTAAAACCAATTCTGGGTAAAGGTTTACTGCTAAATACTTAGGGAGATAGAGAACAGGCAAGTAAGCAGCTCAGAATGTGCAGGCTCAGAGTCAGCTCAGCCAGGAGCTATTTTCTGCCTAGTGTGACAGTGCACAAGGAAGCCCCGAGAATGACTCCAGTTTCCGAGTAATACTTTCACCAAACAGAAAATTATACTGTACCTTGTGGGGTTGAACAACTTTGAAGTATTATCTCGAGGTCTGCCAAAGCTTGAGGTGTTCCAGGTGCCAGGTTTCAATTTAAGCTAATCGGTTTTTCATATCCTTCTCCCAGACTCTCATCTCCCTGGTTTAAAGGGGGAGCACACTATTTAACCCTGAGAAAAAGCTCCTACTGTTGCTCTCGAATGACTCTCCTCCATAGCATTTGGAGATGGCATTAATCACCTTGCATGGAAGTCCCACCCCACTCTTTGCTCACTGCACGATGGATGCTTGGCTGGGACAAGCGGAGGTGCCACAAACTAGCTCCCACGTTGGCACTGGTTACTTTTGCACTTGGGAATCAGGGGTATGTGGCCTTCCCTCTGCACTCTGCTCATAAGCGTTTCTCCAAGCATGGATATGATTCCTCTTCATCTCTCCCCAGATCAACATAAAAAAGCCTTAACCAGACAAGAGCAATGCTGGCAAAGAGCCTTCTACTCCAAACTCCAGCACCAGCTGGGGCAAGAAGTGAGAAAACACAGCCATGTCACATGCGAAACAGCTGAGCTATCACAAACAACACCCAGCAACCCTTTTGACTGACCAGAAAGTGCCCAACCCAATTCTAGTTTCCAAGTGGAAAGGCTGCCCTCCGCTTACCATGCAGACTCCAGCAGAGCTGGATCACCTTCTCAAATATCCCTTTTCTGCCACAGCAGTCCAGCAAACATTGCCATCTAATCATTCTCACAGTACATAAATCCCTTCCTGGCTTGATACAAGGTGATTACAAAGTTTCTGCTAATCTTGCATTTATATTAATTTCCCCTGCCACGTCATGTGAATCATTCCTGTTTCCAAGCATCAAAGAGTTAATGGAAGAAAGAACCACCCTAGCATATGCTTCATGCAAGTGTAAGTGGACTGGCCAGCTACCAAAGCAGATTGTTAAAGACTGCACCGAGCTCCTAATTTTTTTCCCTCAACTTCAATAAACGTAAGGATTGAATGTGGACATAAATGTAAACTTAGACCACATCTGCTGATAAAGCAAAGTCTTTGTACTTGCACAACTGCCATTAGCTGTACACAAAATACTTAAATTTCATGAATTCTCCTACATTCAAAAGCTGACCTGCACTTCTGCCTGAGGCAGCCAGTGTGAACTGCATGGTCAGCAGAACTGTACATTAAAGACAGAAGGGAAACAGAATATGCTACAATACAAAATCAGACTGCTAGGAAAGTAAATCATTTGTGCAACTGTTAAATGCTCAGAGTGTTTTGGGCACGCTTTACCGCACCAGATTAAAACATGTCTATTGTGGTTCTCTTCTGAAAGGCAGTGCTAAGTAAAAGGTTCGTTTTATTTGTCCCTTTCATTACAGGCACAAACAAAACCAGTGCCTTCATGACTCTGTCATAGTCTACCATTAAATTTTCATTTTTAATTAATTGAGGCTAGTCTGCTATTTGAAGATTTTTACCCTTCCGCAATTGCATTAAAGCTTGGAGCAGAGTGATGCGTGTATGCACATAATTTCTTTCCAAAAATCTCTTGTCAAACTTCAGCTGTAGATCTTTACGATCAGCATTTACGCTTCTTCTCAGAAAATAACTGAATTCTGATAAAGTGTTCTAACTCTAAGTTATTTATTGGCATGATATTCCTACCTTATGTGCGTACTTGTCGGACATGGATTGTGTTTTAGTAGAGTTCCCTTGGTTAACTATTACCAAATCACTTCAATCAGGTACAAGCAGCTAGGACCTACCTAACAGGACTCCATCCCTAGAAAGTTTCATTTTGAATGGCATAAATGACCTTGGGCCAGCTTATTTACATGTTGGTTCACGCATGATCTGCTCTGCTGTGACCTCCCTTGAGTAACACAACTCAGGGATTCACCTGTCCCAAACCCACCTGTCTCCTGTTTTAGATACCTTCTCATTTCAAGTCTACCACAACTGACCTACAGGCATGAAATCCACCCAGGGATGTGACTAGTGACCCTTCCTACAGTTTGTATTAACATTATTATTTACGTAATCATTATTAACATTATTAACAAGAACAAAAGATTTTAATTTACACTGCCAGCAAATTCAATTATGACATGTATGATCAACCGAATTATGCCTACAAATAGACATTTACATGCTGGGCTTGGAGACACAAAATATGAAATGTATTTCATAGTTGTCCCCATGACTTCTACACTTAATACTGTAACCTCAAGTTTAGCAGAAGTCTGTGGTAACCCAGATAGATATAGATATATTTCTAGTTCATTAATAGTCTAATTAAAAAAAAAGCTTATGATAAAAAGTCATACTCAGATTTCAAAGACCTAACAGTGTTGCAACTTGCACAGCACATCATGCTCAGAGTACTTCATGCAGAAGTATCAATCAAGAATTTTGTGTGCTTACGCTTAGGGTTGCTTAATTTTGTGATTCATGTGGAGGGCCACCTCTAACAACAACAACCACAACAATAAAAAAAGATGCTCTGCAGCAAAAATGTAAAAACTAAAGTTGGATCATTGGGCTGCGAAGTACAGTGATTTTGCACAGGAATTGCACACACCCCATCTACTGGCTTTTTGGAAGACTGAGAATTGTAACGGTGGGAAAGCGCATTTACCTTGCATTGGAGTTATTTACTGAGCAATACTGGTAAGTTTAGCGCTTGATGAAGATACCGGAGACAACCAGGTGAGCCACAGAGCAATCCAGAACTGACAAAAGTGTTCAGAGCCTACAATGGTAGAAATGCAGGTCATAGGCTAAAAAAAGCAACGTAAATTGTCACAGCATCTTGTACATTGTGACAGAAACCTAGTAGAAGAATAAGAGAAAATATTTCAGCTGACAAAGGTGTTGAACGTGCTGCGTGCCTGCTGTGAGGCCTGCCTTGCTGCCATTAGAGGAGAGGCAGGAGTAACATCCAGCAGAGCAGATAAAGGCAGCAGACATGCACCCACAGCAGAGACTTCAGTCAGTGTTGCTGTTGTGCCACCACTGCAGCACTCAGGGAGCACCGCCACTGTAATTTTTAATTCAAGAACGTTGCATGCCATATCATTAGAAGAATTCACAGTAAACTTCAGTTGCCGAGTCAAAAAGGGAACTCAAGTTCCGCTCTGTCAATCAGGATGTTTGATCACGGCAAATCAAAGAATCTGCTCAGCTCTGCTGAAAGCTTCCCAAAGCCAATGCAATTTTCCACTCCTCTAGTAGTCTGCAATGCTTTTATAGCAGATGGCAAAAGTACTGAGATTAAATCCAGTGCTAACAGCAGCTGAGAACACTGATAGTTTTGCCATTGGAGGGTCAAATAGTGACTTCTTTTCCAACAAATTAGTAAAGCTAATATACCCCAACTGCCGTGCCAATGATACTGGCCAGAGTTTGCCTGTTCATTTCTAACTCCATAGTTGCAGGCAAGGGCTCACAGAAGTGGCTGGCAACAATAGGTAGGCTGTTATTGACAGTTGAAATACATAGTGGTCCATGAGATGGATTAGGTGGATTCTCTACACCCTTTTACTTTCCACCCTGGATTTCAAATGAGTTTCATTAAGAAGCATTTGGTACTAATATGCCAGTGCTTTGTCATAAAGAGGCATAACAGATATGATTTCTAGCAAAAGCTGAAATTATAAAACTTTTATTTGCATATAGGGTCAGAGATGTTTTGAAAACAGACTTTTCAGTTGTCTATGATGTTTGAAGGAACTCACTGTTGCAGAAAGAAAATAATGTCTTTTCTTCATTTGCTACTGTCCTCATCATGGACCACACAGTCTGTTCTTGCATCCAGTGTGACTTCAGCACAGTGGCCTGGGGTCAGGGTGATGTAATGCACTAAATGTCCAGTTTTCAAACAACAGATAAAACTTCATTTTAAAATTCATTTCTGTCATTACTCGAAGCGTTTTAAACCAACCATTTGGTAAGAGGCTACTGTTGCTGTTGACCCCTTCTTTCCATTTTCTGTGCCAAAGTTGTGAAGGTATAGTACTGTTTTAAGATGTACACCAGCCAAGGAGAGCACAGTGATGTGAAACTGGTATTTGTGTTTTGCCAGTACCAGCAAAGGTGTGTCTGCACAAAGCTGTGAAAACTATCAGCAGCTCAAAGCAATTTAGATCTTCACTTGTTTGTGTGCCAGGCAATCTTAAAGAGCTGCAGATCTCTCTCTTCTAAGCACTAATATCTCAGTACCTGCAGCTATATAAAATCCGCAAGTTAAAACAGCATATTCATCAATTTCTAGGAATACACCACAGTTCGGATGACACATTATTCCAGTGCTCGGTTTCTTCTGGACCTGAAGGCATCCTAGAGGTCTTAAAATTCAGCCTTTCTTCAGCTCCAACTGGAGCTGGACCAAGCGTTCAGTGCTGGCACCAGACCCACTGCAGTGCCAGAACATTTTAGAAACTAAGCCAATAGCTGGGGAGGTGTTTTCAGGAACCCTATGCAGAAGGCACCTCTGCCAACAAGGTTCAGTGAGGTTTCTGCTGGTGACTTGAGAAGACATATTGAATATCAACTGGTATGTTTATCTTCTTTAAACACTGAACTTCCTTTCAAATAACATCTAATAGGGCAGATTACTGTTTTAATACTAATGGAAACTGATCAAAAGACCCTGGAATATTTATTTGGCTGGCTTACCTTAAAACCTTTTCCTGCTTCAGTTTCCATGCAAAATATATCAAAACAGTATTCCTATGAATGGAGAGCCTACAAACTAACCATTGAAGGAGATGAGGAAAACTGGGTTATGGATAAAAATGACAGAAATCTCTCAGACCAATGTATAGACTCTCTCCACAAATTTTTACAAGAGTTACTTAGGAAAATAAAACTTATGGAATCATGCTATATAAGGACATTTGAAAATTCTATTCCTTATCTAAAAAAGGCAGTTTCTTCTCAGTTGCCATCATGGTTCATTTGTTTAAGGACGAAAGTGGCTAGCAAACTAGCATAAAAAAAAAAAAGGAACAATTAAATACTGGCATTTTAAGCACTGTCTGTAAGCAAAGATAGACAGAAGTGGTCAAATGACAACTGGTCAGCTCTCCCTCTGTGTCTGTTTGAAGGGATGATGGCTGGATGATGGCTGGATCAAGGCTATCAATTCATTTAAATGCAGAAATACTTTTATGATTTCAAGGCACAACAAATATTTCTTTTTGTCTGCATACTTTCTAGAAAACATGAACAGTAACTAGATGCAGAACATAGATGCCGATTAACAACAATTACTTTTATGTCTAAGAATTGACAAAAAAAACACCAGTGTATTCCAAAGGCATTCGCTCACAAAGCAAACTCACTCCATGCAAGCCCAAGCACAGAAACACGATAGTATCTCATTTATGTTCTCTCAGCAGGTTGTACTGGGTCCTCCAGATTCTGGGTTTGCCTTTGAGAGCAATTAAGTTTCTGGGAGCAACAAAAGCTCTCACTATGAAAACCTGCACGCTGCACTCACGCTGAGTCTGCAGCTTGGCAAACTGAAACAACAGCACCAAGAGGGGTGTGAACTTCCCCCATTTAACTCATCTGGGAGCATTAGTATGTGAAGGGCCATCTCTAAAACTTTGAAGCTATTTCCAAATCATGTCTTTGTCCAGTGCCCAAACAGCCAGCTGCTGCTGTGATTTGGAGAACATTTCAAAAGCCCCTCTCAGCCTGGAAAAAAAAAGAAATCCCTTTTCTCACTGGCCTGCACATAGGAAACTCTACAAGTTCAGCTAATGTGAACTGTTCTAATTGCTCAGCAAGATGGAGTACTCTTACTTACATAACAGCATGTCCAGAAACCACGAAGAAACCTAGGTCCTGCTGTGCTATGCACTGTGCAAACATTTGCTCCATGGAGTTTACAACTTGCACAGAGTAAACTGTACCTAAGGGAAGACAAGGGCAAGAAGCACATGTAGAGAAGTTAAGCAACAGGTGTTTCACACAACTAGTGGGTGAATGCTGCTTCTGAATTATTATAGTACAGGAATGCTGCCTAATCAAAAAATAGATCTGTGATATGTCGCTAGCTGCATAAAACAAACAGAATAGCAGCAAAGTCAAACTACTAAACATTCCAACCTCTGCAACAAAAGCCCTAACACTGTTCAAACAACAGTGCCTGGACAAGGCACATCTTTTACCTCCTCAAGAAACTAAAAATCCAAAGCCATTTTCCATCACTGTGCTTATTCTACCCATGCTACAGAGAGAAATGATCTTGTGAAGCTACAGCAAGAGTGGCAAGACGGTCTGACAAAGGAGGCAGTTGGGTGCACAGAAGGGTGTATGCCAACAGGCAGCCCAAGTAAACACAGAAGGGCAGGGTGGTGAGCCACCTCTTGTTTACCACAAGGCACCCTGTCCTAAGAGCATGGCCAAGGGGAGTTACTAAGGGGTTGCTCTTACACATGGAGTTCACATGGCATTTACTCTGTGGCAAACAAACTTGCCAAGACCAAAATTGTTTCACGCCAACTTATTTTTGTGCCTTAGAATATGCGTGCTTGGTTTTCAAGGTTGCTGAATCCTCGTAACTCCAAATGAAATCTGCTGGAGAGATGCATACTCAGCACCCAGTACTCTGCTAATTTTATTTTTTTACTTATCAGTGTACCTGTTTCCTCTGTTATACAGTAAGACACCCAACTCCTTGAACACTGTGCAATTATAATTTCAAATAGTGTAATTTTCAAAATAATTTAAGCCTAGTTATGAGAGTTAATCCAGCTGTTTTCTTGCTGACAACATCTGTGGATTCATAGCCATATTTTTTTGTACCTCCCACTCACCTGTTACAATGCAAGGACTTATAAATACATGGAAATGGTTTATCAGGGAGATTTGCAAAAAATAACCAATCATGATTTTTTATCAGATTTAGAAGAACATTTCCCCTCTCACTTTTGGAGAGAGAAATGTGCTTAAAGACACATAGTGGCAGAAGTGTAAGATGCTTGAATGTTCTTTAAGCCCTCTTAAAGTGCTTAACACCTTGGGACAGAAAGCACTAAGCAACTATGAACTTGGTCACAAATAGTTCATTACACATACAAACACATACAGACACGTCAAAAATGTTAAGCCAAGAACTAAAAGGCAAGGAAATACCAGAAATATGGCCGATTGCACAATATTTCATCTTAGTTTTTAATTTTGTGATCACACAGGGGTTTTTTTTCACAGGAAATGGTGCCATTCATGGTATAGTAGAGCTGGTATTACTGAACAAGCAAAACTCAGTAGTTTGCTTCATTCTCACTATTAAAAATGGTCCTAAACACTATGCTTTGAAGACAGAACAACTATTTCCTTGTAGTTTATTTTCTGGCTGTCACCATATTACCTAACTGCCTGATTTACTAAAATTAGCACATTTTCACAACGCCCCTGTGAGAAGGTTTTTTTCCCCATTGCAGAGACAGAACTGAGACTCAGAGAGACTGAGACTGTGGACAAAGGTCCTTTCCAAACCCAGCTACGCTGCTTGATGAGGTTTTCCTCCCACACATGTGCTCAGCACCAGCTGCCCCTCTTCCTGTGCTGACTGTCTCCCTTCAGAAGTGCTAGCAGTCTGGTGTAAAAGTGTTTTGTAATCCATTATGGTGAAAATAAACTGGAGCAGCTACAAACTACTCTTTACACTCTTTCATGCTAACCCAGTTTTGCCTCCAACCAGCTGGGGAACACTCACCAAAGAAGGTCCTTTCCAAGGAGAGGTACAGTGAGCACACGGGAAGCTTGTGCTGACACAGGCAGACCCAAAAGAGAACATCTGCACGTAGCTACAGGTCAAAGTCATTATCAGGGCTGAAACTTTTAAATGTAGACAGATTTATTCTATTTGAGGAACTGAGATAACTGCAAGCTATCAAGGATCTCATGTATGAGAAAAAAGCTGTAGCGTTAAGACACCCAATTTGCATTCACAGATTCATGCTGACAGCACAGGGACAGCAAGATTAAGGTGTACAAACAGGTGGAAAGAGATGCATTCACACAAGGTACTACTGCCAGCAAGACACTTGTTGCATCCTCTTTTTGGAGATTGTTTCTCCCCCACTGAGCTGCACAAACAAACTGTATGAATGTTCATCCACTTCAAGTGTGAACAGACTCAGTAGCATTTTAAGCTAAACTGTGTGTTTTCACACTGGGGTTTTTGCACTGGTGCAGAGGGACAGCATCCACATAATTCAGTCTGCTGTCTCAGTAGGGCTACAAGGCTGTATCAAGCGCTTGGACTCAAACAAACAACCATAAGTGGAATCATCTTGTATCTTCACACCAGACAGGACAAGCAGCATCCAAGTGCAGCCCCAGGAATCAAAAACTCCATACCAATGTGCAGAACAGAGAATTCCCATCTCTTCTATGGCTTCAGTCCTGCTGCTTCCCTCCTCAGACTCTTAACACCAGTTTGCTCCCGGTTCCTCATCTTAATCCCAATTGCATCACACAATGCACCCCTGACAGTCACACCAACTCCAGAATGCTGTCCCCACACTTGGTGCTTGTAGCCATAGCCGCCCCTGAGTCTCCTGGTTCAGACAGTACCATATTCCCCACCACTTCCCCTGAGCACATCCTCCATAGCTTGTGTTCTCTCTCCATCCCCTCCTTCTGCTCCACTCTGCCTGGGCAACCAATAGCTTTGCTGGAAACAAGGGAGGACAATCTCCTTCATCTGTCTCCTATATGCCTAGGACCACAGCACTCCTCAGGAGACAGACACAGAAATATCAGAGCAAGTCCTTCAGCTTTAAAATGCAGCACAGTCAGTGCTACCTAACAAGCTCCTGCTGTGTGGGTACAAAATGAGAGATGTCAAGAGTTTATACATTGATTGATTATGGACAAGTTTTCCTGCAAATGAAAAGGCAAATTCCTAGTACTGGGGCAAGTCTACATCCAAATTTCAAATATCCACCCCCAAATGTGAAGGTGCTACACAGCTACTCAATGAAACAGCTGGCCTATTTCTAAAAAAGGTACAATAATGCAGGGTTTTGTACCTTGTTCTCAAGACAACCTGAATCATTCATGTTGAAATGTAAAAAGGAAGAAAAATCAACACTAAACTGCCGCTGCGTTTGAAAAAAAGTAACTTTGAAAGGTTATCCTGGAAAAATACTGAATGCTGTGCAATGCAGATTGTAGGCTGTTCAACCTGCTTTTCTTACATTACTTGCTATTTTCTATAGTTATTACTGAGAAAGTCCCCCAAACAAATCCACGATGCAGAATAAAAATGAAAGACTATAGTCTCCAGTGATGCCTGGACATATCTCAACAGAAGAAATACAGAGTATAATAAAGATGATGCCCATTAGTGAGGCAATAGATGGCTAACACAGAAGACAAGACATCATTGTCTGCAGAGATTTTTTGATTCAGCTATGCAAGAGACAGGAAATCCAAGTGCCACAGTCACAGCCTATTTACAAAAATTAGGAGGAAATGTTGATTAGTTTCTATAGACACAAACACTGATATTCACATTCAAGTCAAACAATTGTTCTTATGACTGCAAGCAACATCAAACTCTGATCACTGTAGTGCAGCAGACACAGAAACACAGCAAGAAAATCTTGTGGAAACATAACCTTCACCAACTAAGATGACTCGGCTACAAGAAAGCAAATAAAATTACTTTAAAGTAAACATTTAGTTCTTTCTTCATAAAAAATATGTAGCTTTTCAGCAGATGACTCAAATGTGAAAGTTTGTGGTCTTTGCTCCGGCAGCCATGCAGGCTGGATTCTGATCCACTATGCAAATGACTCAAGTGTTTTTCATTTTCTAGGATGCCAGTTGCACTCCTGAACCCTCTGCAAAGGGAACCACCACTGCTGCTGAGCCTCACAAGAAAAGAGCAACGGGGTATGAAACGTTTTTTCCTCAAAGATGACTACCACCCAGTTTTATAGCATGACAGAGAGGAGTTGTAAAGTCACACTTTTGAAACAGAGGCAAAAGGTCTAACTTTCTAAATTTATTGAAAGAGGCAGGCAGATTCTTCCATGGAAAATTCCAAATTTGTGCTTTGCAGAGCATCCTTTCAAGACCGATGCTAAACTTCAGATTTTAAGAAAGATGTATAAGCAGGGGAAGGAAAAAAACTGCAAAATGAGTCTCACTTACACGGGATCTTTCCCTTTGTTGGCTGGATCCTTCCTGTAAGGATAAACTTCACTTGCAGGCCTTGGTGCTTACTACTTGCTTACTACTTACTCTCCCCCCCAAAGCTAGAGGCTAAGCATGTGTTTGCAGGAGTGATTTAAAAAACAGAAGAGTCACACAGAGCAGTAGGTGTGCAGCCTCCAAATGCAGGGGTGGAGTGAAACTACAGATGGGCTGATCTCTCAGGTGCACCACTGGAAACCAGGGAGCTGGGAACAGGTCTTCAAAGGGTCTTATGGCACTGCTGAGACTTTCTGAAAGCCTCATAAGATAAAGGTCAGGGATCTAAGCCCCATCGTACTGTATGACACAAACTTTGTCCTGTTCAGGTGTCTTCAAACATCGTAAAACCCACATATTTCTAGCAATAAATATAGAAACACTTGACTTTTACTGCCCATCACAGACTACATCTACACTGGAAGAATACGAAGCAATACTCTTGTATCTTTGTAACCATGATGAGAGCTGTAGTATAAAGCAAGCCTGTGTATTTTTTTTTTTTAGCCCATACAGAGCTCTAAGTTGCTGACTACTGTATTAAGTTGGACTTCCTGGCTCTCAGCTATCTGAATCAAACAAACAAACTCTGCCAACATTATTGTCTTGTGTTGTCTTCTGCATTCATGTTACATAGGTCTAATATGTGAACCAAGTTGAATTTTTTTTCCACTGGACAGGAAAATATATGTGAGAAGAACCAAAATGCATGTAGAACAGGTTATCAGGCTTTCATGGCAATCCTAAAGAGTTAGGCAAGACCAAAGACACAGAAAGGAAAATTGAAACCTTCCTCCAAGTGGAGATGAAATGAAACTAAGCCAAACCAAGTGTTCTATCACTCTCATGGTGAGCACTCTGGCTGGAGAGCTCCATTCCTCCATCTGGTGAATGTATCTTGACTAGAGAAAGAGTAACACAGTACAAGGGAATGTAGCTGCAACCTGGTGTGAGTGCCAGGCTGAGCAAAGGGTTCAGCCAAATTCTCTCATTTCCAAGCTGAACTGCTGCAAGAAAGAACAAATCAAGTCCAAAAATATATTATTTTCTGAAAAAGAGTAACTGCTCAGATCACAAGAGAAGACATAGATGTGTATGGCCTGACTTTTATTTCATGGGGCATACAGGAGTTAATTCTGATTCACATGAGTTTTGGATATCCAACCTAATAACATCTACATCCCTTAGTGTCAGGCACTTAAATCAAGAGGTTGAGGCAGGTAAGCAATAACAACTCACTCTTCATGTCCTAAAAATCATCCTGATTTTCCTTTGAGTCTTCCAGGAAAATCAGATATACAGATCTCTCATGCTCACAATTCATCAGTCTCTAGACTACGTAACAAGTTCCCATAATGTTCCACTTTGGCAGTGAACAGCAGTGGAAAAAAATACACTGACTAGTGAAGAAATTCAGGGCAAGAAAATAACCCCGAATTACCTGGACTGTGTCCAGGTCTCTTTACAGTTTTATGAAGAAGAATGTTAGGAAGCAGAGGATACATACTTTGATTTAAGAGACCCAGTTTCCCAATTGCAACATGAAAAATGTGGTCTACCAAGAGGTGTGAGGAAGACTTCTATCCCTATAACTCACCTGATAGTGCTTTGGTACAAACCTACAGGAGTTTTTCTAGGTTGAAGAGCTATAACAATTTATGTCAGATAAGAAAGTGCCTCCCTGTATCTTAAGTAACACAATTATTTAAGGTTCTGATGGTTATGGACTTGCCACAACAGACATTCTAAAGCATTAGCGAGTTTGGAACAGGAAATCTCAGGGGACAGCCTACCCAGCATATGTGAGACAGGCACAGAGCAGGGAAGCAAAGGGCTCTGAAGAGAGGGTTCCTGGAGCACGAGTGAGTATCTGGAAAAAGCATCCTTGAGCTTGAGATCACACTGGATGTGATACAGTACAGGTCTGGGCTCTTCTGCTCTCCGAAGTAACTCAGAGCAACCTTGAACAAGGAGAACAGGGCTGCTGCTCATACATGGAACACAGGTGAGAAGAGACATGTACAAATCCCTGGTCAGGAAAAACAGCCCAGGGTTTAACCTCTGCTTCCATGCTGTAAAAGAGCTTTTAAAAGCTGTGGAGAGAAGAGAGAATTTGGGGACAAATGGCTTGATTTATTAGCCATATTTTTGCTAGAGATTTGGGGTTTTTCAGACATCCTAGCCAGCAAAGACAGAGAAAAAGAGAGTAAAATAGTTAAAGGGTCATCTGAAGGCCTGACTCTCCTGACAACTGTTATCTAAACTTGGAAGGCAAGGCAGCAGCTGACAGAGAAATGAGAAAATAAAAGGAATTTGTGTCAAGTGGAAGCTTCATCGACAAGCACTGTCACTTTGTTTTGAAACAACACAGCAATTCAACTAAGTGCAGAAGTAAAATGCAGAGGGTGCACTGCAAGTTAGACAGTTGGACTTTAGGAGCTGATACACAGTCTGAAGTCTGCTCCACAGCCCCAAGGCACATTTCACTCTCTGAAGCAGTACCATAGAGGCAGAAACTGTTCAGTGACGTGCTACTGTCTCAGAGTGTGTAAAGGCTCTAAGTCAAGGATGTGAGTTAGCTGAGGTAACTGAGCTGTGAACACACTGGAAAAACGAGAGCAGAGAGCAACTGAATGACACCAGCACCAAACAAAAAACAACGGGGAAGGATTCAAGCAGAAGGATAGGATAGTTGCAAAGGATTTGGCAAATTTATGAAGTCAGCCCTCAGAATCACTGAGCTCCTATAAGCCTGTCCTTCAGCCTTTCTGTACCTTGTCTGCAAAATTATTCCACTACCAGCCAGCAGAACTGAGAACAGCTGTAGGAGGTGTGCCCAAGTAAAGCAACTCCTCCACTTTGTGAGAAAGCTCAAGGAGGAGGTGAGTAGGTTGAGGAGCTTCAGCGAGAGAGATAAAATAATGGAACTGCACCCTACCTTCCCTGGGACAGGCCCAACAGGCAGACATGATACAGGATATGCTGTCTTCTCTCTGCCTGGCTGAACACAGTGAGAGAAGAGATAGAGGGTAATGGTGACAAGTTCCTGCACGGTGCATTTCCTATGTCACTGCTTCACCTCCCCACATGCCCTGGCATAAAAGGTATGAGCCTAAGCAAGTGAAACTGAACAACAAGGATAATAATGGTTCATCTTTGGAGGCCAGTTCTGTTTAATATATTTATTGATGATCTGGACAAGGCAACCGAGTGCACTCTGCATCAGTTTGAAAATGACACCAAGTTGAGTGGGAATGTTAATCTGCTGGAGGGTAGGAAGGCTCTACAGAGAGAGCTGGACAACTGGCTGCGGCCAGTTTATGAGGTTCAACAAGCGAAATGCCAGGTCCTGCACTTGGGTCACAACAACCAACCCTACACAAAATTACAGGCTTGGGGCAGAGCGCCTGGAAAGCTGCCCAGCAGAAAAGGACCTGCGGGTGCTGGTTGGCAGCTGGATGAACATGAGCCAGCAGTAGGCCCAGGTGACCAAGAAGGCCAATGGCATCCTGGCCTGGATCAGCAATACTGCAGCCAGCAGGACCAGGGCAGTGATCACCCCCCCGGACTCAGCACTGGTGAGGCCACAACTCAAATTCTGTGTTCAGTTTTGCCCCCTCACTACAGGAAAGACATTGAGGTGCTGAAGCATGTCCAGAGAAGGGAAACAGAGCTGGTGAAGGGTCTGGAGCACAAATCTGATGAGGAGATTCAAAGTGAGCTGGGGGCGTTTAGCCTGGAGAAAAGGAGGCTCATGGGGACATTATCGGTTTCTACAACTACCTGATAGGAGGTTGTAGCCAGGTGGAGACCAGTCTCTTCTCCCAGGTAACAAGCAATGGGACAAGAGGAAATGGACTCAAGCTGTGCCAGAGGAGGTTTAGATTGGCTATTAGGAAAACTTTCTTCATGGAAATGGTTGTCAAGCATTGGAACCGACTGCCTAGGGAAGTGGCTGAGTCACTATCCCTGGAGGTATTTAAAAACACATAGATGTGGCACTTAAGGTCATGGTCTAGTGGTGGACTTGGCAGTATTTGGACTCAAAGATCTTAAAGGTCCTTTCCAACCTTAAGGACTCTATAGTCCAGAAACAGGAGTAAGAGCAGTTGCCTAGCTCATGCAAAGCTGTGGGAATGAAACCACAAGGGAGAGGAGAGCACTCGGAAGCTGGTCTCACAGATCAGTGAAGAGCGGTTCCCCACACAAGTAGAACCTCTGCCTGCCAAAGAAACTTAATTTTTGAAGTGCTTGCATCTCTCTACAGAAACTTGCCTAAAAATTAAGACCCATACTTAATCCCTGGGCAGAGAGTGTGTGTGAGAGGTTTTCTGCTTCTTTTGACATTACAGGATTAAAGTAATTTCCTTCTTTTCATGACTTTCTCACAATTTCAACTATCCACATCTAGATTTATTGCCCACTTAGAAAAGAAATACTATTGAAGGGACCACATCCATCAAAGTTCTTATTTCATCACTCTGAAACCTGAAATTCTTACTAAGACACAGCATTAATGGTTTCTAAGCACAAGGTCCTTTGCACATAAAGAACTCAACAGACTTTAACATCTTAACTGCTTTTAACAGATCTTACACATTAGGAGTTCCCTAGACATTAGGCAATATTATCCATATGCAAATACTGCAGGAAAAGAGAAGACCTGAAAAGTTCATAAAACAGGGAAGTGTATTTCAACAATAGAAAGTACATGCTCACAGAACTCAGAAAAATAAATTTTTGCCCATAATTTTCATTAGTTTCAAACACAAGCTACCAGAGAAACGTCTGGCTGAAAGAAAATTGGAAAATTCCGAATCTGACTGAGCTATGTCTCTATGATTTCCTAAGATCAATTCACTGCAGCAATTAATTAGTCAGATCACTCTTTTGTAATCTTCTTCATTAGGTCACAAATTCCTGCAAATTATTCTTTTCTTCCACTACTTTCAATAATGATCTGATTGAGAAGTCATCTTTGGTAAGTTCTTCAGTTTTAATACTTACTTTAAAAACATGTCAGTTTATTATGAAGAGTGGAACAAAAAATAAAAAAAAAATTCTGACATGAAGCAGTAAATGTTAGGCCAGCGTGTATTGGCTGTTAAGAAGAAAATACCAACAGTAAAACAAAAAACAGCTCCTCAAGCACTTGTCTTTTCAAACCTCTCTGTTTTTTCTTCTTAGGATCCACACTACTCATAACTGAATGTTTCTCATGCTTTTACTGGGGTCTCTCAGAGCCTCTTTCCACTGAGATAAAAATATGTCCTTTTCTCAATCATGTTATTAGCAATCATGGCAAGTGGTTTCATTTCTTTTTTTCTCCATGACCTTTCTCAGGTTTTGCCTACTGTTTATCTAAATGCAAAAGCTGCTGATCAATGCTTATCACTTTTCTCTTTTATTAAGTATTCAAATGAAAAGGGATGTTACTTCTTATTCAAATGTATATTCAAGCCATCTCAACCTGCACAGGGAGGAACTAGGCTTTCCCACTGGCAAAACTCTACCATGTATTTTCCTCCCATCTACCAGAATTTCTTGTATAGCACACAACTTTACTTTTTCTTTTTTTAAAATGTGTGACTGGTTATCAGAAACAAATGTTTTCCTCAGACTCATGAAAGTCAGGTTTATGCTATCCCAATGTTAATTGAAATGATGGCCAAAACAGTAAAACCATCAAAAGTCACCTGTCAAAGCAGGAATATGCAACTGCTGCTAAAGTCAATAGATGCTGTATCTTTTGTGACATGCTGCCATTTGGTTGTAGTTATTCCTCCCCAATAATTAACAGATGACAGTTTAGTTTTAAAACAAGGGTGTTTTATAATCAGTGACCCATCTCTGCTGCTCAACCATCTGATCTGTCTCAAGGTCACTGTCTTCAGTAACTGGGGAAGAATTACATCATCTGTCCTACTATAGGATGGCAATTACATCATTGATCAATACTTGAGATCTTAGTGTGACCAACAGATTCATATTAGGGATGAGTTAAAACCGGGCTGATACCACAAAGTGAAACTCCTGTTTGGTTCAGCCCACATCCCTATTAAGACTAAATTATAAAACTATTATTTGTAGTACAGTGCAAAGAGAGCTAAGCGAAGATGGGGTAGGGAAGATGCCACAGTGGTATGCCTTTTGTAAAGACGGAGAAGATGGTCTTTGCTTTGAAGAGCTTAGATCAGCCTGAAGTGACAAGAGCAATGGAGGGTGGAGGGAAGAGGTGTAAGCAGATGGCAGCAGACCATGTTATTTTTGTAAGCCTTTGGTGGCGATGCAGTTTGAGGCAGTCACATGTTCACCTTCAACAGCAATAAGTGCTTTAAGCTATTTTAGTTTCCTCTGCCTTGAAACAGACATGGAGTTAGCAAGCAGCAAGCTACCCTTTCTCAGTGGAAGATGAGCAAACGGGCAGCCCTTAGGTCTTCTGCTCCCCTGCAGCTGGTTTAGAAGTGAAACATGAGGTTGTGCATTCAGTGAGGAAGAGATCAGGTGAATAAAAGGAGAGTGAAGGAAGGTTCAGGCAAAAGAGTACACAGATGAGTGAAGTTGAAAAAAAGAGGCTCAGGGAAGAGAGAGAAGCTGGACCAAACAAAAAATTAGCTTAGAATAGAGGAAACTTATACACAGTTTGGATCCACAGTTTGTCTTCTGGCTGCTTTTGCCAGAAGTCTTCTGGCTGAAGTCTGCAGGAAGGGGCAACTCCCTCGATCCCCCTTACAGGAACCTGTTGAGGAGATCAAGCTTGCTTTGCTCACCTCTATTTGTCCAGGGCTCAAGCAGCCCTCAGGACCAGGGTAACCTGAGTAGAGCCCCACTAAAATGTTTCAGCAAAAGCACCTACAGTAAAATTCAACAGAGGGTGGTAACTCACCTATGCAGGGGGGAGGGAAATATATTACATAGCAGTACCTAGAGGCACTGACCTACTTGGCTTCAGTACAGGCATACAGTGAACGACAGCTTCTGTCTCAAATACAAAGAGCAATACATGGAATAGCAGTCCTAGGGAGAGAGAATACTAAACCAGCATTTTCACCCCTGAATACACAGAATTAGGTACCAATCCATATTTTGGGACCTACATAGCTAGCCTCCTTCACAGTACACTGTGCACACCCAGAGGCTCACTAAAGTGAAGTCGAGGGTTGCAGGCAACTTGCCTGCTCTGGAAATCAGGTCAGGCCTAACCAGATTTGATAGCTCTGACCTTAATAAATATAGTTGTGAAATGCAGACAAAACTAGTACCAGCAGGAAAATTATATGAGGTTTCTAAAACACAAATTAAATGTTGAATCTTGCAAACACATACACAGCAGCTACACTTCCTAAAATGCCTCTAAGGGCAAAAACTGATTTGGCCATTTAAAATGTTGGCTTTTAAATGCTTGATTTTACAGGGTGTAGAAGGTTGCCTTGTAGAAGGTTGCCTTGTAGAAGGCAACCTTCTCTGTCTTCTACTGTCAGATACACACAGTGGATATTTAGTGACTTTCACTCCGTCTTCTCCCTATAAACACAGAGACACAGTGTGGCTTAAGACAAGAAGTCAATAAAAGCAACAAATCAAAGAAGGACCACAATGAACTCACCTTAAAGAAGAGTTTTTTTATTTCAGGTTAGGTCAAGGTAGTTAATAACTGCGTTTTTCTGACAGGGCCTACTCCTGCATATCTCTCACCAAGAGGCAGGCAAACTCACTGGCTCTGGAGTAAATAGCGAGGCAAGATTTGCCCCTCTGGGGTCATTATAGGGTAAGGGCATTAGACTCTTCTTCTTGTAGTACATCCTTAGTGCATTTGCAGTAAAAAAAAATTACTTTCAAAGTTTTGTGTAAAGTACTTAAAGTTCAGTGTTCAAAGCCTCAGATCCCATTTGCAGTAGATTTAATAGGGCAGTACTGCTTGCCTCCAGAAGGTACTTCTTACCCTTGCAGAGTAGAGAATAATTACACACTCTGCCATCCCTTGTGCCAGGTTTATGCTGAAATAACTCCACTGATGGGTGAAATTAAGATGGAATGAGACTGCAATAATCTAATACTGAATCAGGCCATAAAAAAATAAAATCTGCTTTGTCAGAAATGTAGTTGACTCAAGAGATTCTTTTTCCTTGTTCCCTACACAGAAACACTTTTTCTTTTCACATAAGAAATTTTGAAAAAGTAATGCCTGTAGGATTCTGCACTCATCACAAAGTTAAGTGCAAATTCCTCACAGGTAACGGGAAATTAAAAGACAATAGGAAAATAACCTGCCCATACAGCTTACCATGTATCTTACCAAGTAGATAAATATGAAATTAAATAAAAAGTTAAATGCTGTTTCAGTTTCATGACTGCTAGATCTTTATCCCTGTCTCAGAATCCAACTGTGTTCTGTGGAGGAGGAAACATGTCAGTGCAGCAAATTTCACCTGCAATGAAAAGTAATTTATTGTGCCTAACTGTGAAAAGCAAATTGATATCATCATCTAGGAGTTTCTATCTTGCAAGGGTTGTTTCTGTAATTTGCCCTTATTTTGGAAGGAACTAAGATTAGAATAACTATGCAAAAGCACGCAACTAATATTAAATTAAGCTTGAAATCATGAAAAGTTGATAGATGATAAAGGCTGGAAGGAAATGGACGTATGGCACAAAAAGAAGTTCAATATGGTTATGAAAAGTAAACCTATTTCTCAATTACTAGTGAGATACCTTAGTTTCAGCTATCACAAAAAAAAATCCAAAAAAAATAACCTTTTCCTCTCAAAATGTGTTTTGAGTGAGCAAGTTTGTTAATTTAAGAAATAAAGTAGGAAAGAGCAAAAGAACTGTCACTATTTCTTCTGTGTTACTGAAAGACAATCTGCACAAGCACAACTGAGGAGGAATAAACTGAAAACCTGAACAACCAAACTAAGAACTAAACCATTACCCTGAAGCACCTTACCACCAGAGTCCCTTCAACACTTTTAAAAACACCATCACTTTTCCTAACAGCACTGATGATAGCATTTGTATTTTGCCACTGGAGCATTAGCTAGCTACGCTTAAGAAAACTCAAAAGGACAGGTGGGACAAGGGTTAGGACAGGAATTGCATACATCTCTGAGTGTTCACATTGCTTTACAAGTCTCTTGACTGCATAAGAAGGACAGAAGACGAGACCTTTCCAACGGCTGGTTTATGTCTGCTGCCGCAGATCTGTTCACTGGGTTTCCAGAGAGGCAAGATATAAAAGCCCAAGCTCTTAATAGCCCATCAACAAGAATAAACTCCAGCCTGTTACACTGCTGAAGTATTATACACAATGAATATATAATGCTTCACAAATTCAGTGCCAGCACTTTCCAACACACTTGCTTTCCACCCTCGCCCCTTTCACTCTTTCCTATCTGACATTTTCAGCTATCCAGTACACACTTTACTAATTCTCCAGTTCCCATCTCAAGTATCTTCCCAAGCCAGCCCTCAACCTGTAGCTCCTTCCCATGTTATTCAGCTTTTCCATTTCTCTTCCAGACACTTGTTACTATCCCTCTGCTCTGTTTTTAATAACGGGCCTTCGTTGTGTTTTTTTTAATAAACACAACCGAAAACTCAAAAAACCCTAACAGGAATCTAGGGAACTGATATCAGATCAAAGCACAGCCTTTGCCTTTACTTCCTTCAGAAGGCAGGACATGAAAATATCACAAAAGGCACAGATCAACCGGAATCAGTTTTCAGGACAGATGGCTTGATACTCCATCTCACCCAGCTCAGTGTTGGGTTCACAGAACCTCATTATATTACATGATTTCACAAACAAGGCATCTTCATCAGCATAAAACTGGGAGATCTTCACCTGTGATGCTCAGAATGAAGCATGGAAAATGGCACCCAGCTGAGTCTTGCAAACAGCTTCTCCATATGTAAGGGGAAGAGATTTAAACCCCACAGCATAAGGAAAAGAGCTACAGACACACCAAGTATAATGCCCCCAAATGAGACAGCAAGTGACAGCAATAACACAACTATGGAGAATTCAGGGCTTCTTGGATCTCTATGTCAAGCTGTGTTGCCTAAAAGAGGAAAGCTTTTCTCCTTCCTTGGTTGTGAAGTATGACAAAGCTGTAGAAGGCAGCTCTTCTTTTTGACTTAACCTTGGTTAAAGAAAAACCAAAAACACATCACACCAGAGCCAAAGGAACTGTTCTCTGTGTATGTGTTTCCTATTGAGGCTGGGGAGTTGGGCTACTCTGACCACCACTTTTAAATCAGTGCATCTCAACAAATTGCAATCTCCTCTCCCCAGATAACCTTCATCACCAAATGCTGAACACACTGATGAAGCTGATGCACAGTAAAGTGGTATAACAGCTTAACCGATGGCTGATACAGCGTGTTGCATCACTTCAATGATAGCAGCTTAGAGCATGAAAATTGCTTTTTTCACCCTCCCTCCCTGCCAAATGAGCACCTTCCAACAAGGAAAGAGAGACTTTCAAAGGGAAGGACCTTGGACAAAGCAGAACTTCACACTGGCAGAAGTGAGCAGAAAAGAAATTTGCCTTGCAAAATGGCTGGGCCTCCAACATCCCAAGCGTGGCAGGGCGCAGACAGAAATACTACAACCAGGTTCAACAGCACAGAAAGGTGCATCATGCAGGCTGCTCTAATGGCAATGGAGAACTCACATATGGTCAAATAACGCTGTGAAAGCCTTCGTGCAATGGGTAGGGGTCTGGAAAAGGCCTTTTTTTAAAGAAAGAGTAGGGGAAAGAGCCCTCAGCAGGGAAATGAAGATGAGCAAAGCAGAATCCTCTTTCAAAAAAGACTTTGATGCTCACTGTTGCCAGAGAACAAGATCTGTACCTGTGTTGTACACACAGGATGCCCAGTTTTGGGATCCAGCCTGCTCTCATCAACAGCTCTTTCTAGCTGCCAACAGCACACTGCAGCAGAACAAGTACTTGTGCTTTCTAGCATTGAAAGCAGGATCAGGAGTATATTCAAATAGGTACTGATGCTACATACTCTCAGTTTTATTCTTGAACAGCAGAAACTGGTGGTAGTCAGTAAAGGCTTGCTAAGCACACATAAATGAAGACAGAATATTTTTACATGCAATTAATCATGATTTATTTGAAGATACTCTGTTAGCACTCCCATTTTCTGCTTCCTGAAACTCCAAATAATGAGGGCTAAGCCTCAGTCTAAAAATGTTTTCTCTCCTCTGTTGAACAAAAGTGATGGGAAAAAAAGTGTTATTACCTAAACAAACAAAGTGTTCTGGTAAAAAGTTCTTTGCATCTTTGAGCAGAAAAAATGTCTTAAAAAGAGGGGTTGGGCAAGCCAGATTAAATAACTATAGCAATTTAAGAATTTGGAAGTGAAACAGTTTTTATTTAATAAGCAGCTAAGTGGTGTTTCTGCTATCACGGCTGTTAGTTCTCTGCTTTCTATTTTTTCAATGTCTGCATGTTATGGTCTCAGAAAACAAGCTAAGGTACGGTGTCTCTGAAGCAAATTAGTCAGGAAATAAACGTGCCTTGTTTGTGATAAATTTGCTACACATATTTCTGAATCTATAGTTTGCCTGTCTAAATATATTTCCAATGGCTTTTTTTGCACTTAGAAGAAGCAAAATCCACTTTTATTTTCTGTAATATTTCAAGTGCTTAGGTATGAGAAAACTCAGGTTATTTCTCAAAATATTTTTGTCTGATTTAGCAGAAGATGGGGCTGGAGATACTGCATGGCTTTCACCCATCGTATCTCACCTGCTGAAATCTGTCTTCCCTGAGGAACTTCATACCATTACTAAGGGTGGACCTTCTGCACCAAATCCTGGTGAACAGACCATACTCATGGACTGTCCTTTGTAGTCCAACATCAACACAGAGCGAGAGCAACTGATCATAATGGCCTTCAGGCCACAGGTATCCCCAAAAACTGAGAGGGAAGCTGGTTTTATCAATATAGGCTTTCATGGTGAGATTTCTAAGCACCGTAATTTGACACGGAATAAAAATCTGTAGATATTTTAAATACTTTCTGAATACCTTTTCCTTATGTCAGTCAAACAAAACATATATATACATAACTTGTGTTGTATAAGCATGTTCCTTTCATAATATTGTAAGTGCTTTGATACGATGCTGGTTGCTACTTCAGACCCTAAGCCAGGTTTGTTAAAATCTGTCCAAATATCACATAAAAAACATGCGAAAGATGAAGGAGCTGTGCTACAAATAGAGCAACTGCAGAGGCTATGGCCCTGCCCACATTCACTCTAGTGTATTTTTACACAAAGCCTAGCACTGCATGATGCGGGTGCCAGCTATAACTTCTACCATACTGCCAGCAAAATAGGATCCAAAAACAGATAACAAGGAAAATTCTAGGGCAATTTCTGTGTACTATGAGGAATAGAATTTGTTGGGTTTTTCAGAATCACCATTGTAACACGTTTCACAGACATAGAAAGTACAGATGCAAACAGCACCACAAGCATCAGTCAGAAATTATTTCAAATTCATTGCCACCCAAACAGGAGATTTTTCCAGTAACGTTCAGCTTCAGCTCCTGCCTGCACTACAGACAGTATTGTATCACAATACAATGATGTCATGACAGGTTTATAAAGCAAGTTGGACTTGACTGTATGAACAAGGTCATTTTACAGTTATGGAGAAGCACTCTGTTCCAGCGCTGCTACAATGCCCAGTTCCAACACATATAAGCTTAGCACACTACATGCAGCATCACAGAAAAGCTTTTGGGGTTCATGGACACTTGGAAAAGGGTTTATGAACATTTTGCAGCAGCAAGTTTAACTTACTTCTTTCCTCCTTCCAGGCTTTCTGAACCTGGAGAAACACTGCCTGGCTGTTCTCTTCATGCCAGAACAACAAACCGTGTTCTCTGCCACTTGGACTTACTACAGTAAACTTTTGGATACTGACACAAGAAGACAGAAAAGAAAACAAAAAATGCGGCACAATCTTGTGGAAGAAAAACATCTGAATTGTTTGCAATTTAAAGCTTTGGCTTTCTATTTCATTAAACAATAACTAGATTTTATGTCAGAACAGGAAATTACAGCTTGAGCTGCACATCCCTGCTGAAGCAGCAGTAGACCTGCACAATCATTTACTTTTGTAGGGGTTTGAAAGAGTCAACAGTTCTGCAATCCTGCAAACATTTCTGCCTTTTATTTCCCTTTATTCCAGTTGAATGACAGTCCTCTGTAGTAAGTTCTGCTTGGCAGATACAAGAAGAAGTCTTTTGTTGTTGTTCCATGTGTATGCCGAGGAATCACCTCAAGAACAACACAACATACCCCTCCCAGACCCCTGTGGTTGATGGCGCCACCCTTGCAGCTGCCAGTGCCCCCCTGAGCTCACAGTGACCCCAGGCTCCTCCAAGTGCCACTGCAGCAGCTGAAGTGCCAGCTGGCACCTGACAAAATGTAGGAACATGAAAAATCAAAATGAGGGTTTGAGAAGAACATGCAGTGCTCACAAAGCAGCTGGTCTGAGGTTGGCTCTGGGCAAACTAAGGATCAGAGCATGGGGTCATGCTAGAGAACACCATCTCAGCAGCAAGAAGTGGTTCAGATGCAACGCTTTGGGTTATAAAGGGTACAGCAGATTCCTGTGAAAAAAAAGAAAACCCAGGCAAACTGCAGATTTTTACCATGGTATTTATGTGCAGATTTTTACATGATTTATGTGTGCGTTCATTAATATAAAGCACAAATTATGATGTGCCTAGGACGTTATTAATCCCCTCAACGATGCAGTGTAATTCCATAGCCCTTCAGACCCTGAAGTACTACATGCAGTACTGCTACTTAAGCTTCCACGTTACAGTACAAAATGGAGGGGGGTGAATGGAAAGGAACATCCAACGCTTTCATAGCAGATTTTAATACTGTGGGTTACAGGCCAAAGAAATTGGCAATTCAACTCCTCTCGTCAACCTGCTGCCAGAGGGTCACCGAGGAAACTTGCCCTCACTCTTCTGCTTCACCACTTTGCACACACACCTGGCACAGCAACCAACATTGACATTCAGGCCCACCAAAAGTAACGATCCCTCCAGTGAGTCATACAGCATATTGCCATGTATTATCTAAGATAGTTGCTTTAATAGTGCTACACTGGGAATTTAGTTAACTCACCCCACAGATTGGATTCCAATGATATTTAAGTTTGAGAGACTTGGTGTTTTTTCTTTTTAAAGCCACACAAGAAATTTCACTTTATAAAATTTATGACTAGCCCAATGGCCAGCCTAGGGCTGGTATGTAGGTTTCTTGCCAACCTGACTTCTTTGAAAAAAATAAAGAAAAATTAAGACATTACAGAGTAAAAACATTCCTAGCAGAGATGAGAAGTAACTTTCCTTTCTCCAGTGATCAGGTCTACCATGCTTTTATGTACACTGAATTGTTGGGTGGTTGTAATTGGAAAGATATCAGACAAACCTTCTTGGTCCTTTTTTTTTTTTTTTGCTTTCCATGGATTTGTTTTTTTTTGCTTTTCACTGATTTTTGAAGACTCTGGGTGATAAATACTATCAATTTCAGTTAGTAGCTTAGTCCTAATCAAGTCATATCACAGTTCACTGCCTGGGGTCTTACCCAACAAGCAATCCTCCGTCCCTCAGTTGCCATAGATACTTCTTGGTGACCTTCTGACACATTTATTTGGCTGGCAAACAGAAACTGTCATCACATCAAGCGCTGGTCTCTCTTCTCACTGTTACTAATACCACTCTTTTGCCCAGTGGCACCAAGGAGATCGCTGCATTCATATTCACTCCCTGAAATTGCCATACAGCTTCACAGAGAAGGTCTGAATGCTTCTAACATGCCTCTTGCAACTGATTCAGCAATTGAAACCACCCATAGTAACCCTGAAATACACACCGAAACCTCTTAGAAGACATCATGCTAGTGGAATGCTCCAAACTAGAAATGGAATTTCAAGACCAAACCCCAATCACAATGAGTTTTAATAAGTTTGAGATTTATTACATTAGTGCTTCAAATTTCTTTTTAAAATTATTCTTCCCAGCAGGCTAACTTTCTTTTTACACTGCTTTCCTTCCCTTCTAAGGAATATCTTTACTTTTACTATAATCTGGATAATAAAAGAGGTCACTAATACCTTTACTTGTTTCGTAGAGTTGGAGAACATCTGGATGCCAAAATGACAGAAAAGAAGAGAAATTTTAAAAATTCCCACAATACTTATACAAAATCTCATAAGAAATCAAGGTTTACTTTTCCCAAGAATATTTAAATTGCATCAAGGGAAATTACAGAATATCAGAGTCTTCCACAGAATAAGTAATTCAATTTTAAAACATGGAAAAATAACTATGTTTAGAAAGACATAATACGTTACTTTTTCTGGTAAATTTAGCGGAATTAGGAGAACCAGATGGCCACGTATCTACGGAGTATTCATATCTATCATCCTGATGCAGAGATATTAGAGAAGAAGAAATCCTACATGTCTTGAAGGTAGCCTGTGCAGACCACATAATAACAAATGAGATCATTATGCGCAGCCTCGAAGCAAACGGTCTTCTGACTTTCAACAATTTATGTATGCCGTGGAACGTCGAGTTATTACCATCATTTTTTATATATTAAAAAAATTCCTGAAGCACTATCCTTCCAATTTAACACAAAGATAATACAATGAAAAACTTCTACTCCCAATAAATAATCGTTTGGCAACTTCGGTGATCACAGGATTTGAAAATGCTGGTGTTATGAAACATTTACTATTTAAGTGCAAGTGAACAGTGAAAAGCACAGCTCTGAATACCAGCCTGAAAAAAGGAACACACCCACCAAAGCATCACTGATTCACACAGCAAAAAAAAGAAAAACACCCCAGCAAAGGGAAAACATTATCACCACTTAAAGAAAACTTCCTGGACAAGTTGTGTCAGCAGCTCCACAGCATCCTCTCATAAGCTTCACTCATGCAAGGTGACGGTGTTGAAAAGCACATTTACAACCTTCCCTCAGTATTAAACAGGTCTTTAAACTGCAGAACAGAGGAAGGATGATGCAGCGCCAAGAGTCCTTGGATGGCACTTGGGAGACACAGACTCAGCTCTCTGCCACGCCACCCTCCAGGCCCACAAGCCCACCTCTGGGCTTGATTCTGCAATCTGAGCAGAGAGGGCACCACAGCTTCCCCACTTGAGGGGAGCACAATCGAGACAGACACAGGGAAGCCCGAGACGCTCAGGTATTTACTGATGTGCTGCATGCAGACTCCCTAGATGGTCTCTGGAAAGCGTATTCTGTGTTTCTGTGTTCTGCATTTCACCAAACAGGTAAGTAAAACTGGAGGAATTGGAAGAAAGAAGCAAGTAACACTGATTTTGACATGCACAATGAAATTCTGCCAGCCTTTCCACTTGAATAATTACTGGTTTAAACACACTCCAAAAATACTAGCAGTTCTGTTCTAACTTTACGGCTGTAGTTATAGTAACATTTTCAGTACCACTATGTTTCTGAAATACAATCAATGATTATTAAAAAGTTTTCTTAAAATAGTTTTGAGGTGAAATCTAATGTTCTGTTTTCTTAGGCTGCAAACAAATGTGATCAGCGCTGACATGAAAAGCATTTCAACTGTGCAAACACTATTTTCTTCTATAAACACTAACAGGAAAGCACTATTCATGACCTGGTCTAGCTGATTACAAACTCTTTCAAACCTCGTCTCTATACATTGTGTTAAAAACAATTTAATGCTCTGTTTTATAACAGGGAACTGAAAAAATATGAAGACAACTGAAGAACCATATGAAACACAAGCTCTGATTTTAAAATATGTTCATGGTGTGGAGGATCATGAGCAGATATTCTAGTAGTACTTTTCTTACCCCCCTCAAAAAAATTTTAGCATGAGAATGTCCTACAGTTGACACATCCCTCAAAGGATTCCCTGTTGCTTGCCCACAAACTGTCCAGCCCCCACAAAACTGAAGGGATTGCACGTCAACCCAACTAATTAATTCAAGCTTACAAATAGCTACCCAATCATTGAAGGCTATGTACCTACACAGTGTTTTCCCACACACATTTTACTTGTGTATTTTATGTTTAGACAGCCTAATATATTAATCAGTATGAAAAGAGGAAGAAGACAATATTAATTGTATGATTTATATCTGGTTCAAGATCTTTTTACTTGCCTCAAGAGTGTAAAGTGGTCTTTATGTGTATGAAGATCAAACCCTGTGCTATACTGGTGGGTTTGACTTTGGCAATTACAGTCCCCAAGAACTAGTCCCAAAGACCGCACAGTTCTTCAATCATTAGAGATCTCATTCTAGAAGACACTGAATATGCATTGAACTCTCTAAGCCCTGAATAACTCTCTCAAGAACACTACTTGACTGGGCCTTAAACACAGAAACAGTCTGAGGATGATTTCAAACATAGTCTTTCTGCTCTGCCCCCTGCCCTTTTTTTTGCCTCTCTTTCCTTCACAGTTTACATTTCACTGAATTGAAGTTTGCAGCAAGAAAACACAGTCATTAAACCCAGTTGTGATTAACTGGTAGTAACATCACAATTATAGCCAGGAAAAAGAAAAAAAAAAACACACTGCTGAAAACTCAGTATATTTTTATCTACACATATGTGATTACAAACAACTTTTTTGACACCAGATATGCCATACGTTCTGTGCCCACCACTGCAGCTTCAACCATGAACTTATCTTTGCTTAACCCTTTCAATCACAAACTTATCTCTGCTTAGCCCTTTCAAACACAGGTAAGTTGTTATAGTAACAAATAAACGAAAACCAAAACCCAGAAACGAACCTCCTTGTGGTTTCCCTAACTTAACTACAGCATCTTTCTCTTCCAGGGGAAACCTCAGTGTTTGTGTACCTGTGAATTGATTTTTATACTTCTGCAGTTAATTTGAGCATTTTCCCCATTCACATCAATCAAGGTGTTGCAGACCAGGCATGCCAATGGCTCACACAGGGACAGCATAATAAGCATCTTCTCTATAAGCCTATGCATCCCTACACAAATGACGTGCAGTTCAGTTAATTAAGAGGGTCCTTTAGTACACCTATAGGAGGAACCTCTAAATTCCTGTCTCCCTGACACAGTATATCAAGTGCTGTACCACATGCACTCTGTACACCTGACACTAAAGCTGGTTGGAAAATAACTGTCAGCACTGCCCTTAACTCCATGTTCCGATGGTCAGCAACCTTTTGTAGCTGAAGCCATGTGTTCCTCCTCAGAAGCACGTGACACATCACCCAAAGTATCTGCCTGCAAGGGGAGGGATCAGCATCAGCAAGACAAGGTTGAGGTTTTTTGGTTGGGTGTCGTTTTGTTAGGTTGGTTTGGGTTTGGGGGGGTGGGGGCAGGTGTGATGTTGAGTTCAGCCATATTACGATGCTAAAGCAACATCACCAACATTAGTGAGGCCAGTGCAAAACAGTGTTGTCAGCTTTGGTGCTTTCCTTCTAGGAGGATGAGAGTCTCTTAACTTAATATCCAAAACATTAAATCTACTTTAAGTAATGAGCAGAAAATTACTTTTAAGCAGAAGGCCTAAGTAAGACCTCTTTATCTCAATTACAGGCACAGCACAAACAGCCACGGCTCACAGTGCCTGCTGTATTATGTGCTACCAGTACCTTGCAGGCTTGGAGAGGAGAGTTAAGGTGTCATTCTCACCCACTCCCCTGTCAAATTTCAGTTTGTCAACAGAGGAGAATTCTGCTAGGAAACAAAGGGATTAGCAATCTCATTCCATCAAATCACTGCACAATAATAATAAAAAGGGGTTTGCTTTAAAACAGCTTACCTATGTAAGCACGAATTAGGGTAACATCCATAATTTCAGAGGTGTAATAGAAAAAGGAGATTTGTCCTTTAACTATAATCAATGAAGATCAAACATAAATCTGCTGTTAGGCATGAAAAGGCCTCAATCACTGGGGGAGAGGTCTTTAGTTAGTGTTGCCCAGTTCAATAACAGATGAATTAGGCTGACAGAGTGTCCACGTTTTGAACTTTTTTGTATAAAGGATAAATATAAACAGTCACATAGAGCAGATGGACAGTCAGACAGCTATTATAAGCTCCACAGATAACCCTCTGGCAGTATCACCCACATAAAACACAGATACTGAAGAAGTTTCATACACAATAGTTCTCAAGCTCAGATACTGTAACACAGTTAAGATCCAAATAATATGTTTTTTAAGTCGCATAGATGATTGTCCGTTTATTTTATAAGAGAAGGCCAGCCTCATTCAACAACACACTTCTTGAACATTAACATAGTGGAATTCATTTTTTGCTTCTTATTCTCAGTATACACATAGAAAAGGAATTAATAAGTATTATTGATCGGAGCAATACCAGCTTGCTAAATAGCGATCCATTTAATTTCAAAATACTGCTCTTGCTAAAATTGTCCAATTGAGCAAAAATATTGTCCCTCCTGATTGCTTCTCAAAAGAGTCACGGTAGCACCACAAAGCCGGGCAGAGGCAGCTCAACTGACACAAACTGTGGCACTGTGTGCTTTTTAGCACCACTTTTGGAAGTAGCAATTGAAAAGAAACAATTTTTAAGCACATTTCACTGAGCAGCTCACAAGAAAAAGGCTGCAATCCCAGACTTTTACAGATGTTTAAATCTGCAATGCTTCACTCCCACTATTGTTCTAAACGCTGAGTACACACCCTCCACTCCACACGCACTCACACACGGACACACATGCTCGCTCACACGCACTCAAGTGTCACACCATGTACTTCACTTCTAATAGTAAACCTGACAGAAAGGAATTTTATTTTTACACTTTCACACCACCCACTCCTAATTAATGTCAATCAGTGTCTTCTACATAGTACACACTGCAAATATACATGGCCTTATCTCTGCTCTGTGCAGGGTGGGGGCAAAAATTTCCACTGTGGCTAAAAACTGAGTAGGCGCCACGTGATGGGTTCACACAGGAAGAATCTAGAGACGCACAACCCTCCTTTAATGACTCTCCTGAGGAGTCAACTAAAATGCTCTGACTTTTTGGGGGACATTTCTGTTGTTTTGTTTGTGCTTTTCCCCCCACAGCTATGAATAAGAAGCAATTCTCCAGTTCAGAAGAGCTGTTGCAGACTTCCTGAGGTGCCAGAGGGCCAGTACATCTTGACAGCTGCCAGGAACAGTGGCAGAAGTGGGAGGGACAGCAAAGGAATTTTGCTGGTGATTTCAGCAGAGCCAGTCCACACTGTTTATACAATCATGGACCAGAGCCAGAGAATTAAAAACACTGGCAGTTACCGGGTATGCACCTATACTTGCACTCCCCAGCTGTCCCCATAACCATCACAGTAGCAGAAGTGAGGGTGGGAAAATCTTGCACCCCAAATCCAAAGCAGACAAACTTGGTTTCCCAGCAAACACACCACTCACTTCTTTTTATAGACTGCCTTTCTCTCAAACGCAAAAGTAAATCCAGCTCGGATGATTTCCCTGCCTTAACTTTTGTACAAGAGGAAGACAGAAAGCTAAAAAAAGAAAATTAGACACTTCATGAAATCCGTGATTAAGACACAGAAACTATCAAGACAGATGGGCTGAAACATTCAGAGAGCTTCAGTTCAACAACCCATGTTTTTCAGAGATCTACAGTACACTATTGTCTTCCCTATTTTAAGTTTTTAAATCCCATTTTTCATTGAAGTAATTTAACAGCATTTCTAAACTTGGAGTACCTTTATTGGTTAGCCCAAAATAAACACCAATATTTACTCAACTGGCACATGGCCCTAGCTACGAAGTTTTCTCCCCTTTCCTTGGTTTTTTTTTGGGGGGGGCTGCAGGTAACAGACACTGCTGCTGTCTTGGAGAAGGTGAACTTGTTGGGGAGGTAGAGTGGGTGGTTGTGAACAAGGGGGAAGTATAAGGTAGGACCCAGTTGTAACACCCTCTGCTCTGCTGTAGGCTTTGCTCCCTTGGGTGCATCCACGGGAGGAGCTGCCATTACTGGCCTTAGCCGGCTAATTACTGTGCAGGCAGAAACACGAGGCCAGCTATACAATGAACTCCCACTTACAAACGTTTGTTTCCCAAGGGTGAGAAGCAGAAGTCAGTATTTCACACTGAAATGAGGGGTTGATTGCTTTCTAGCAAGGGTGATCTGCCCCTCCACAAGCTCCTTGCTCACAGCAAGGACTCAGGCTGGTTCATTCCCCCTGCGACCTCTTTTCCATCAGCAATTAAGTCCTCTTTTCTGCGAGGTGCACAAAGCGCTCGCTAGCCCAGGGAAAAAAAAAAAGAGGGGCCAGGGAGAAGAAGAAGGGGGAAAAAAAGGAAATCTGTGACTCCACGCTTGGCAAAAGCCACTGATCAGCAACAACTGCTGAACGCTGAGTCACTTCTTTCCCTTCCACCTGGCGAGTGGCTGCCCCAATCCATTCAGCAGAAAGCCTCTTTTCACCGAAACAGTATTTACGGCAGCGTGACACAACAAGCAGAATCCTGGCCGGCTGCTAAGAGTTACAAGCCCAGGTTTTCCTGCAAGAGACCATGCTGCTTTGCTCTTGCAGGCCGTGATTCTAACCGTGCAACAGAACTGATGCCACAGCTCCTTTCTTTCCTGTTGCTGTCATCTCCAGCAGATGCTCTGCAAGCAGAACCTTTGGAGAAGGTCCTCTTTCACACACTGCAGGAGAATTTTGACAATCTATGACCAGAATAACATTTATTAGCTTGAATTAATTATTTTTTCAGATTTCATTTTTTTCCCCCAGATTTCATTTAGTGCTCTAATTTGGTCTTGCAAAGATATATAAATTATTATTTTTTAACATCTCACTGGACTGTGCGAAACAGAGTTCAGAAGGCAACAGAAATACCTTCTGTGCAGATGATGTGTGAATAAGCAAGGGATGAGATCAAGATTTAAGGAATACCAATCAGCTTTACCAGACAATAATCTACTCTATTTATTTTCTCAGCTCAAGAAAAAGCATTGCTAGAGGATTTATAGATGCACCGGAAGGTTTCTATAAGCAGGGAAAGACCCTGAAAAACTACATAATACTCCCCCCTCAGCATGCAATGCTGTGGCAACTAGAATAACAGATGGCAAATGAACACAAAACTCAACCTTTGAAACAGGACTATGCCAATGGAGAAGAATTTCAGCTTTACAGTAAACACACCACCTATGTAAAAAAATGCATTCACACATATACCAAGGGACTGACAGGGTTTTTCTAAACAAAGGCAGTGAGTCTTGTCTGTCCTGATTAAGTACATTTACAACATTCAAGAATAGTATGTAACTGCCTAGAAACAGCAGTGTTCATGTAGTCCTTTCAATATGTGGAACACAGTGTGCTATACAAATATTAATTTAGCCTGAACAACCAGCGAGGTATGCAAATATTACTCCCAGCTTCAACAGGGATTGATTTGAGCACAGAGGAACAGCAAGGGGTATTTTCAGCACTGCTTCAAGGAGCCAGCTCACAGTCAGGGAAAGCTGGAATCTTGCATGCCTGCAAGTGCTTTCAATAGCCCTGCCCTGATCGACTTTCTAGACCTGCTTGTTCTGTTCAGAAGACCCAGGTGAGCACACATTTTCTGTATCCTGACTGGTTATGCTGCCAAATTCAACGAGGCAGTTGTGCAGACATGGGTGCACCCTCCCAGGTCCAGACTGCCCCAATCACGTGGCATACTACCTTTCTTTTCCCCAACCCTATGCTGGAGCTCCCTACCCACACAGGACCTTGACCCTCAATCTGAAAGCAAGAGGCTTGGTGGTTTTGACATGGTACAAGAAAAGCCACCACAGCCACTTAGCCTAGCAAGAGGGACTGCAAACAGACCCCTGTTGGGTATGGCTACTTCTACAACTGTCCAAAAAGCACTGATATGGTAAAAGCAGAGAAATGCAGCAGGAACTTCAGCAGCTGACAGTGGTTTCTTGTTTACTGAGTAAGGACAATGTTGCAGAACCCCTGGAGCTCAAATGATGAGTCTAGCAGGTCTCGCTGTGTATTTCACCTTTTTCAAGTTCCACCACCAAACCAAAGAGAGGAAAGAAACATTTGGGAAGTCAAAGAAGCAGACAAGAAAAGGAGAGTTGAAACAATGCAGATCTAAGTGACCTGAAAAGAATGATCTCCTGGACCATTTTCTTTTTACCATTCCACTGAACAGCAGCAGAGGAAAGTGAAAGGCAGAGAAATGAGTACCTCAAGGACAGGGTATATAGTGTTGCAGCTGAACACAACACCTTTAGACCAGCAGCCAAAAGAAGGCAATTCTCACAGCAACCATGACACTGAAGACTATTCAACCCTGTCCCTCAAGAGCCTTGGTTTTAGCTTCTTGCAACTCTGGCAAATAATTTCATTAAAAATACTTAATATAAGTATAAAATATATTTTAAAATATTTTAATTAAAATCTTCAAATATCTGCCACAGACTGATCTTTTGAGGGAAAGTTTCAGAAAAAAATTTCAGCCAGTTTGGAGAATGAGAGCATGTAAATAAATATGTATCATTGACTCTGTTAAATTTACTTCTGCTGCTTCTGTTGTTTTTACTAATTTATTGAAATATAAAAACGGCTTCAGGCTCTGGAGCAAGTCTGAAAATGTGGCAGAAGGATTATGCTGATCAGACAGGTGTTCTTAGCTATTCCTGTGAAAAATCACCTATGTTTGGTTAATTTTAAACATGGGGAAGGGAATGGGGGAAGATCAGCAGCTAAGTAAGACCCTTAATCAATGTAAACTTCACACCTCAGACTTTGACATAGCTCCCTACAGTCCACAGCATCTTTGAAAGGGTGCATATCTGTCTGCATAGGGTTCACTGCAGAACAAAAGACTAAGCTCTAAGCAGCTTTGGGACTTTTGAAGTTAAGATATTACAGATAGTAAAGAAAGACATAATTATTTCAATGTACTATTCCTTACCTGAATATGTACAGAAACAAGGAAGAGGTACAGAAAAGCAAAGAAACACTTGGCACATCTTGTTATTTGATTTATTTTTTTTCTTTTTAGAAAGTAAATCCATACAAGCAGTAAAGTACAAGCACTTAAAATATCCTCACCATAGAACTTACCAAAGTAAATGTTTTCTGGTAGCCCAGCATGCCTGCATAGAAGAATCATGGTCTGGTGTCCTTTGAACTATCCTTCTCTAGGAGCCATATTCAGAGAGGGTGACAGTGCAATGCCAAGTCACTCTCCTCTATATTCCAAGGCATCTCCACTCAAATGCCCCCAAATGTCATTTCTTCCCTGTCAGAAATCTTTGTTAACAAATTTTCCCTTTTCATTTATTTTGTGAACTGTGCTTTTCCTTTTTTGTTTGTAAACAAGGAAACAAACAAAAAGCCAGAATGTAGCAAGGTTCTGCCAGAACTCAATTAATAAATAATGAGCATTGAGTGGTTTTGATCATTTCCTTATGTCTGAGCCTCAAAAAAATGACAGTAAAACAGCGTATGACCCTTTACAGAACAATTTTACTATCACATTACATCCTCATTGGAAATTAAGAGCACAAATTTGACATTCTGAATGGGATAGCTGACCCAATTTGGTACAGTGTTATCCACTGGGAAGTCCAGAGCCAGCTGTGAGCCAGCACAGTAGGATTTGCCAAACATCCATGTAGTCACACAGCACACCCTAGCACAACCTGTGCTAACTTTGTCAATCACTCTGCACTATAGAAATGTGTTTAACACTTTTCAACTCACAGAGCCACACTGTTTCGCTGGGCTTTTTACGAGACAAGCTTGAGTTCAAGCAGTTCCTCAGGATGTGTGAATCCAGAGTGATGGATGCAAAAAAGCAGGACAGGAGAGAAGACTTCCTATTCTGCTGCTACAACTGGAAACACAGGTATGTAAAAAGTTATTTTCATATTCAAAATTGGAAAATGGAAAAAACAGAAATAAAAGGAGATTAAAGAAGGGGAAGAAGGTGAATCTGATGGAAAATTGTTTGGTCATGGGAAAAAAAAAACAAAAGATGACTAGAGAACACCTTTTGCCACAGAGATGGGGTAAGAGAATAAAAGAAACACACAGAGAAAACTACACAAACATTTGTTCAAAAACAGTGGCCAAGAGAACAGATTCCCACTCCATCTTTGTTGGTATAACTTTACTTGATTGGAATATGCTAATTTATACCATTTATAAAGAGACAAAACCAGTATTAGTAATATTTCCTATGTCTTGATGTTCAGGAGTACACCATCTGTTTACATGTGGAAACTGCAGTGAGCAAGGTACCCTCCATACACGCTGAACTGTCAAGATGCATGAACTGAGTGAAAAGTCAAGATTTCTATGACTTCAGCCCTAATTTGACTAATACCAGCACCAAGTGATCTCTATCCAAAGGATAAACATATTCCTTATAAACTTGTTAAATGCCAGTACTTTAAAGGCACAACTGTTCATGTGTTGTAATCTTTCTAATGAATAAAATTCAATCACACCCACAAAAAAAAGTAATCTGTTTGTTGACATATCACTGAAAGGAAGAAAATAATGGCTCACACTACTAAGAAACCTGATGAAAATGGAAGAGAAATTACCATTTGAATAATTTGTGCATGACCCATAAGTTTTACTGGGCTATAGGAAATATGAACTCAACAGTTCCATTTTGGTCTCATACAGATACTATAATTTTTATATATACATACTTTTTTAATGCATATTGACTCTCTTTTTTAAACTTTCTCAAAAAACCCATGTGGATAACAAAATAAACAAACAAACAAACAAAGGACGACAACTTTCCTTCCCTGACTCTTTAAGATACTGATGCCTTTCAGTCAGACAGGGAATGCTTCATTCAGATAACAGAACACGGACTTCTCCTAGTAACTGCAGCTATAATTGTAGTAACTGCTTATACTGCTTCCATCCTGTTAGTGTTGCAATCGTCGGAAGAAGAACACTCAAGTAAATTGCCTTAATTTCTGATAAACATCCAATTTTTTATTTGTAACAAACAAAAAAGAACTAACACCTTCAAAATGTTACCCCTTTCTTCTGTTACCTTATTCTGCTTCTTTGGTGTCGAGAACATGAAAAAACAGTACTGCTTTCCCTGTCTTTGATGTCTAGCAGCCGTTTCTTAAACCAAAACACTCTGATTCAGTGGATGCTCTGCCCATTATTACAGATGACATGGCTTTTCCAAAAATGAGTATCCTAAGGACAATGAGGGGTAGCTTTATTTGCAATCATTCACCAACTAGTATTCCATTTAGTATCTACTAAGAATTGGCTTTGAGCATCTTCCTCTGCTGTATATGGTATTTCCACGCAGTTACTGCATATTATACAAAATAGTGATATATACAAAATAGTGATATATACAAAATAAATGCCCTTTGTTGTTGTTTTTACTCATACACAGAGTTCATATCTTTGGCAAGGACACGTTTTGCCTCTTGTGTACTCTCATTATGACAAATAAGGCAGAGGCATGAAGAATCTGTCCCTTTGCAGGGAAATAGCATGTTGGGCAGAGCAGCAGCAATAAGAAACCCAACTTTACTGACTCTTATCTGACAAGAAGAAAAAACTCTGCAGAGTCAAAATGCTAAACAAATGGTATCATTTAAAGCAGTTACTACTCGTGGGTTTCAGTGTGCTTCACTGGAAAGCAATTTTTTAATAGCATTATTAAGGTAGCATACCATGATTTATTCTTAGTTGGTTTTCAGCTAAAAGTATTTTTGCCTCTTGCATTTCCTTTTTTTGCTTAAAGGAAGGATGGTCTAATAATAATTTAATTTAAAAAAAAAAACAAACCAGGACAAAATACAACCGCTCTGATTTATAGGTTCAGATAAAGAGATTTGAAATGTCCATTAAATCCAAACACTACTTTCAATCTTCCTTCTTCATTGCTTACTATTTTGCATAATTTTCCTTTATACCCTTGAATAACATATGGATAGGCCAACCATATCACTGTCACTTGCTCTTTACATAACAGATTCCTGCTATATTATCATTCCATACTTCAATAGCTGTGTGTGTTCTTGTTACCCCATCACAATAAACTGTCAGAACAAGGAAACAGACTTCAGTATGTGGCTCTGCAGCATTTTGGCAAGTTGAAGAAAGACAGTAAAAGAGAAAGATGGGGAAGAAAGAGTGGAGAACAGGAGGGAAAGACCAAGAGCAGCACTTACTCTTTTGCATGAGAAGATATGCCAAGATGACAACCACGGTGCTTCACAGTAAAGCTCAAGTGATCCAGAAGGTCTGCAAAGAGCAGTGTGCTCTGCAGTGGTCTGGAGTGCTGGGTGCCTGCTGTTACCACTGCAGCTACAGAAAGCAGACCACTGCCTCACTCAGGATTGAGCCTTCTGGGTCACAGACCATCACACTCCCTGCAGCACCCAGCGCAAGACATGCACTGGTTGTCTTCCACAGGTGCTTCCAAGCCCTTTCGTCACCACCATTGTATGCAGACACCCACCTCAGCACATGATGGGGAAGTGACCACAGAGACACTGGGAAAACATCATGATGTCACTCTTTGACCCTGACACAAAGGTCAAACGCAGCAGCAATACAGAACCATTGGTTTAGTGCCACAATGCTAAGAAAGTCTAGAGAAAGTATAAACTTAATCACCTAATGAAACAAAACTCGAGTAATCTTCCCTCTCCAAACACCCTGAATGAGCACTAAGTACCCTCAGTCACTTAAATGAAAGAAGTTCTCTACGAATTTACTTCCCAGTTCTTGTAAAATATTCCTGAAAGTTTTTCAAGCTTCATGGGAACACCTGAATGCACATGTAAAACTGCACATCTAATAAGCCTGCTTCTTGTCTCACTGAAATCAGATGCCCTTAATTTGAACAGTAGGAGACCTGGGCCTTTTCCACTGCCATGTTCCTTATCAGAGATCTATAAATGTCACATCTTTATTTTATTAGTGAAAGACGTATATTATAAATTAACAGTAAAAGCATTCTTGTATGTGAGTTTTCTAGCCCCTGTTGAGACTCTGAATTCTTGAAGGTCAAATAGAGCAGACCATAGGAAGAGAGAGAAGAAAATGTTCTGCAGTATCCTTTTCAAGAGACTCCACAGCAAAGAGACAATAAATAGCTGATTTGTTACATGGCACAAACGCTAAGACCACAGGTAAATGAATCTGGCCATGAAAAAAGCAACAGCTTGTCCAGTACTGTATCTACATTAGTTAACTCCCTTTGTGATTCAAGTCCAAGACTTTGCATTGTTCAATTTCCGCCTATTCCTCTGCTCTAGATTCCCTTTGTGACACTTTTATCAATGGAAAATCGAGGGAGGGATTTCCAACTGGGAGCTCAACAAAAAAACAGGAGGTTCAGTCTGATTTTCTCACTTGCGCTGCAAGAACCATTTTAGCACTGGTAATAAAAGCAAAACTACACAAAGAAAAAAAAAGACATGACCTGAAATTATTTTACCATCGTAAATGCTGCATCGTTCTTTATTCTCCGGTATTGTTAGTGTCACACATCAGCACAATAATTTGCTAACTTAAACAGAGCTCCTTGCAAGTAACGAATTTATATTAAGGGTCAGAATTCCAGAGAAACGCTAAGAAAAAGTTAACAGTGCCAGTGGTCAGACCTACTCTTTGTTATGCCCTTGCAATTTTGACAGACTTACAGCTGCAATTTCACAATTTAAAAAGAAATGAAATAGCCTGACTGTCTCTTCTGCTAATGGTGGGGAAAATACACACAAACAACAGAAGGTAACCATCACTCTGGGAGCCTTGCAAAATGGGTTTTGCACAGGGACATCTACACGGCTACACCTGGGGGTGTCACTACAGCTGCCATGGTGTAGGTACAACCACAGCCAGTTTGGTGCTTACTTTAGTTGTAACCTGAGGAGGTGGTTTTGAAAATGAGATCTTTTACACTAAGGGGATTTCCAAGATAATTTTCAATTGATAGATGTGGTCTCATTTAAGAGCAGAAAAGGCTAATAATCGTACTTTGAAACATTATGGCAGTACAGACCATTCATCTCGGGAGACACCTCATATAGTAACAACAGAGTAACAACTGCCATACATTTACAGGAGCACTGCCCAACATGGACAACAAGCTCCCTGAACTCTGGAGCTATTTTCATACACCACCAAGGAGCCCTGGCTACCACCTTCTCAAACAAAAGGACAGATGCCTCAAGGCCTTTGTTAGCCAATTATCCAGCCATTGCAGGCTCTGCAAGGGTCCCAAAGACAAGTAAAATCTCTTTCTCACACACATTTGGGGTAATGTGGCTGTAATGGCTCTGCTGAGAGAAGCACCTTTATATATAATAGAAATCAAGACAGCTATCACCTTAATTGCACAAGCTTGGTAAAGCTGCAATAAGACAAGAGCAGCAAAGTTGAAAGGGAAATACATGGGTGAAGAATCAGATGCAAAGGCTATCTGCTCAGAGAGAGAAAATACTTAAAGATGTGTCTCATGATGAAAGAAAACTGGCAGTCACCATCATCAAATAGACTCGAAGTTCAGAAGGCATCTGAGAGAGCATGGTATGGCACCCCAACTCCCCTATAGTAAATTTTTTTATGCCTGTTGGAAAACTTAATATTTTCAAAAGGTCACATGGATATCATCACATAAATCATAACAAATAGTAAACTAGTAAACCTTGAGAACTGACTGATGGCATTCTCTGAATCTGTACTGCAGACCTATTACAAGGAACAAGAGTTAAGGGTAATCAATTACCAGATACCTGCCATGTAGATACCCCTATCAAGGGAGCAGACCAAGCAAGAGAGGATAAAACATTTGCAATATTTTGATGAGACTGCTGAGGAAGGGCCTGCCTTCCTAATGCCAAAAAATGCTAAGTTTTTTAAACAGGCTACACTAAGCCCAGTACCAGCTCTGTTTTACACTGAACTTTCTTATTATTGGTTATGTCCTTCCTAAATAAATGCATAACCCATGGATCTGGGTTATGTCTCCAGCTCCAACCATTTACTTTGTCTTCCACAACATACAGAGCAATTCTCGTTAAGTATCTGAATGTCAAGCAGCTCAGTAGAAAGTTAAGGAAATGCCTAATGCAAAATTAATCTAAGGGGAAAACCATGTGTAGAGAAAGTTAATTTAACTTGTGTGAAGTCACACAAAGTAACTGAAGGAAGTCTGTGTGATCCTAGCAGACACAACCTATACTATGTCACAGACAAATGGAACAGGAGGAAATGTACTTAAAAATATGTATTCTCAGCTCCAACTCTAGACACCAGCACATGAGAAGGCCATATTAATTAGATTCATCAAGAAAATCTCCATATCATTTCTCATCACTGTTTACAGTCTGATCTTTCACTGTGGCCAATCTCTAAGAAAGACATTACAAAACAAAACAAAAAAACCCCAGAAAACAACAAAAAACCCACAACACTAAAAAACCCAAAGGAAAATCACCACACCCTCAACTCAGACTTAATAATTACAAGCCAAAAAATGAAGTGGGGGAAGAAATAACTTCCTGTCCCTACAGGTAAGATAAGGTTGGAGTTCTATAGCACTAAATTGGAGAATAATTAATACAAGACCAACAAGTTAAACAGCCTAACGGGGTCTTTTTAATTTATTAAATATATTTTGCTTTAATCACATTAATTTTTCAGAAATGTACAATAATCTTTGTGGTTTAAAATGACTTTGTATTCATTTTTTAATGGAGAATATTTTTATTCATCTAATACATTATCCTTTCAAGAAAATTATCATACTTGACTACAAGTACTTAATGAGGCGCTAATTAATACTCCTATTTCTCCCCATTTAAAAATCCTTTGAGAAATGAGGTCAGAAACCTGGTTTAACACACAAGACACTTCTCAGAGGCTAATGGGGAAGGGACACAAAAGGCACTTGACACCCTTCTCCATGGAGGACATCCCTTTCGAACACTCAAGTCCAACATGACGGCCATCCCTGTGGCTGAGCCATGGGGGCTTGCTGACCCAGCAGTACATCCCTCTTCTCCACACCTCACGAATGACAAGAAGTAATTCTCCCAGTTTTTTGTTTTAATAGGGTGAATTTTACTTTTCCCACTCCTGTTAGCTGCTTGCAGCAGGCAACCTGCCCACCTCTCCCTGGGAACACAGCTGAAGGGCTTGTCCTACTACAGCATGCTCCTGAAGCCACTTATTCCCCCCGTCGCTTCTGACAAGTGAGCGTTGTAACACAATGACAGGCAGCCCCACCTTCCTTCACACAGAATCCCTGGCTGAGCCCTGGCACCCTGCCAGAGGCTTCAGCAGTCACTGTGTCTCACCAGGGGCACGGTAGGCAACCGTGAATTACTCACAGAACACCTCCCAGAGCAGAAGCGGCTGTTTCAGACTCAAGGAACTGGTGCAGGGTTAAAGGGCAAAAGCGGAGACCAATTGCAAGAGTTTCTGAAGCTCTCCAGAAACGTGCAGACACTCACCCATGAACTTCACTTTTGGGTTTGTGCTCTGCATTGTGTTTAATTGCAATTATCTAAGAGCGGCTCCATGATGGGAGGAGGGGTGGAGAAGAAGGCTTCCTTTTGGCACAGCTTGTTCAGAGTTCAAAGGACACATATGGCCTGCAAACACAGTGCAGGGAATAATGTAAAATTAAAGGAGGGATGAGAGGAAAATGAGAACACAGCAGGGACAAGCAGTGTTCTGGATCTGCTTGACTGGAATTTTAAATAAAGGAACAGGAGGGGGGGGAAAAATCAACAAAACCCCCACACTTATTTTAATTCCACATCTAAACAGAAGGAGGGATCACAGGAGGGCCTGCCATTTGAAGGGAAGACCTCTGGGAAGTAAGACCTGAGCACTCCTGCTAGGGACCGAGACCCCAACCCTGGTGCCTTGGCTAGGCAGCAGGACCCAGAGGACTGCCCAGAAAGCAGGACTCAGGAAGCTGCCAGAGGTACAAGGGTTTCAGGAAATGTACTGCCAACACCTCCAAAGAGACAGGAAGGGTTTATTTCAAAATAAACACATGTATGGTACCAAACCTGCAGGGAGGGACAGCATATCTGCCCATAGAGGAAGGCAAGAACAAATAAAAAGGTGTCCGAATAGCACAGGTTCTGATTTCCCTTGCAGTACTCATCTTGCCATGAAAAGAGAGCCACATAAAAGTCAGCAGCCTGCTAGATGGTGCCTGTGCCCATACCAAATCCTGACACCTGCTTGTGGCCTTGTCTTTTGTTAGGGCAGAAACCAAAGCCTGCTCTTCCCATTGCAGGACATGTCATGCACAAAAATAAATAAATACGCACACAAAAAAAAAATCCACAACAATCCTTGGTTGTAATTTCTACATAATTATTGCACAATAAGCACGCATAATGAGGGAATGAATTTATAACCACACACAAGCTATATTTACCAGTGGACTGGTTACAAAGCAAAACAGCAGGAAACCACAATGTGTGTCTTCATATTAGCTCCTCAGCAGTGGTGCAGGACAGGGCTGTCATTGCAGCAGTGCAAGCTGGGCAGGTGAAACCCAGGTACGCCCACCAGAGAGGAGCACAGCCCCATGGGGATGGAAGCTGGACTGAGCAAGACACAAAGATGCCACCAGATATTCAAGCAAAGCTATGTAGAGGTGGGGCTAGAAAGACCTGCTTGGCTTCGGGGTTTAGCAGTTGGCCACCCAAACAAAACCTGAAGGGAGTGTTGCCTCCCAACTCTCCCAGCTTCAGAAATTTCAATTCCTAGTGGGAACTGAAAAAAAAAAAAAAAAGCAACACAGAAAACCAATCAAAAAAACACCCCACAACTGGAAGTGCAGCTCCCCAGGCAGTCAGGACCCAGGAGGTAAACTGTCCATGTCCCTTGAAATGAACAGTCATTCCCGGAGAGCACTTTGTGCTCTTCTCCCATCAGCTGTTAACAGTTGACCCCACTGCAAAATCGGCACAATTCAACCCAAACTGACACAGTAGGACTGTGACTCAAGAGGAGGCCTGGTGAGGTCAACTAGCTGGGACCCAGCTGACAACTTTCAATCACTGGAGAGAGTTGATCTGGCTCAGTCTACAAGCCACCAAGCGGTGCTGAGCTCAGGGGGCTTTCATACCTTTCAACGCTGCTTTTCAGGCAAATATGGCTAAACTGCATCACAACTTCAGAAGTTACTGGAAATGTGGCTGGGCCAATACACTTAAGGCAAGATAGGCAGCACACTCACGAGAGCCCCATTTCCTCAGGCTGACTTCACAGAAGCAGGCAGCATCCCTGCTGTCAGCAGTACTCCTGACCACCTTGCCCCAGCTGCTCATCCTCACTTTCCCCTGTGCCAGTACAAACCCTCATGCTTTCCAAGCCAGTGTGAGAATGATGGCAAGCTAGATCCAGGAACAGATCCTGCTGAAAACATACCTTTGTTTTTTTTTAGGGATTATTTTTGACTTGGATCCTTTCCCAGACCTGGCTCAGAGCATGACTACACAACACTTATGTCAGCACAAGGAAGCCATCTAATGAGCACCCATGGGGGGGGGGGCAGGATCACTGCCATCGCTATCCTGGCCACCTTAATGAGCTTGTAAAACAACGGCCTACAGACAGCAGGTTAAAAAGTCACAGACCTTCAGTAAATTGAGGATGGCAGATTAAAAAAAGAAACAAACAAAAACCAAACAAAACCACATACACACAGGTTACCAAGCCACTGGCACGTCAAGTTGCCAAAACACAGCAAAAGCACAGGGCCTTCTACCTTCCACCGGCCTTCCACAGGAAAAGCAACTCTCAGTTCAGCTCCACCACACTGTCAGTTCCTGACACACACCCAGGGAAAATCTTGCTCTTTACTACTTCTTAAGCAGAATATGCAGAAAAAAACCCACACCTTGCAAACCACTGGTATTCAAAATGACCTATTCTCTTATCTTTTTGGCTAGGCATGCTCTCCCTGCCCTGCTCTATCCCTGGAAAGACAACAAACAGCCCAGCCTCCAACTCGAGGAGGAAGCCTAAGAGCAAAAGAGAGAGGAAGGTGAACAGGGACAACAACTCTCCTTCCTCATGAACTACAGGTGCAAACCCATCAAAACGAAAAGTGTAATCTTAAATACATGCTAAGATGGAGACAGAAATCCGTGATAACTGCTTCTGGTATTTATGCTGACCAGTGCACTATTATTGCTGTGGTGGCAATCAGAGAATCTGTCATGAAAAGAAAGGATGTGTCGGGTTTGCTATCGATCCTTGTAATTCCTGTCTGAGTACAATCATCCCATCTTGAAATGTAGCCCAAAAGGGCACTGTTATTCCGGAATTGAGCTGCTTTTGGAAGATGAGTCAAAAGAAGTTCCACGTACTTAAATCTCTTCTTGAGGTTGCTGACAATTTTTCCTGGTTTTACAGCCACATTTTCTGATCCTTAATGTATTTTCTTTCCCCTATTGCTGAAAGAGCCACACAAATAAAGAGAAACCTGGCTTTCCCAGGAAATCACACAACTGACTATACACAGAGAGCTGTCAGATATGCACAAAGTAAACTAACTGAAATAATATCATTTTTTCCTCTCTAATATCCTTCATTTATAGTCACTGTTGGTGTTATATCTAATAACAGTAAGTAGAACGATTTCACACAATGCTTTCCATATTGAGACAGTTATTCTACATCCCCCTGTGCAGCAGACAGTTTCTGTAGTTTGCTTTTTATTATGGCAACAGAGGAAGGCACCTCAAACTAAGCCTGAAGAGGTAACCATTCCCTAGAGTCAGGGCTGAAACCTAGTCTAACAACTGGTCATGTCTACAGCCAGAGCAAGTGTTTCTCCTCAGTGAAGTCTGGACATTGCCAGTGGATGGCAGGCAGAAGCACAAGCCTTTGATGGCCCACCCCTTGCCTCTCAACACCAGCAGCCAACAGCATGAGCAACTCATGGGGCCACCTCCTGCTCCCAAAAAAACCTTGGTTTGGGACAGCACAGATGCAGGAGAGCTTCCAGACACTACAAGGGCTGAGTTCCTGTTTGCAAAGCCTTGGAAAAATGCTAGATAAGAGGTAAGTGCATATTGCTATTAGCACAAGGCTCATGTGGATAAGCAGAGGCCTTGATTGACAGCACTGCTCTCCCCCTCCATTGTTCATCAATGGGAAAATTGCTGAAAAAAACCCTGGGAAACACACCCAACTCACACCATATCCAAACTAAACAAAGGGACAAAAAATAAATGCATCCTGAGCATTCACTGTATTTTATGTTCTTTTTGTAATGGATTACAATTCCTGCGATGTCAATAATGTATACAATGACAAGTAAACTCAGAGTACACAGGAAGATGCATAAGGAGCAGAAGGTCAATCCATACCATCAGATACAACATGTCACACATGAAAGATAACACAACCCGGTGGATTAAGTCTTATTCAGTATCATATTATATTATAATCATCATATTATTGCATCCAAAACTGGGTCCAAAAATACATGTGAAAACACATATTCCAAACATGGCTAGAACAACAGTACCAAACAAAATATATGATACTAATTCAAGTATTTGTAATTCAAGACAATTTTACAAATTGTCCATTGTAGCTGGAAAACAGAGAAACACAGCCCTGAAAAAGGACTGGAACAATACTGACCCAAAAATTGTTACGTGATCATGTTTAGCGTGCATTAAAGTATATTCATAAAACTGGGATTTTTGAAGGTAGGAAAAAATGTAACAAAAACATTTAATTAATGAATTAAATGTAAAAAATAAGGAAAAATCAAAGATATAAATCAGAAGAAATATGAGCTAAGAACTATGAAAATATTTTGTGTGCACATTTGTGTGAAATTCAATACAATTCCTGGTATCTTGGATCACACCTGTCTATGTTTTCCAGACCTCGGTTTCAGAAGCTTACTACCTTTTTTTCTGCATGGTTTCAGAAGGACTGCAGTCTCTTTAACAGTGAAGTTCTGTCCTCCAACACACACATGTTCCCAATGACTCCAACCAGCTTAAGGTTAACTATAAATACAATGGAAAATCTGAGGTAGCTTGTTGCCTAATTTTTCCATTTTTTCTGTTGTGCATAATGAATATAAAATGAATATTTGAATTAACAATTAGGACAGACAAAGGCTCTAATATTTTACAAACTATTTCATGCAAAATAGTAGATATGTGTTCTAGGTCTCTGTTTTTCAGACCTTTATTGCCAAATTCTGAATTCTTTTCGTTCCATTATCACTTTCAACAGTCTATTAACACAAAGCAGAGCCCTGCTAATTTGCAGTAATGTTTAGAATACCTACTCTAAATTTATGGAAGAAATCAATAAAGTAATCAATCAACAAAAAGGAACAGAAAAGTGACAAAACACCTTCTGTTCTATTACTGTGGCAATTCTAAATGGTGTTTTAATTACTCATATAAATATCTCTAATGCATTAGTAAATGTGATGTATCACATATCCTATTATTATTATTATTATTATTATTATTATTATTATTATTGGGTCCTAGTTCAGGAACATGGTTCCTTTCAGGAATACAAAGAAGGCATCTGAATACTTTTTTTGTATTTGATTCTACCTGGTCAGATGCTGCCCTGCTTTGGATCTGGAACACCACAAGAGTACTCCACAGCACTCTGCTGAGAGCAGACCCATAGAGAAAGTCATGTAATGTCACACAGCCTTGTAACAGACCACACAACACAACCACGGGGCAGAAGCACCTCTCCACCACTCCTTCCTTAGCTCCAACAAGCAGCTGCTAGGACTGCAGCTTGAAAGGGGAGGCAACCAATATCCTATACCTTGACATCCCACTGAGAAAATGAGGATAAAACAACGAGCTAGTGAATATCTTTGGGAAGAGAAGTCAGGGTCTGCCTTGCCAAGCTCCTCCTCCCTTTTCCTCGACATGTGAAACTCTGTGCATCTTCTGTGCACAAGCACCCCAGGCAATGCCATTCTCACTCATCACAGCCACGTTCACCCCACCCACCCAGTAGCTATGTTCAACCAGTAACTAACATTCTTGTCCCCGGAGAGACCCCAACAGCACAAAGAAAGCTACGAAACCCATGAGTGAAATTCTGCATTTTCAAATGATGACAATGAGCTTCAAAGGAGAGACTTTAGTGCACACAGCCCCACAAATACAGCCCCTTTTTATCTCAGCAGGGCACATAAAGGGTTAACTAACCTCTACTGCTTATATTAAGTATTAATCTCACCCCTCCCTTATTTAGCAATTTCCTCTTTAAGCCCTGGCATCTCTTCTTCATTTCCCCCACAATCTTGGGTCCTTTTCCTCCTCAGATTATCATCTACTGGAAGTTCCCCCTCCCTGACCACTGCCCACATCCCAGTCTTTGTTCTGGCTCCCTACAGTGCTCTGTGTCTTGATGGGCTTCACATTCACTCCAAATCTATTGCTCTCCTGGTCTTCAAAGCTTGTGAAGCAGGTTTTCACTCAGCTGCCCTCACCTTCCAGGTTGGGGAGTAGCACATGGAAGCTGGAAGGAAGAACTCCACGATCACCAGGCACCATGAGAGCAGGGCTTTGCAACTGAAACCCAAGGTGGAAATGCACGCTGTGTCTTATTTAGTTCAAAGTCGAAATGTTTCTGTCTAGGATGTCTGTTTGTATCTCAAGTCACAAAGAAGCCATTAGTACCAATAATGTGTCATTATGGGGGCGTCAGTAGAGACTCCACAGCTAAGGTTAATTTGAGATGCATAATTTAATGCAGAACTAAAATCCCTCCATTTCACACTTTACTGACTGAATTCAAATCATTCTTCCAAATTTGACACAGCAGCTCTTAAGGGGACACTTGATTTTTTTTTATTTTATTTTTATTTTTTTTATTTTCCCTTTTTTGGGGGGGGCAATTTTAAGTAAAATACAAGTTACCTATTGCAGAAGAAAAATGTACAGATCCTCCATTTACAACCACTTTAACCTGTGTTCCCCCTCACATTTCTTTTCTGCAGCTTCATAAGGCTTCATACTTCACACATTCATTCTGACACATTAGAATATGCGTGATACAGGCCACTTCCACAAGTTAAAACAAAACCAAACCTGCTCAGAGTTAAAATTTCACTCATCATAACCCCAGTGACTTTGCCAAGAACAGCTGACAACACTGCTTATCATAAACATACCACATCGCTTAGGTAACAGTAGTACCCACACAATTCTCTTAGTATTTCTTGGTATTTCTAGTCTCAAGGTCCTGCTAAAATACATTAAATACATAAACCTTGCTTTTCACACAGAAAACTGAGGCAAAGACAGAAGGATGCTGTGATTCGACAAGTGTTTCAAGATGGTCCAAGTCTCCCAAATCCACTGATAATTTGTTTTGTCAGGCAACTTCTCTGAGAACAGCTGATAAAACACAGAAATAATTAAGCAAAAACTCATCACAACATAACGAAGCAGCATGATAGTGAGATCTCCATGCCGCTGAAGCAAAGATGCTATCAAACATCTCCTGCCTGTTACTGTGGATTCTTCAGTAAAGCTCACATAATGCTACAAAAATGCATAGAAATGTTTAATGATTTTTGTCAGCTGACACAACTAGATTTTGCTCTGAACTTTCAAGAAATCAAAGTTCAAGCACACAGACATTCTTTGGAGAGCTGCCCTCAATGCTAAAAATGGCAATGGAATTGCAAAAGGGGCGGAGGGAAGAAAATTCCAAGAAATCTTTGACTCATCCATTGTAATTCATCAGGTTTTTGGAGCAGAGAATGGAATGCCGTCAAGCTAAAACTGACAGAGCTATTTTCTGATCTCTAAGTGATGTCAATACTTCACAAAGCCACAAGTGCTCTGCAAAATTCTAAGAATGACTCTTAAATTTTGTTAGATTGGGGAGGGGGGGAACCCAGAGCTAAAAGAGGCAATTGAAATTAAACTCCTACGTAGGTGTGCTTTTGAATACTGAGAGTATTAGGCTTCACAGTTTTGTGCTATCTGTGACTCAGACTTGCTTCCACAGGTGTCAAGAGACAGGGGACATAACTGGAGCTCTGCAGAAACCTGCTGCTTTGTGATTATTTTTTTTAACTATATATTAAAAATATTATCCTCAAAGACAGACAAAAGCAGGCTTTTCCACTCAGCACAGACTTGAATCTTTTCAGTCGACAGATTTTACTGTCCTCTTAACTTTCATCTAGTGAAGCAGACTTAAGGTTTTCAGAACAACATGATGTCAACCAAGTCTAACTGGTAAAATGGCTTCAAGAAAGTTCTGAGAATAACATATCTACTCTGGCATTTCAACACACTATTTTTAATTGCAGCTCATTAAAAATTTAATAGAAGAAAAATTATATTCACTTCCAGCACTGTTCCGTCAATGTAGTGAGATAATCGTGCTGCTGTATTGTACATAAAGCAATATTTATGAGTAGTGGTTTAGGTAATTTAATGGAAAGGCAGAAAGCAATGATTCATTCCTTGTTCTATCTGTTGCTGAAACATGACTTTTGCCAACTGCAGAGCCCAAGCAGGCACACAGAGAGATTGGTTTCAAATGCTAGTAAAACAGAGACTGGGAAAATGAAGAGACAAGTCAGTTGAAATGCCAACCAAAAAGAAAAAAAATCTGGATTGCAGATAAGAAGTACTTTACAGAGCAGCATACAAATACAGGCCTCTGAGGTAATTTAAACCAAATGTAGATTGAAACTGAAGTTGTTTAGTGAGTCAGCACAGTAAAAGGACACCAAAATTACATCCGAGAAAAGTGCAATTCTTTTTGTATAAAATGCTGTATTTTATTCCAAATTTACCAGAAAACAAATTAATTGTCTCTTTTGTGTTGAACCTCTTTCGTTTCCTTTGCACTCAACCTCTGTCTTCCAGAAACAAACTGCATACAGGCTGACTAGTGAATTCTGATGTCTAGGACTTGAATTTTCCTTTCACAAAAGTTTCATCTCCAGACCATGAAATATTAATAAACAATCACTGGCATGAACACTACTGACCATCTTCCAAGTTATGATTACTTTCCTCTGGAAATATTTTTTTTTTTTACATTAATAGTTAAAACCAAAACTACAGAGAACCATTACAGGCTCTGCCTTCCAGACTCTGTCATCCCAGAGGTTTCAGTCACCTACAGCTCAGAGCAGACCAGGACTTCAGTGCTAAATATGCTCAACATCAGTCAAAGAAAGGCTTAGCCTTGTATCTGCCTTAAACATTTTTAAAACCATAACCATTTTTAAACTTACAAAGCAATTTTCATCTCACTCTTGCCTCATACTTTCACAAAAACGTAATTCTGTGAAAGCCACAACAATTGCTTGTTCAACAGAGACTGCTACTCTCTGAAGTGCTTTCTGAGATAGACTTGTACGGACAGACGTGGGTAGAAATGAATACTCCAAAAATATCCACAATAGATAATGAGCAGTGTCTAGAAACAAAACAGAAAAAAAAAATGTACTGCAACTGCAGCCCAAATTGGAACGAATGCCTACAGTAGCAACAGTACAGGAAGAGCAGAATGTTATTGTACATTACTGGCATGCAGCCCGTAATTACAAAAAATACTGCAGTATTCCACGGTAACAGCATAAAATATTATCATTTCAAACAAGCAGCTGCAGCACCCTGACCACAGCAATCAGAGAGCAGAGAGCCAGGGGAGGAGAGGGCGGCCAGCTGCCAAAGGATCCCCACTGCAGAGGGTGAGCAGGCCACAGGGCTGGTGGCCCCAGGACAGCTTCTCCTCGCACCCATGGCTCCACTCCATCAGGGCACAAAGGGCCACTGCTCAGCAGCAAAGGGCTCTCACATGGGCTCCAGCTGCCGAGCCCTCTAGCAGAGGGGAAGCATGATGGTCACTCTGCGTTCTGCCTCTTGCTATAGTGTGCCCTCTGCCAAATTTGCATTTTCACATTGTCTTGGATTCAATAAAATCTTCCACCATTCCAGCACCCCTACACTAACTAACCCCTGTGTTACCCAACCCCCTCTAACACCCAGCCAAGAGGTTTTAGCAGTGGCCTAGCAAGAGGCTCCCAAAGCATGGGTTGGCATATGCTGCCATTATGATGGCTATCATTCGCCTCCCCAGATGGCTCAGTTGCTCCACCATATATCAGCAAAATGGGAGACAACGTGTCCACAAGTTCATCAGCCACGCTCTTCTCAACTGCTCTACTCAAGGACTGCCAGCGCAGATTGCAGTCCCACCATGGCAAACAGAAAAACCCAAAAAGCTACAATTAAGTCCGTCTGCTCACTGGCATGCACTGCATACAAATGAATAGTCCTAGCTCAGCATTTGTAGAAATAACATCTATCACATTTAGTCTCTACATGGATCATAAAAAAAGACCATCTAAGAATCGTAGAATCAATCGGTTTAGAAAAGACCTCCAAGATCATCAAGTCCAACCCTTGATCCAACACTGCTGTGGTTACTAGACCATGGCACTAAGTGCCACATCCAGTCTCATCTTAAAAACCTCTAGGGACAGTGAATCCACCACCTCCCTGGGCACCCCATTCCAATGTCTGATTACTTTCTCTGCAAAAAATTTCTTCCTAATATCCAACCTAAACCTCCCCTGCCCCAGCTTTAGACTGTGCCCTTTTGTCCTACTGCTGGTTGCCTGGGAGAAGAGACCAACCCCCACCTGGCTACAACCTCCTTTCAAGGAGTTGTAGAGAGTGATGAGGTCATCCCTGAGCCTCCTCTTCTCCAGGCTAAACAACCCCAGCTCCCTCAGCCTCTTCTCATAGGACTTGTGCTCCTTCACCAGCCTTGTTGCTCTCCTCTGGACCTGCTCCAGCACCTCAATATCCTTCCTGAACTGAGGGGCCCAGAACTGGACACAGTACTCCAGATGTGGCCTCACCAGCCCTGAGTACAGGGGAAGAATCACTTCCTTGGACCTGCTGGTCACACTGTTCCTGAGACAGGCCAGGATGCCATTGGCCTTCTTGGTCACCTGGGCACACTGCTGGCTCGTGTTCAGCTTCCTGTCAATCCAAACTCCCAGGTCCTTTTCTGCCTGGCTGCTCTCCAGCCACTCTGTCCCCAGCCTGTAGCGCTGCAGGGGGTTGTTGTGGCCAAAGTGCACTTGGCCTTGTTGAACCTCATCCCGTTGGAATCAGACCACCTCTTCAGCTTGCCCAGGTCTCTCTGCAGAGCCCACCTGCCTTCCAGCTGATCCACACTCCCCTCCAGCTTGGTGTCGTCTGCAGATTTGCTGATGATGGACTCAATCCTCTCATCTAAATCATCGATAAAGATATTAATCAGAACTGGGCCCAACACTGATCCCTGGGGGACACCACTACTGACCAGCTGCCAACTGGATGCAGCACCGTTCACCACCATTCTCTGGACCCGGCCCTTCAGCCAGTTCCTCACCCAGCACAGAGTGCCCCTGTCCAAGCCATGGGCTGCCAGCTTTTTCAGGAGAATGCTATGGGAGATGATGCCAAAGGCTTTGCTGAAGCCCAGACAGACCACATCCACAGCCTTCCCCTCATCCACCAGGCGGGTGATCTGATCATAAAAGGAGATCAGGTTGGCCAGACAGGACCTGGCCTTCCTAAACCCGTGCTGGCTGGGTCTGATTCCTTGTCCATCCTGTAGGTGCTGTGTGATTGCACTTAGGATGATCTGCTCCATAACCTTGCCAGGCACTGAGGTCAGGCTGACCTGTCGTTTCCCAGGTCCTCCCTACAGCCCTTTTTGTGGATCGGTGTGACATTCGCCAATGTCCAATCATCTGGGACCTCCCCAATGAGCCAGGACTGTTGGTAAATGATGGAGAGTGGCTTGGTGAGCTCTTCTGCCAGCTCCCTCATCATGTCTCAGTCACATGTTTTCTGCAAACTTTATGCACTTGCAGAACTAGCAAGAGGAAAAGAAAAGCAGAAACCGGAACAACAAGGTTAGCAGAGAAGGAAACACTGTTCAAATGAATGTTACTTATTTGTAATGCACTATCCTGGTTTCAGCTGGGATACAGTTCATTTTCTTCCTAGTAGCTGGTAAATGTTGTGGGGTTTTAATTTAGTATGTGAATAATGTTGATAATACACTGATGTTTTAGTTGTTACTCAGTAGCCAAGGACTTACCCTAAGTCAAGGACTTTCCTGTTTCCCATGCTCTGCTAGCAAGGAGGTGCACAAGAAGCTGGGCTGGAGCATGGCCAGGACAGCTGAGCCAAACCAGGCAAAGGGATATTCTATACACTAGAACATCCTACTCAATATATAAAGTGAGTGAGTTGCCCAGGAGGGGCTGATCACTCGAGAACAGGCTGGGTATTGGTCAGCAGGTGGTGAGCAACTGTGTTGTGCACTACTTGTTTTTCTTGGATTTTATTTCTCTTCTGGTTATCTCCCTTTTTGTTACAGCTTCATCATCATTATCATCATCATTATTACTATTACATTTTATTAAACACCTCTTATCTCAACACAAGGGTTTTACCTACTTTTTTCCAGTTCTCTTCCCCATTCCACTGCAGGAGTGCAGGGAGCGAGTGGCTGCATAGTACTTGGTTGTCATTTGTGGTTAAACCACAACATTCATGCTTCCTATGTAGGCTGCAAAGAGTACAGATTATCCAGACAAAACTGCAAAGCCCGAGTTTTGCCTCAGCTACCAATGCTAAGGTACTTGGCCTCTCCCCACAGACCAAGAACTCTGAAGTTTAGTTTGAAATACACGAACACTGTTGGGACAGCACCTTTTAGAGAAACTGTTTCTCATGCTCCAACCAGAGATATGCTGTTTTTAGGAGAGAGCAAATTAACTGCCATACCTAAATACCTGCCAGTTCACCCACACTTTTCATCTTTCCCACACCAGATTTTCTCTGCCAAACAAAAAAGGGACTGTAGTATATATTTGTAACATATATGCAACAAACTGCAGTAATACATGCAGTAGATTGAAATACTGCATTTTTGTATCCTCACAGCCAATTCATTGGCTTAAGGATTCGAAGTCCCACAGGGAATATTGCAAATACACATAAAAGTCTCTGGGTCCTGGATTTGACTCTCTGATGTAACAGATGTGTAAAGTAACACATAACCAGATGCCTCTCCAGTAAATGCACAACTACAGACTGGACAAACTAAAAATGTTGTGTCCAAGGGCAAGGGAGAAGGGGAAGAACAAGAACAGTCACATATATAGCAAGGAAAGAAAAATTTAGGCTTTATGGATTTCTTGTCTACAATGCTGTAATTTTTCATGTCTGTAATTCAGCTATGGTATCACAAGAGAGGACTTTTTAGGAGGTGGGAGTCCAGCCATTGTGGCCTGGTTTGTACCATGTCAGGCTGATCAACTGTTTCTGGATGTCTTTGAAATTCCAGTGTCCTACCTCCAAAGCCTCCACTGTGACTTCAAAGACATTCATCCAGAAGAGAAGTATAACTTCTTTAGAAGAAAAAAATCCTCTGGAAAAATAGCATACGGCTGTATAATGGTAAACACCACAGAGGCCTTTCTGTGTTGGTGTGTTGGCCTCCCTGAGTTGGTGTGTCCTGGCCACAGTGGCCTGGAGAAAACAGCTGGTGTGCTTTCACAATGAGCTTATAAAGCAGAGGAGAACATTGGGTGAGAAAGTCAAAAACTTGTTTAAAAGCCCCAGCTTCAAATTTCTGGCTACTCCCATTTCATGAAGTAAGTTAAAACAACTCTCTACTATAAAGTATGTGAACCACTGACTTCAGATCTGGATCCCACCTTTTGCAAAGCTGCTGGTGGGCTTGGATCCAAGGCTTTGGTTCAAGCTCTCAGGTACTCCATACTAAAATGACTTATACCATACATCCTTTACAATAAATAGCCTCACAGTGAGGAGCATTGGCATGGTTCACTTTTACATCACTCTCTTGAAAGTTTAAGGAAAGTACTGAAAACATTACAGCTTTTGAATATTTTGCCTTATGTGGTTTACAGTGAGCACAGTCAACGGCTGCATAAGCTTCACTCATTTCCATGTGACATCCTATGTGGTGTGAATACCAGGTAATACTAACCAGAGCCCAGCAGAACATACATGGGAGCAGTGACACAGGCACGGCCACATCTCACCACAGCGGTGCCCTGCATGGTGCCACTATGCTCTCCTGACTGCCTTGCAGTGAAGGTCTCTATTCTCTGTTCCTACCACCTCCTCTTTACAAAGGCTCACAAACACATATTGAAACAAATGAATAATTCCATTATGTGCCTGGCAGCACGCACTTTCCTTCTGATTCATAAGAGCAGTGCCCTATTGAAAAGATCCATATATAGGGTGTGAAAAAAAAATAATCTAAAGAAGTCTCCAACAAGCACACATATTGTCAAAGCCTCATTTCCACTTAACACAAGTTACTTTGGGATCTAATGCAGCTGATCTGAGAGGAAAATACAAACAAACAAACAAAGTCTTCTTCCATTAGCTGGGGAAGGGGGTGGGGAAATCGAACTAGTGCCATCTTTGTTGAAGAGCTCCACAAAACTAATCGTTTAGAAGAGCTAAGGAACATGGACAGGGGACAATTTGTGACTGATCACTGCCATCTGAACATGGCATGCTGACAGCTGAATGAAGAGCAGAGAAAGGCAAAACAAAACAGCCATGTGTTTAATCTGGGCAGGCTCAGTCCCCTGTGTTCACTCCCAGTGAAAAATACAAAGCAGGAGAGAGTCGGTCTATCTGCCCGCTCAGCTCAACACCCATGTAACTCTCTGCCACACACCACAGGACCTTCTCTAGGCACACAAATGGGGGTATTATTTCTTCACATGCTGACAAAAATAATCAAGAAAGGACAAGAGTAGCGGTACAATTTAAAATATCCTAAAATACATCTTTTGGCTCCAAAGAACTTCCCTCCAATATTCTGACAATGAGCTCCTGCACTCTCTGATACAAAGAAAGCTAAAAACGACTTCAGTGATTTTCTGAGTGCAACATAGGGCTGATTAAATGGTTATAAAGGCCACACAGATGCTAGGAAGATACCTTTTCCTGAACTTGAATGCATGCTTCCTCAGAGAGCAACAAGAAAGCAGTTGTGAAAGAAAAATTGTGCATGTTGTCCTGGCCTGATGTCAATGAAAGAAAAACAGCAATAAAAGCATTTTGATTTATGCTCTGCCCAGCCAAGAAGTAATGCTTGCCTTTGGGAGAGTGGGACAGAGAGAAAGATTGGCTGAGAGTGATCACATGAACGCCACTGCAGTGCACTTCCCTCTCACTGATTTCACCAGGACTGTCACCCTACACCTCAAAGAGAGCAAGGCATTTCCCCACCTGAGCCTTCAAACAGATTTGCATTAATATCTCATTTCACCACTACAAAAATCTCCTCAGACTCCTAATGAAAGAGTGCTGTATTGCTGTTTGGGCTCACAGTCCATAGCGCAAGACCTGCAAGTAAAAAGGAGTTGGCTAGACCAATTTGCAAAAATTTGAATTTTTTGGATAAATCATTACAAATACCTACAGGACTATTACAATTTCCCAAGCAATAGCTCTTGTCTACTGACCAGAAAGGAAATGTTTAGCTCCCTGCATTGGGCCTTTTGATTTCAAAAGAACCTTAATAGCTCAATTCCTACAAAGCAAATACAGAGCGATCTCCAGGGGTCAGCTATGCTCTCCTCTCTTCTGAAATCTGTTAAGCAACATATGTCTGCAAATGCCACTTGCCAAAGGGTTTTGATATTCTGCACATTTGTGGGAATGTATACCATGTTTCTTCCATGTTATGTGTGTCTTTTTGGTTCTGCAGGTTTCTTACAGGAATTTTGTCCCTCTCAGCACACTTGTGGGGCAGAACAGAGTAAATAACTTGAAATTTTTATTAAAGAAAGATGGTTTTTAGTGTTCATTTATGCAACATTATCAGTGGTTGAAAGTTTTACAACTGTAACATTTTCTCTTTACTAGACTCAGATATGATTCTATGCCAATGAGAAATAAAAAAAAAAAATAAAAAAAAGAGAGATGACCAGAGGGAAAAGGTGAGCTTTTCCCTGCACCTCATCACTGTCTTTATCAAAAAAATTATTCAATCTGGACAACACAATTCAGCCTCAGTCAGGGAACTCTTAGTTCGGCTGCTATTCAAATATCCAAGTGCAATTTGCAACTCTAGTTATGAAAGGGGACATTATTTTCTTTATACATTTATCTCTACTTGTTCAAAGACACACTGATGAAGCAATTAAGGCAGACGCATTATTAAAGCTGGCGTAGAATTCACGGGCTCTGCTAAGAAGTTTGATATTTCAATGAGGTGTTTAAACATAAAAATGAGAAATATGTACTTAATACAAAAATATCACTTAATGCTGTAAAATCAGATTACTCATGACATTATCTGAAACAGTAAGAGAATTGTATATGCATTTTTCTGGCTGTGTGTTGTATGTTTTTCAATAGCTTCTTCTGCCGAGTTCCCATATGACATAGATTCCAAACTAGGAAATATTTAGGCACATGCCTAACTTTCGGGGAGAATAGTCTCATTGATTTAAACAGAGTTTAACCCTTATAAATGTCAGAATGATTGCCTGTTTGTGAGACTGGACCTCATGGGGCCCATTTTTAAAAAGATAAATGCATTACATATTTTTACTGCTGTTTCTGGGTTTGCCATTACAGTTCTCTCCCTCCCTCTCCTGGTTGTTTTTATTGCCTTAGACAGAAATATCACGACACTCTGAGGCAAATAATGATTAATTTAATTACAAACTAACTAACTTATGACAAGACCCTCCAAGCACTTACCTCAAATCATGAGTGTTTCAAGATGCAATTGTAAATATTCTTTCTTTCCTCCTCTCACAGGAGATGTTGCAGACTTTTTTTTCTGTGTTTTGCATTAAAACTCTTTCCCCGTGCTCCAGGATCTTAAATAAAAACAAAACAAAAAAACCCACTCAGAATGAAAATGTCATTTCAAGTGACTGGTGGATGGCTCAGGGGAAATCCCTGACCTTTTTTCTATGTATATTTCATTATCTAAAGCAAGTGTGGTAACTTCCCCCAGCAGCAGCTCTTCTATGGGCTGAACTTTAAAAAAAACTCAAATAAAAAACCACCAAACACAACCCTCTCACACTGTTTTAGACCACTCAAAACCACGCCATTTTTAAAATCTAGAAGATAGTACACTACAAAATATTGATTTAAAGCACAATCCAGTATATATCAGACTTCATAAATTTATGACAGAGAAAAAGGAAGAAAGCCCAGAATGTAAACCAGAAGAAAAATCATTATGTAAAGTATTCAAGTGCTACACAGTTTTATTATTATTGCCACTGTCATTATCACTAATAATACATATATGGACAACTCCCTAAACCTTCACTGAGTTACTGTAGTATTTCTGTAGTAGCAGCATGGGGGAAGTAGTAGCCCTGCTGGAGAAGTAATGCAGCATTAGCACTACAAAACCCAGCCCAGCTGACGAGAGAGGAAGGAAGGGAGGAGGAGCGACAAAGCAAATGAGTAAGAGTAACTGGCAGGTCCCTAATACAATCAATTTTGATATTCTCCACCATCACCAAAAAAGGTCTGAAGGGTTTTGAATTTTCAGTAAGTGCTGTTACCAGAGCACTGTCTCACCACCCCACTCCACCCCCTGTTTCACCCCGCTTCCTCTCTCATACCTGCAGAGCAAGGCTTGGCCAGGAGCCAGCTGGGTATGTAAGAGTCCAAAGCAGGCTCTGTCAGCAGGAAAATCCCCTGGCTACAAGGAGCAAACGCTGCCAGCCAGTGCAGAGTTCACTTTCCTTCTGAGAGCATGGTCTTGCATTTGCATGGTCCCTCTGGATTACAGGCATCCCAGTTATTTCTCTACAAACAATTTTTAGGACCAACAACCACATTCATCTTTGCTCTGTAAAAAGCCTGAAAGGCGAACTGTTCCCAGGGTTACACCTGTAGCAATCCCCATTGAAGCCAACGAACTCACACAACAACAAGGAGGATTTGACCTTGCATGCTTGTAAGCCAGACCACTTTGATTTTCTTCCTCAGCTAGAACAGACAGGCAGTCCGAATAACTTTTTCTCTTGCCTTTAATTAAGAAACAAAGACATTATCCACATGCTTTCTGTGGCTGAATATACTTCAGAAAATACGACTTTTCCAAAAGTGGTCAAAAATTCAAAAAGTACAGCTTTATACATCAGTTTATTCCCCTACATACCCTGGAGGAAAACAACCCAAAACTCCAAGCAGATCAACACACAAACAAGGGGGAAAGTGGGCTTCCCTTGACAGAGGCTGTATATCTGTCACCATTCCCCAAAAACTGCTCACGGTACAAAAAAAGACAAAATACTCTGTTTAAATTTCTCTGCTCCCCTACTCTGTTGTGCTTATTCTTGCTTACGTGGTGTTATCTCTTTCTTCAAGGAGCCTGCTCGCACTCAACACAAGTAAAGGCTGCAACAGCCAAGCCTAAAGACTTGCAGGAAGCAGACAAAGCCCTCTAAAGCTGTGACACAAATCCAGAGAAGGCTGGAAGTTCAAAGCGAAACGAGGACAGTTTGTCCATGACTTATGCCACCTAGAAACCATTCTTAATTTAAGAAAAAGTGTTAAAGGGATTATCTTACAGAGTGTCACCCTGCCGAATCAACTAGGTTCTGCCTCTCAATTTTTTCCCTGATTCATATACAAGATGGCTAGGGATTCTATTTTAAGATCAAAATCAGCATAAAATCCTCCTGTTCTCACTTACATACTTACATTTTTAATGCTCTGTTTAAAGAGTCAAAAAAGTTGTTTGATGGACAGATTCCCAGCTATCCTCCAGACTTTTCTGCGTGACCTATGGGCACATGCTATGTGACACTTCCTGAAGGGCTGAAATAGCTCTGAATGACACTTGAGCTCTTACAGTGTAACTGAAGTATTAGAGTTTGGCTCCTAATGCACACTGTCACTTAACCCCAATTTTTCCGTGCCTCAGTTTCCCCTTCCTTTACAACAAAGATAACAGTATTTTCCCATCTCAGAAGGCTGATGCAAGGAACACAAAATCCATGCTGATTTACTGGGTAATATGGTAACATGGACAAAGTTATAGATGTCTTAACTTGCATCAGAATGAATCTTCACATACACAGAAAAAGACCAAAATGAGGAGTGAGTCATCAGCCTGTCCCTCTGAAACTGTTTTGCTGGACAGTCATTTCAGTATACAACTCGCTTCTCCAGGGTGCTCCCAGAAAGCGTGGGGGACACTGAATGGATTCACTGTAGTCACAAAACAGCTTTACAGCTGCTGAAAAAAGGCCTATTGTAGGCCTGCATTTTACTATCTTGAGTAGCATACATAAAGTTGCTGTACAGCTTCCATTACCCATCTGATCCTTTCAGAAACAGGAGAAACAAATCAGGGCTTGTCAAAAGAAAATAGATTTAACTGTGATGGAGGAAATGTCTGGTTTTCAAAAAAAAGTAACAATTTATATAGCAGATGATAAAACACTAAAAATTCAGTGTAACAAAAATACTTTAACTCATTCTGCCTTCCCTTTTTTGCTACGTCATAATACTATGAGCCAACTTCAAGCTCCACCATCAGAAAGAAGCAGCAGACCTGCCATACACGTGTGCTCTTCCTGCAGTCAGTCTGCTCATGGCTTGCACCTCTACACATTGATATTTGCTCAGTAACTGAAATGGTATCAAAACCCACAGTGAACTCTTACTACATAACTATTGGGTCACACATACGAAGACTCACTCGACAGTCAGATAATGCTGGACTTTGCCAAACATGTGAGTAGATTTGACAGTCTTTTCTGAATGTCTTGATTTTTCTCTGTAGTATCTGCCGAGTTAGGGAGGAAGGACAGTCCTGAATTAGGCACATTCCTCACAGCATTCGAATACTCCACTCTCCCCCTTCTGGAGAAATGAATGCAGCTTCAAACAAATTAAAGGAGTATTATGTCAGCTCTTTTATTTTTCCTGGTGCACTAAACGAGGCAGTGCTCGGCTTCTCTAGCCCCCAGCAGAGGCAAATGAAGGCTCGTTCTGAGGTAAAACTCCTCCTTTCTCCTCCCATACACAAAGCATTGACCCCGCCAGCTGCAAAGAAGCTGAATTCAACCAGGGCCATTCAGCAGCCCATCACACCTGCAGCATGTTGTACTGCTAACCCCCAAGAATCTAATGATGGTAAATCAGCACTCATCTCCCCAAAATGTAGTACTTCCCTCAAAAGCAATGAGATTGGACAAAAATGACAGGGTCTTTTTTTCTACCTTCTGGCTTCAGAGTCACATGAATGCAACAGGTGCTGTGCTGCTCTGCACTCAGAAGGCAGAAATATTTTGCTTTTCACTGAAAGCTGAGACAGGCACTACCGCTTGCTTTGGCTGCTTGGAATCTTAAGAAAACATCAAATATCAAGAGAGTAGCAGCCTGATAAAATGCCAGCAGTGGCATTTTTCCCCAGCCTTCCTTCATTTCACAGTGGTGCCTCTCTCAAAAGGCCAATGGAGCTGAACGGACTGAGACGATTTTCCATTCTAGGTAACTTGCACGTTTGCTATGTTAGCATGACTTGACTCTGATCAAAACTGATGAAAAACCACAGCAGTGGAAACAAAGACTCAAGTGAAGAGAGAAATGAAACCCCAGGACAACCTACAGAGAAAGACTCAGCTCTTATTTTTGGATTTGGACAAGCTTGCCTACCTCAAAGCCTGGGCAGCAGACAGGACTGCCAGCCTTCCTTGCCATTCTCAGGGTAAACAGTTCTGGGGTGGGTCTGGGCAAAACCACTGTGGTACTTATTGCATGTGACAGGACAGAGCCAAGGGCAGTTAATAATAAAGTGGATTCCCAAAATACGATTCCATTTTGGGATTAGCTATAAGGGCAGAGATATGGCATCACTAAGCTCTCTGCACACCTCTTTTCCCCAGATTTCACAGGAACGGGCCTACTGCCCTCCCTTGCTTCTGCTGAAGATCTATCAGGCTCAGGCACATGTTCCTACATGGTATTTACTCTTTCTCTTGCCTTCTGCTCGTAAGCACAAACACCATAAACTCCGCTCTTTCCTTAACAGCTGAGAGTGACTTTATTGCATGATTTTTGGAGTAAGGACTACCAGCCCACGTTCACTGCTGCCATGTCCTAATGCCACCTGTTGATTACTACAAGCTGACACAGAGACATGCTCTCCCACTTACCCAGAGGGGTGTCATGTCTTTCCAAATCATAAACCCTCCAGCCTCACCAGACACTGACCTCAGGCTCTGCCTGGCACCCTCTTAAGTGCCTCCTTATCCCAGCACCTTAGCACAGCATGAAGGTCTGACAGAGACAGACTGCATCATAAGTCAATGGCTTCATCCCATGGCAGGCGGCCCTGTCATACAACTGCCTGCACCAAGGAGCAGCCCTCCCTGGCTCACAACCTCTGAAAACCAGGAGTACCAGTGGATGAAGAGCTGAATACTCATGGCATGATTTTCAATGTCCACATACATTCTGGGTTCTTCAAATGAAGAAAAATTCTCTAGAAAAACAATGGAAATTACATGTTGTTTGGGACAGATGAGTCTAGTACCTTCTTCCTATTGCCTTCTGCTTTACTTACTCATCTCAACTACCTTCTAGCTATATGAGGGTGGTTTTTGAGATCTAGTTGTTCGCTGCTATATAGAAAGATCTGAACAATATTCCTTATACATTTATGTATCTCCAATGACACAGAGTACAGGACACCTCATAAGAAACCTGTGGTGACCTTTGTTGCAGGAAACTTTGGAGGCCTGACTATAAGCTGTTTTTAGAACAGAAATTTGACTAAGCTACAACCAGCTCAGCACCACAGTAGTTTGGTCTTACTTTTTGAGAGTAGCAGGACTATGCCAGCAGCTTGGCAACTAAAATCTTCCAGGAAGAGGAAGAAATGTTGTCCTCTGCCTGGATTCAGTGAGTTGTTTGGCTACAAAAATTGGTTGGTTTTTGTAGTCAAACCTACTCTTTTAATCAAGAAGAGACAGGACATTGAGAAAGATAAAGTTTTCAGTAAATCTACTTGTCCAAACTTGTATTTTCTTTAAAAAAAATCCCAAACATTGTACAACTACTTCTGTCATCTCTACTTCTTCTTTTTCTTCAGCACAAAGTGTAACAACAGTATTTTAGCAAATACCAGGTTTGGTCGTAGGCTCTCCGGGCTGCCAACTGTCAGATCCAGAAAGCAGGACTGTCCCATCTGCCAGACTGGCTCTCACAGCTACTCCTTCAGAGAACATCATATATTATCCCAAGTCATGCTAGCAATAATATGACATTTCACCTTCTCTGCCTCAGGACACATCAAAAAGAACCTATGTACCTTTAAATAAAGGATGCCCAGCCAGTATCTTATGATGACCGACAGCCTCAGTTCAGAGCAGTATCTAAGCACCCTTTTTAATTTAAGAGTGTCAGCACTGTCCCCATGTGAGCACACACTCACATCAGTAGGTCAAGTACAAACCGGCTAGACATGGGTCATTACTGGTTAAGCATCTAACGTGCACTCGGCATTGTATAAGCTCCTTAAAGAAGATATGATCCTTCTTTCAGTAGAAGATCTCTTCTTTCTAACTTCTCAAGACAGCCTTCCTTCTCAGAGGCCTACTCACGTCAACCTTCCCTTTTCAGTAAGAATTACAAAGAAAAGGGAAGAAAGAATTCTAAGAAGGAAAAATGATTAAATGAGTTTTACTAACTGTTATAACTATAACGATCAGATAACTGAAATACATCTTTCTTTCCATGCTTTCATCACACTATGTCCCTATAGGGCAAAGATAGATACCCTCTGCTTTTGTTAGATCAGGTATGCAGCTTTTGAAGCTAGTCTCCAGATAATCTATCCAGCCTGGGTTCTTGGTTGCATTGTGAGGTGGTCCTGGATTCCGTGAACAAAACCCAGTTCTTGGGAGGAACTGAACTGGAAGCATCATGTTCCCCAGAGCAGGTAGCCAGCAGCACCAGACTGCTCAGAAGAAAAAGCAACCCTGAGACATGCCTGGTGTGAACCTCAGGATCCCAGAAGTTTTTACAGATAATATCTCCAGTCAGTCCACACTACTTACTAATGTAGGCATAATCATAAAACCCAAATATGCTGTTGTCGTTCATCTTTATGCCACCAAATAAGAAGATATTATTATTTTCTGTTATAATAATGGAATAGTGTAATACTGACAGCAGCAAGAGCATCTTGAAGTGAACAATACAAAGAATAGATCAAAGTAGTTTCAGCTACAATAACTAACTTAATTTCTGTAGTTTTACAATAAGTTCTTCTATTCTTTAAAATATTTTCTCTTCGTCCTGTACCAAAATAGTAAAGAACAATAACAGAACAGAAAAAGTAAAACGAATCTTGCAACAAAATAGTAAAGAATTATTATGGAAGCTAAAAAGTAAAACAAACTAGATAACAAGACCAAAAAAAAGTACTACCTAAATATCATAAAAATAATAAACTTTAGGTATGATAATAAACTTTAGGCACTAGTTGTAAAAGCAGCTAGCAGAAAATTTTGGGCAGTAGTGCTTTTTTAAAGTGACTATATTCTTATCTGAGCTTATGTCAAATGTCCTCTGGTATTTTTTACTCACAGTCAATCTTATGTTCTCTTTCAAAATGTCATTAAATAGACCCTCAAAATCTTGAAATTTATCATAACTGATTCAATTAATAAGGCAGTCATCACATTTTCAGTGCATGCAAGACTAAGAATCCTCTGACATGATGACTAGCTTTCTCAGTTACTTTTTGCCCCCTGTTAAAAAGTACCTATTACAAAGTCTGTGGAGATATGCAGGCCACATGGAGGTCTGCAGGCCACTGGCTAAAAGCCACCTGTCTACAGAATCCACCACATTTGTTGAAAACATTATCAGGAAAGAGAAAAGGATCTTGTCCTCATAAGCTGTTAGTTCCTAGCAGTAACAAAAGCATAACATCTTAGAGTTTCACTGGAAGATACTAAGAAACACCTTGTGATGGAAACCTCCTTTCACTCCTGGTGCAGGAAACCAACTAAACCTCACTGATCCACTTGCTTAACTTTTCTTAAACAGTTCTGGACCTGGCAGCAAATTTGTGAGAAGAGCAATGCTGTGCTGAGGCCCTGGTTGAGGCGAAGTGAAATGCTCTCCTAGTACTCAAATACTTCTTGAAAGCTTCTTTCTTCCTTCACGTGCCTTTCACACAGGAGACAGGTCTGAGCTTGGAAGCCCAAGCATGGAGGAAGTATGTGTAAAATCCACAGTCTCACTTCACCACCACTGTCCATTTTCATGACCGAAAGAGGCAGTGTTAGTAGGGGAAGCTGTGCCCTGTCATGACTGCTACCATGCTGTTTGTCCTCTCCCTTCAAAGCATTGTGTATTGTGGTGGGAAAAAAAGTGGTTTTCCCCCTGGAGTTAAAAAAATGGTAACCCCCAAGGGGGTGGTTTCTCTCTTGGTGTTGACCCAATCAGTGCCTCTACAAAATTTAAACATATCACACCAGACCGGAAAAGAAGGGATGATGAGGTAGTTGTTGGAGAGAAGTGGTCATGTTTTAGGCCATGAGGGCAGAAGAGCCAGGAGCCCTGCTGGGGGCTGGGCCAGCTGGGCCAGCTGGGGGGCTGCAGGAACTTGGAACAGTGTTAGACTGGGCCAAGCATCTGTAGCTAAGAGCTGGGGGAAGTTTCCTTGCTGTGAGTGGACAGCCAGAGATACTGAAAGCAGTGGCGGAGCAGCAGTGAACGGAGAACTGTGGCAGAAAGCCAAGAAGATAAGAAACAAGCTGCAAAGACGGCATGCAGCTAAGCAAAGAGACACAGAGAGGTCTGATGGAGAGAGAGAGAGGACTAAGCTCAACAAAGACAGTTTTGGGGTAAGAAGTGAATCAATTCTCCTCAGAACTCCTTAGAGACCCCTTCTAGGAGGACGAGGTGGACTCCTACTGGATGGAAGTCCTGAAATACAGCATGCAGCAGAGAAAGAGGAGCTGAAAAGCTCATAGACGTCCTGGAAGCTGGACCGGGACGGCTGGACGGAATGCGGGGGAAGTGGCCTTGTCCCCCCCCCGCTGCTGCCACACTGGCAGTTTTGAGACAGAGCAGAGGAGCTCTGATAGAACACTTAGGGCAAAGACTAAACTGAAAGCTGCCCTAAACGTTCTGACTCAGGGGGTAAATCCCCTGAAGAAGGGACTGTCACAAAGACCCCTGCACTTTGTGATATGACGTGGTGAGGCAAGCCTTGTCCCTGCTTCGCAGTCCACAGGAGAGAGACCTTCAGTTGGAGCCGAAGGGCTGAGAGGGGTGAGAAAAGACCCCCTTGTGTGTAAGGGAGAGAGATCCAGCTACAACAATCCAGCTACGACTGCTGCATTGAAGAGAGAGATGCTGCTGCCCTAAACATGGAAAGGATCTTTCCTTCTTCCCTTCTGGACTTTTATTGGAGGGAGAGGAGATTTGATCCAATGTAAATACTGCTTTATCATAGGAGAGATAGTTAGGATTGTGTATATAATGTATTATAATATTTATTTGTGTAATGATTGTAATATAATTCCCTTCCCCCCATATTGAGTCTTGTGTTGTGTCTGGAAAACCCCTCTCACACTGGGGTGAGTTGTGGGAGGGGGGCTTGGACTTGGGAATTGGATTTTTGGGAGTCTCAAACCACCACATGTATCCATATTAGTTTCCTTCCAAGATAAATGTTTCTATATATTAAACCAGCCAGAGACACTGTTTCTAATATGGTTAATTTTTAACACAGAGCAGAGCAGCTTTGTGCCTTACTCCTCATCTTGCTTTTTCGAGAGCAGTCTGAGAAAGTTTGGGACATTTAATAACTGATCCGTGTGTTTAAACCATATTCAGTAGTGACTCAATGCACAGGACAGAAAAGGTGAGAGGTTGGGCTCTAACCTCCCAGCTCAGTTGCGCAGGCCAGTGCTGTGTTACATCACCCATATAGCCCTGGTCACAGCACTCTGTCTCTCTGCCTCAGGCTCCATTTGTCTCCCACAGAACATGTGAAACAAGAACGAAGGTGCTGTTGATTTAGAGGAAAGCTGGAAACCTAAAATACAACATTTACTAAATAAAACGTGGGAGAATTAAAAGGATTTAAGATATTCTCCCTCCTTAAAAGATCAAGCAGTCCCACAAGCAGTGGAGTCCGTGAAGGCTGGTTTCTTGTGGCTTTGCCTCTCATGGGCACGTGACCCCATGCACAGTAAGACACATGTTCTGAGGAAAGCTAGCCCTGTGCTGGGAGCACTAGCAACGGCTCTCACACCAGTGCACTCTCATATTTGTGATAACACAAGCGAGCCTTTCCTTCAGAAAGGTCACCAATTTCTGCCATTGTCCTATACCCAACTGATTGTTTCATCAAACTGCTAGAGCTCAAGGACTTTGTGATCTCAACCTGTCTTTTAAATTTAGCTGGAGGTGCCCAGTGGATTCCAGCCTCGTTGCAGAGACTCAGAGAGACAGCAAGACAGTGTACTCCAGAAAGAAAACAAACTAAAATATCCATCTTGGCCCATGAAAAATGACGATGAATTGGTAAGAATGGTAAACAAATGGATCTGATTTTAAAACTTAGAATTGCAGTGCTAGTTCTGCAAGAGTCATCAGGGACAAAACCAGGCATAGCCTTGCCCAGGGAGGTTTATTTTACTTACGCTGGTTTGAAACACAGTTTTCCTTTTACTTACTGCGAATTGCATTTATGAACAATATTAAATCTATCTTCTGGGGAATTAAATTGCAATCTTTCCTCTGTTCCATTTCTTTAACACATTCAGTTTACTACTGTAACTTATTTGTGATTTACTAAATTGCAATTACAGAAAATAGGACAACATTTTGTTCCTATGCAAGACAGGAAAAGTGCATCTGTAGATTTTGGTACAGATAACAGATTCAAATCTGCTTCAGATGACAGAGGACAAGTAGGTGTCTGGGGTTTTGGGGGAGAGGTGAGATAGACAAAGGGTTTTTCCCCTGGAGGATCAAAACAAAGTATTTTTCCTTAACATGATTCATAATATAAGACAGATAATGACATCGTCAGGAAGAAAAATAAGTTTATGGAACATTCACAGTGTTGCATATGGCTACATATGCCTTATTAATTTTGGTGAACAGACTTTGTAAGCAGAAAAAAATCACTTACAGTCTAATTTAGTTTGGATATTGTACCTCTTTACATACATACACATGTACTAATAAGGGCTGCAGTGCAGTCTAATATCTCCAGCATTTATTTAGACCGAGGACAAAACTGCTTTCAACCCGCAAATATTCATCATGACAAAGTTAGCACTTAAGAGTTTTGTTTTCCGGCATCAACCTGCATCAATTTTAACATTATACTGTCTCTGCCATCATTCCTTGATCTTACATCTAGGGCTTCTCTTTTACAGTTAGTAACTACACCACTACATAACTTTCCTATCACCCCAGTCCTGGAGAAAATGAAAGCAACCCTTCAGCCAGTCTCTGCAGGATGACTAACATTTGCAAGGAAACCAATCGCTCAATTTTCTTTCAAATTAGCAAAACAGACAATATTTTGCTTTCAGTAACTGGTAATATTATTAAAAAAGCCAGTAATCATTACATAATTGCTTTAAAAATCTACAAACACACCTCTTTGTACTAGTCCCCTGACTCATATTTTATGCTAAAATATACATGCCTCGACATATAGGTATATATTTAAATGTAATCTACACTACATTAATCAATTTAAGGCTTATAGAAAAAAATCATGAGATTTTGAAAGTCAGCAAGGACCATTTTGTTCCTTTAGGGTTATGCTAACCATATTACATATGACAATTTCAGCTTAGAATCCCCTCCATAGTGGCAATCATCCTTCCATTTCATGTAAGTGAGAAAACTTGCATGAAATGCAAGCTCAGAAATTTGCTGCGTAGTATTTTCAAAAGGACATTCAAACTCTACAGAAATATTTCATCTACCTATGAATGTACTATTTTCCTAGGCCTTTTCACAGAGAATCTTCTCATTATTATTAAAAACAAACTGTTCTTCATTGAGAAAGAGTGAACTGTTTCCCCTGCTCTCCCAAGTTCCAGCGAGTAGGATTTTCTACAAGCATTGACACATTCGTACTATAGAAAAATGTTTCATTAAAAAAAAAAAAAAAGTCCTTCACTCTCATTTGAGTATTTTTTCAGGACTGTTTTCCACATATGTTAAAAACTTCCTTAAATTAACAGTTGCTATTTAAAATCCATGTCTTTGAAAAATAACAGCAGCTGATCAGCACACAAAACCATAATATTTTCATTTGTTGCATCTTTTTGGAGCATTAAAGATTATTGGCATACATAAACAAATGGACATGCATTCCCTCCACTTCATATCCCACTGACATCATGAGCCACCGACCGGAAGCAGGAAAAGACCTGTGATTTGGGGGTCATCCTGCATCATATGGTTTTGAAGTAAACTCTCCAGAATGAGCCAAGGAGACTAGTTCAAGTCCCAAAACATTTATATGAATAACTTTAGGGGCTCCAGAAAGTGAGCAGGACTACTCAGATTTGCAAGTTAAACGCCCACCTAGCCAGAATTGTAATCCAAGCCAGTCAGTGGTACCGCTGTTAACTGTCTGGAGCAGTTGAACTTGTTCCCTCTGCTCCCCCAGCTTTTCCCTTCTTTTTATTTCCAGGAGCAAGATGAAGGGTATTTGTACTAATCACCCATTAGTCATAGGGGTCTGAAAGGTAAACTGACACATCCAGTCATTTTTACTGTTTCCAGTATTTACAGTATTATTTCTCCAGGACTGTGAAGCAGCTGCCAGTGATTACTAGAATCTGGCACACAGAAGTTCACGTATATGATAAAACATGATCAAACAATATGCACCTCATTAAAGGAAGTTTGTAACTCTGTTCCCTGCCCTAATACTTTGTTTTTATCTCCTGGAAATATTTACCACATACCTGATTAGACTGAGCTGCTTATGTATTTTGAAAATACAAATTATGCCATCAGTCATTTGTTGTATGACAGTAAACTTGCAATTATACAACTCTGCGAGCTCATGCAGAGCACCAAGGCAGACACAACCCAGCCCCAAGTGTCAGCACAGCACAACTAGGCTACCCAGTCTTTATTGATCTTTGAAGAAAACTTGGGCAATAAAACAGCCTACACTCTGAAGAACAAAGCTTGGACCGGCTCTGACCCTGAGCCAGAGTAAGCAGTCATGTTTTTCCAGTTCACCTCCGCAGGCAAGGTGAGAGGGAAGTGCTTGCAGAGGAAGGATTGGCTGGCACACTTTCCTAGATGTATAATAACCCTATCTAAGACTCATTTCTCAGAGTCGGACATTTATGCCAAGAATTTAATGGACCTCAATCCTATGTCAAAACCTACTGACATTCTTTCTTCTCCCTCTCCTCCTGTTTTCTTCTGAGTTTTTGTGGTCCTCCATGTGAGGATTCAGTCCTTTGCACATGTGCAGAACTTTACATCCAGGGAGTCACCTGCAGCTTCCAGGAGAAGGATCCAACTCTTTTAAACTGTGATGGCTCAACAGAATATGCTCTACAGCCACCTGGATTGACAGCTAGCCTAAGGACTTTGAGAAATCTACCCTTCGACTTTTATATTCATCCTCCTTTCTACGTGTCCTAGCACACTTAGAATAAAGCCTCTCCCTACACAAAACTGGCAATAATATTTATGGTGAACTAGCAAGCCAAAAAGTAAGAAATTATAGTGTATGTACAAAATTCATGCTGCTGTATTTACTTCCCCTCTCATGTATCTATCATAGCACAATTAAACTCCCCCAACGCCAAACAGCTGGTTTCCTCTCTGTTGATGTGATACACTATCTTGATTCACAGGATACTGGATTTGCCCAAGGCTGCAACTCATTCAGAAAGCCAGCACAAATGCCATGTCCCATTTAAAATCCAAATGAGGCTTTAAAACATCAGCCTAAATCGACATAAGCCTCATCCCTGACTCCTTCAGAGCAGAGAGCATCATCTGAGCAAGCCTTTCTGCCCTCGGAAGGCCCAACCTAACTGGTCAGTGTGAGTGGCATGACACAGGTAGCCACAGAGGACTGCTCTCTGCATCTCCTTGAGATGTAGAAGGGAACAGCGCTTGGTCCCGCACAGATCTGCACAGCACCAGCGATCTATTTATACAGCTCTAGCAGGCTGAAACTCTGCATAGAAACTGCAGCCATCTCTTCAGCTTTCAAACTGAAGAGGGGTGGATGCCTCTAACTCTGATTTCCATGGTGTTCCCTGCAAAAATGACAATCATTTTAATTTAGCGTGGGGGAGAGCTGCTGGCATGTTTTGTACGTCTTTCCCTACACCAGCTTCAAGATTCTTACATCTCAAGGATTATCAGCTTTGTCACTGGGTTTTAGATTCCACATCTGTGATTTATAATATGGCCACCCAAATTAAATTGAGGGTAACACTTCCTCTCTGTGTTCAACTAATCAGTAGGCACTGCAACTTTCTTTTTCTTTCCTTAAACAGTAATAAAACAAACCCCCCAAAAAAGTAATTTAGAGTCATACTATACCCAACTGTCATTTGTAAGACTTTACTGTATCATTAGTCAGAGCTTCTGGTGACAATATAACCCACAAGACTGAAACTTGAGTGGCTTACACATGTCATCAGAGCCTTAGATAAAAATGCCACTTTAGAAAGTGGGAGTATTTAATTTTTTATAATACTTTTGTACCAGTATAAAGCATTCACTTAATTTAAATCAGTGACTTCTTTTCTTAAGGTATTTGTATCTGTTTGATCTTTTCCAAATATCTAGCTCTTTTTTTCAGATCTAATAATGCTGAGTACTTCGAAGACAATTTGCTAAGGCTTATTAATTAGAATTCCTACAAACCTTTAGGATTTGGGTTTGGTGAGGGTTGTTGGTTTGGGTTTTTTTGCATTTTTGTTTTGTTTTTTATTTTTCCTCCAAACTAGAGAATAGCATTGCAAATGCAAAATTGCAAATCCCCTTCCCCAAACACCAAGATCTTTTTTGAAGTGGCAGATTAGTTATGTCTCATAACTTCTGCCTGGTAAAATGGCTGGTACTAGGTTTGCATGAACACATACCCACAGGCTAGAAAACACCACGAGCCAAATTCTCAGCTACTGTAGAAAGGCTAAACCCAAATGAAAACTGGCTGTGAAAGAATGCTGTGGCTCAAATTCATCACAGCCATCGTTGTGGATGTTATAACTACTTACACAGTACTAAGAATTACATATCAGAACTTCATTATTGACTTTCCTAGTATTGAAAATGCTTATAAAAATGGAAACAAACAAAAAATGGAAGCAAAACACATTAAGAAAAAAAAGTCACTGCAATGAAATCTGGAAGAATCACTTAATTTTATGGCAATTTTCCATTAGCTCGTATTGCTCCACGGCAGCTTCACTGTATTCATGGAAATGTGCATGGGCATGCATTCACACATATGCACACACAATTTTGGGAAGTGGAGGGCAAAGAAAGAAATAGATTTGATGAACAACCAAAGAAGTAGAAATTAAAGAACTGATTCAGTAGACCAATAAAGCACATGATTCATTTCCGTTATCTTCAGTGGAGCTTGACTACAGTTACAGTGCTTTGTTGAATGAGGGTCCCAAAAACACAGTGTTCCTCAGTCCATTTATCTGATCATGGCTTTACATGAGGCAAAACATTTGAAAGGGACTAAAGGTAAGGAAACAATCAGGTTTAGCAAATAAAGGTTTGTAGGAATTCTTCTGGTTAGGAAAAAAATAAGAGTGGCTTCCTAAATGTTCATCACCTCTAGCAGTTTTTGAATAATTCAATGGTCTTTCTGGCAGCTTCATAAAGCTGTACGTAATCCGCACGAGAAGTTCTACAATGTCTCAGCATTTCCTGGGGACTTGGAGCAGTAGGATAGCCTTGCAACACAAGCAGAGATTAATCATTTTCTAATGCACAGTAATAAATAATGTATCCCCCATAGTACATAAATTAAAGCTGTAATTCCATCCCCATACTGTGATGACACCAGAAGCCCAAGATGGAATTTCAGCCTCATTATGAATAGTCAGGATACACATTATTCCTAAAATTATGTTCTGAGAGTTGATGATGAACTGAGAAGGCATTACCAAAAAAAGAAGGATTAATTACAAGCAGAAAGCAAAACTATTAAGTCAGATATTGTTTGCAGAACTTCCTAAAATAAGCGGCAAATCTCATCCCTCAAAAGCCCACTCAGCGTATTTGTAGCAAAGCAAGCAAAGATCACTACTACTGTCAAAAAACTGAAAGTTGTTCTACTACCACAGGGCAATACCTTCATCACAGTGAACAGTAAGAAACTACACACTGAAAATCAGGTTTATACATTACAGAGTCCTTAAAATGCTGAATATAAGTCCTCCTACAACCACACACAGTATTTAATTCAGAAGTCACACAAGTATTGTACAGGTGCACGACAGGCATAAAATATCAGGATAAAGTCACAGTATGTCTCAAAACCACATTCCTATCCGACAAGAAAGCTATTGAGAAAAGCAAAATACTCATGACAAGAAGTATACATATTCTGGTGAATATATATATATATATATACACAGTTTACACACTGTAAAGGATCTAAAAAATTTTCATTAAGAACATGGTCCTAATATTCTTCTTGCAGATAACTTCAAGAAATCTTACAAAGACTCTAAAGACATTTTACAAGTCTAACAACAAGCATTTTGATGAAAATAAAGTTAGAAGTATGAAGACTGAGAGCCAAAACAATCATGTATCTAGAGTTAACTGCTATATTCACCCTGACTTTTGTTACCAATTCCCATGATTTTTTGCAAATCCCACAAGATTTCAAGGAGGTCTGGAGCCAGCTGTCTTTCAGAGACAAGAAGAAAATAACTTTCTGACCATCTTCCACAAACAAGGCATGAAACTTCACAGGATCACCCATGGCCTGGAGTGGTTCCATGTTCTGAACTTTTTTGCATGGTATTATTCACAGATTTATCTCCCCTCCCTGTCACCACATTCTTGATAATGTGAGACCCCTAAGTCACGCTCACTCTCTTGTGCTCTCTCTCCCCCTTCCCTGACTAAGGTTTCTAGCTTACAGAGCTGTAAAGAGAAGTAAAGAAGGGGAAATCTGGAGATTATGGCAAAAAGTCAAATAAACTGGTGCAGGAAGTTGATATTTTTAAAAGCTGAAAATCTTTAAGCCTAGAGCAACTGTTTTTGAATATCTGATGTTTTCCCACACGCCACTGCATTATTTGTTCCTTGCCTCCCAACTCTTCCTCTTTCCACTTCCCCTTTTTATAATGTTAAAGTCTTCAAACTTGAACACCTGAACTTATATTTTCTACACTCATATTTGAGCACCTTAACAATAATGGTCTCATATTCAAGGGGCCACTCATCTGGAGAAGCCTACTGATTTTTCTGTTCTCTTTTAATCAATCATTCTGATAACCAGCAAAACTTAAAATCTAAATATAACTATTTATGTGCCTACATTTGCATTTAAGGACACATGTTTTCCAAGAACCAAGCCTTTCATGACTATTCAGACAACAAAAAGTACCAAAAATAATGAGAAAAGGACAATGAAAGCAAGACAATCAATGTCTAAAGCTCCTTGCCTCCAAGGTATCTCCACAAGAAGCATTTCATCACCTCTAAATAGCAACCTGAAACACTCAAGAGACTTACGTAAGTCATGAGTCAAGAACTAAAGCAGTGAGTGTCAAAACATTCAAAGACACAGTACCCTCTGCTCCCAGTAGTAAAGGAGTACTGAGAAAATGCAAAGTAGATCCTTGCACGGACAAAAATCTCAGAGATCGATGAATGGTTTGGGTTGGAAGGGACATCTAAAGATCTATGCCAACCCCTCCCCTGCTATGTGCATAGACATCTTTCACTGGATTATGTTGCTGAAAGCCAACCATTCAAAAATCATCCATGCAAACTAAGCTACATGCTTCAGCAACAGTAGTATGCTACCAGAAAACCTTCAACCTGGTGTGATCTTGGAGGCTTATTATGTCTCAAATAACAATATAAGCTCTCACAGAAGTGTTAACATAATGCCCAAAGCACGCATAAATCTGTTTTTTACAGGGGACTCAGAGAAAGAAATGGCTTTCTATGGGATCTCTTAGCTAGTAAGTTATGTTGCTTATGAAATATTGTTAATATGGTATGGCAATCCAACACTAAAAGGTGACCCTGTAAATAAATGCCAGCTGCAAAATAAAATACCTATCCAGAATAAACACAGTGATATTGATAATGTGAACAAAATGTTGAGAAGAGAAATAAATCCCCAATGAAAAATGAAAGAAGGAAAAAACCCCTAGAAGTAAGCAAGAGGGAATGTGAGATGGAAGGGCACATGGCAAACTTAGGTTATTAGAACTCTGACCGATGCAGGTTCTTCCCATTCTCATCACCACACCATCTGTGCTTAAGTATAAAAGGGTTACCTATCATGTTTGCTTTCCTTGTGCAAATAAAATTTTCACTTTTATAAATTCTGAGGACTATATGACTTATTAATTAAGAAATTAATCTAAAATGTTGCCTATATAATGCACATCATATTGATTCACAATCTCACTGCACTGGTCACGCAAACACACACTAGAAATTTTTGTTCAGAACATTTTTCTCCTTTCTGGGAATTACAGCACTTCCACTCTAAATTTAAAGGCATTTGTACACTAAAGTCTGAGCACTAGTCTGTTAATTGGTTTTCTTTCCTTGGTCATTAGATCAACACACAAGATGCATGGGTGAAGACTCAGCAACAGTGAAAATTTCAGTGCTCGCAACCCAAGGAGAGGAGCAGGACTTCAGAACAGTGTAATTAAAAGAACTAAGAAAAAGCACAGTTGAAAGAGTCCCTTTCAGCACATCTCAGCAGAAGATCTCAGCACATCTCAGAAGAAACAGCAGCACTTGTCACAATAAAGCATGTGGTTGACTTCCCCCCCAACACCATAACCAGAGATGTGGACTTTTCATCACAGAGAATTCCAATTTTGCTACTGGTAAAAAGGAAGGAGAAGAAGGAATTAAGTATTTTTTCACAACATTTATAAATTATTTAAAGCTACTAACTGAAAAAGACTCATTAGCAATGAGTTACTGAGTTGTTGCAATACAGGCATTAAGAATCCAAAAGCAGAAGCTCTTGCTGTCCATACAATTACTGGTGCTGATTTGTTCCTGACAAAATATAGGACAAATGAACATACTGCTAATGCACACTGTGTTAATTATTCTGTGGTGCCATATAGCAACCCTGATGGAAGTTCAAAGAAGTTGTGACAGATACGGATAGAAACAGTATTATATATAGTTTAAATTTGCATTCAGTCAAGTTTGCAGCTATAGCACAGGAGAATTGAGTTGCAAAGCTGCACTACTGCCTAAATGATCTCACACTACGCTACCAGATTAAATACTCCTGTGAGCTAAAATACTGTAGAAGGTTGAAATTCAGAAAATCAATTTCAGCGCTATTTTGTAAACTTCAGTGTAGCTCCAAGTCTCTGTTATTGATACCAATTCAATGGACCACATTTACATTGCAAGTGCACACCAGGCTTAAAAAGTCAACTAGTTACTGCACCTTAGGAACGTAGACACTTACAGACAACACGTTGCCAAAACAAAGCTTTAATTTTGAGGAAAAAATACCGGCCTCTGGAGCTGTAAGAACCATGCAGAGATAGGAACTGGGAGTACACAGATAAGCAGAAGCAATGCTATGAGTCTACACAGAGCAATTCCAAAACTCACCCTCCCACAGCTTTACCAAAAAGCAGCCAGGTAACCTGAGCAGCAGTAGCCAGTTGTTATCGGGGACCCCTATATGGCCCTGAAACCAGGCAAATCCCCATTCCCTGCTCAGCCCAGATACCCAGGACACCCATGCTCAGCCTACAGCCCATGGGCCACAACGCTGACTCCCAAAATTCCCAATCCAGCCTGCCACCTGCTCACACCCACCCACTCTCCAACATCCTTTGCCCCTGGGAAAACATGGCAGGTGCTGCCTCACCCCAAGGGTACCTCTACTTCAGTTCATGCAAACCCACAGCAAATTGTGGGGTGCGGTTTAAGAGGTGTTTGATACTGATCCTCTCTGAACACAGCAGATCTCCTGGCAAACTCCACCTGTCAGAGGAGAGTCGGTACCAAATCACTGCAGCTGACACAATGCACACCTAAACACAGACACAACTAAATATATCAACCCTAAGTACAAGCTTTCTTAGCAAAGACAGATTTGCGTCTATTTACAACATACAGTCTTATGTCTTGATGTTGAAGTGTTGTTACCTCCCCCATACTCCCCTAAATAAATAAATAAATAAATAAATAAATAAATAAATAAATGAAAGTCCCTTTGGTTTTCTTCAGTCATTAATCATATTCCACTAATAAATAATCTGACAGTGACACTGTTCAAACAATATTCTCTTCATCCAAAATCCACTGGCAAATATTGTCATAAATAAGCTGACCATCCCACAACCCTGCTTTTGAATGCTAATCAAAACTAAGTTCCCCCAGCCAGCACAGTAAAGAGTTACTCTTTGGGAAGTGGAGTGCAGAAAAGAAACAAGAGAGGGGCCTTTGAGAGGAAATAAAAATAGGATCCCTTGATCCCACCATGACACGGCCCAGACATTCTCTCTGTGGGTGAAGAAAATGTATTTACTGCAGTAAGTTTTTATAACATTTTCTTCTTTTTTTTTTCCCCCTGTGCAACTTTGCTTCCTGAAGAATGCTTTATGTAAAAGACATGACATTTGGCAACCCAGCTCTGCTGCTTTGTGAAATTCTTTGGCAAGTACCCCACGTGCTGACTGCATTAAGCACATCAGTTTATTTATTTATTTAGGCAGAAGTCAGAGGGAGCAAGTCTTACATTTAACACATAGCACAGTATCGCTTCATCCAAAAAAAAGCAGGAGGAGCTGTGGAGGGTGTGGCTTTTGGGAAACCTCATCATGGGAGGAAAGATGGTTCTCCAACCTCCAAGTGTTGTTACCGCTCTGAGGCATATGCAGTGATTCTTGGATCTCAAGGCATTTAGGGAACATCAATTACTTAATTAATTAAGACTCAATTCCACAACAAAGGCAGGTACCATTACACACTTCTTTTGCATACGGGTAAAACGAGCCACAAAGTAAACCTAAGCCTGTCCCCCGAGGCAGGAGGTACACTACCTTGCTCTTGCTGAGCGAGAGCCACTCTGCACTAGCAGGCAGGAGGGCACTGGCCACCTGCAGAACCACGCTTCCTCCCTCACACCACAAGTGAAACCAGAAAGCAGAGACATTTCTACATGCCACCATCTTCCCAAGGGTGCAGCCACAGGCCGTGACTGTGAGGCACAAGAATCCCTGTCAATAAATACTGATCTGCTTTGCTCCACATTGTGTGCCCGTGACATACCTCAGTGCCATTAGCAGCAAGTCAGGGACAGCACCATGTGTATGTACCATCTGTGGCCATGTTCTCACAAAGGCAAAATCTCCAAGTGTCGAGAACTCAAACGAGCAATGCCCATCTCATAGTCAGACATCACAGTCTGAGCAGGAGGGCCCTACATTTGTGGTTTGGAGTTATGGAGTGTATTAGCTTAGGCTTACAAGAGAAAAAGATGCTTCTCAGAAACAATGGAATATTTTTGCTTGTGACCATGATTAGCCTCATTTATTCACACCAGAGACCAACAAAGCTTGGCAGCACATGCCCAGAGACACCCAGCAACACCAAATTCACAGAATCATGAAGTTTTCAAGTTAAACAGGAAGGAGAGATGGGAAGAGGAGAGGACATGACATACCTGCCCAGAGACAGAAGCCAGTCCCACAAGCTTGGAAAGGTAAAGTTTCTGCCTTTACCACATATCCCCTGATATTTTCAGGGCAAATGGCTAGCAGTAAAGGCTCCAATCTATCCAAGGCATTGTTTAGTACACACGTCATGAGGGAAATGCTGAAACATGGTCTGGTGCCTTCCAGGGGAAGGAGCTACCAAGTCAGCTATCCTGCAGATTGCAGAGGGATGAGATGGGACTGGAGAGTCTGCCTGATCAAGTGGTGCTGCTTCAAAGGCTATGTCCAAGGACACAGATAAACCACATAACCTTTAGAAAAGTTTTAAACAGCTTGGTTTAAAACAAATGTTACATGTTTAACACTAAAAGGTATTTTCTACACACAAGTCTAAAAGAGACAGCCGTGAGTTCTCATCTGTTGTGCGATGAAAAAAAAAGAAGTCTTTGTTCCTAGAAAAGAAAATTGACACAGCAGTCTAAAGTTGCCTAATGTTTGCTAGAAAAATATGAGGGCAACTTTTTTTCTTTTACATGAAAAAAATCTTGCATTACACTCCCTTTCCGTTTTAAAACTTTTTCCAAGAATTTATCTCCTTCGTTTCTAGGCTAGTTTTTATGATATTTTAGTTATCACAACAGCAATATAAAAGTCCAACTCTTCAAGGTTTATTCAAGGCAAATAGACCTCAACCAGACTGCCAGTTTTAGCAGAAGTTTGGTGTGACCAAGAACTCAGGACAGTAAGATACAGTACCCAGCATCAGTTAAACTGTACAGCAACCTCTGCCAATCATCTGTCCTCAATAAAGCATGTACCAGGCTCTCCATTGAAAAATATTTAGGGATCTCAGGACTGAAAAGGGCCAAATGGACACAAACCCGTCCATAAAAAAATCACTGGCAAAATTCCCCTCACCCGAGGCAAGGAAATACCAAGCCCTCAGTAGCACAACTCAGTTGTCCTCTTCAACCTGGAAACAATGAACTAGCACTTCAAGTGGGGATTTCAAGCTTGCTGTAACAAGTTACTGACTGCCACACAGGATGCACACCTTGGTCTACAAGCTGATTCTGAAAGTACAGGCCAAAAGCAAGCAAGGGAAACCTCAGTAAAAGTTGTCTGAAGCTACGGTCTCTCTAGTCCAACACAAGGGCTTGAAAGTGCACACAAAATTTGAAGTCAAGTGTTTTCGGATCTGTGTGCATACATTACATATCAAGACATGAAAAATGCACATGTTGTCCCCATGCAAAATTTCACACCAAAACATTAATAAACACACTTTTTCTTTAAATAGAGGAAATAATTAAAAAATATTCTGCATGAAAGGTATCTGTGAAGGCAGGTAAGAGGAACTAAGATATTTTAGCACAGACTGCCAATCTCACTAGCCTGAGGTGCAGTGCAGAGATGCTATGAAAGAAGAAATTATACAGCTTAAAACCTAATTATAGATGTTTTACTTGGGGGAAGGAGTAGATTATGACAGAGGGACAAAACTTGGAGGGAAAGGGTAGGAACAGGACACAACACATGAGAGGAGGGCAAGACCGGGTTGTTTTTGGCTTAACACTTGCCAAGTGAAAAAGCAAGTGTGAGTCATAGTAAAGGTAACTCAAAGTGTGATGTGACTGCAATGGAGAGCTGAGCAGACCACACTGCATGAGTCAGCAGCACAGATAAAAAGGGTGATAAGAAGCAGCAGATGGGACATGTCTTTACTGAAACAACCCTGCAGGACACAGGCCTCCTTTGCTCTAATGAAACAGTTTTGCCAAGCTGCCGTGCGCTGGCTCGTACACTTGCAATCCTGTGAATCAAAGAACACCACGCATGGTTAGAAAAGCAACAAGGCAAACAGCTGCAGACAGAGCCACATGCAAAAAAAAAAAAAAAGCACAGAAAAGCAAAGCAACAGCACCACCCCAACACTCACACACCCTGTCAAGTGCTCTGGGACACCACCCTCCAAACCACTCAGGCAGTGGGGTGGGGAGGAAGAGAAGAAGGGAAGGAAGCTGTCACTGGGATCATGGCATTCAACCTGGCCGACAGCCAGCTCTTCCGTTCCAGCTAGTCAGACTCTGCCTTCCTGGTGGGTGCGGAGGGCAGGCGCCTGCAGTTCCCCCAGCCCCTTTCTGGCTCCCCAGCGCGCACCTGCAGAGGCTGGAGGCAGCTGCAGCCACACAGCTCATACGTGTCTCGAGAAGCCAAAAGGGCAGCTGGGGCTATTTGTGGAGCTATGCTCCAGTACACCTGCAGCTCAGGTGGCTTTGGAAAACTCAGGTTTAAAGCTCCATCTTTTTGTTCGGGGTTGCAAACCCTGTTTTGCTGCAAGAGCAGAACATTTACCCCCAAGAGACCAAGAAGCACGTTCTTGGGTAGCAGAAGCCATACAGTCATAGGCAAGGCCACATTACCTGCAAAATGCAACTGCAGCCCTGACCACATAAACAACCTGCAATGGTGGTCCCTCACTGTCAGAATCCCTACTCTCTGCACTTCTGGACCAGGTCAGGAAAGACGAAGGTCCTCTGTCATAAGCTCAAGAGAGGATAGAGACATAAGACAAATCTCAAATCGCCTTTCATCTCACTTCTTGGATGAGGTAAAATTATACCCTGCCAGCGAGGGGCAAGATGGAAAGTAAAATGCTCTATTTTTAGACACAAGATCCTGCTTCATCAGGTTCATCTAATTTCTAAGAAACAAACTTTGGCAAAGGTCTGCAGCTGAAGGGGATGAAAGATGACTTATTTCATTTTCTTTTAGTGTAAATCATAGCATGACTAGCATAAATCTAAGGAAACCTGCTTTAGCCCTATATACACACCAGCTGCTTTATTTGGGACAGACAGTCCCTATATTTTAGCAAAGCACATTATGTCCAAGCATTTCAATGGAGTTAGGTGTGTCTATTCCCCCTGCTCCAAACATCCTTATTTATAGATTTCAAAAGTTGGCAGGTATGCCAAGGAAGAGCAGTTGCTGAGCCTAACACACTCTGCACAGCAACAGATCTGTTGTAACAGATTACAAGGAGAGAGAGAGAGACAAGAAAGTGATGTACTTTCCTTCTTTACACATGTCCTTGCTTTCAAATGCAGCTTTATGGAGATAACGACAGCAACGGCGTGTCTAAAACAAAGCTGGACTGAGAGCCAAGGCTCATGCAGCCGCACTGGCAGCAGAGCTTTGCACTTTGGTCATGCACTTTTCTAACCCAAGTGTGTGTGTTCCAAGAAGTAGGTAGAGGAACTGCTATCCTACAGTTATCAGGAGCATAAGTGAAGGGGGAGGCGGTCAGCCTGTATGAAAAACAGTGAAGCTAGTTTTCATTTCCTGTCAGTTTTAATCTTGTCTAAAGGCTTCACTAGCTGATATTTTCTGGCCTGCGTGCAGTGGAACTCCTTTCTTTACTCACTCACAGAAGGTCCCCCTTAGTTGCCTGCAGTTAGTGTCTCTCATGCTCCTGGAATCCCCCCACCACCACCACCATTCGTGGGCTACAGCAGCAGTCAATCAGTCTGCAACCACAAATAGCTGTGTTGGCTTCTCCCTTGTAATTCTACAAACAAACATACTCCTGATTATAGTGTCCACTGGCAAGTTATTAAAAATAAATAAATAAATTAATGCACAAGATTCATGGAAGCTGATGCACCATTTTATTTTTCCCCAGTCTAATCTTTCCATTACTCCTTGAAGGGTCTTGGCCATGCAGAAATACCCTCATACCCATTTTACTGTTTGGTTTCACACTTTCTGATTTTCTTTGAACTCAAGATGCAAGTGTGTCTATTTATTCTGCAGATGATTCCTGAAATCACTGCGCAATTTGCATATGGACATACAGCGTCGACTAACCTGAACACAGTTAATGACAAACTGTGATCAGAACTCAGACACAAGCTCAGTGAGGACTCTCTTGTCCTCAGGCTGGAGACAGTGCTGCACCTACATAACTCCCACTACAGGGCTCTCAGGCCTTCAGCATGGAAACCACTAAACAGTGACAAATGGATGACAAAACATGACTGATAGTTCTGCAGAAAGGTTCCTACATCTCTCAGTCACAGTCCCCTGGCAATATACACACTTCTGAGCATCACCTTTCAAAAGGATGCACTCATCCATCCAACCCAAGATGGAAGACACAGCTAGACAAGAGTGGCATCCTGCATCAAAAGTGGCTGAGGATGGGTATCAAGCTAGGAGAAGAGAAGAGAAAGGAGCAAGTGATGAAGCACAGAGCTCACGTTGCAAAGAGTTAACCAGCACAGTACATGCCAGGAGCAATAACTCCTTCCCATCTGTGAACTCTGACCAGGAGCAATGCCAGCAAGGGTGTGCAAAAAAAGTCATGGCTAAGAGAGATGGAAGATGAGGAATCATCTGATCCTCCATTCATGCCCTTTTCTGAAGATTTATCTCAGCACCACATCCTTAATTCCTTTCCCAGTTTCCAAGAACTAGCCTTCATAGACTCGGTAAAGAAAATTAGTTTGTCCAGTATCTTTACTTCCAGCTCACGTTTGCAAAGCTCTCAGAGAAGAAAACTGCCAGACTCCACAAGTGATCAGTGTTATTGCACTTGATCTGTATGTGCCTTGAGCTTGCTGGCCCCCATGGGACCAACAGCCATCACTGCCTTTTCCTGGGAGAGATTGTGTAGCGTATCAGAAATCAAAATTGTTAACTTTATTCCTAAAATCTCTCAACAGTCCTCTGTCTCAGTTCCTCATTTACAGCTGGATGAATCTGAAAGACAGAGTCACTTCTGCAAGATCCAAGAACGTGACTGGGAACATAACAGCAAAGCTCCAAACCCTACTCCTCTCCTCACACAACCCACTTCTCTCCCTCTGGGTAGAGATGGATCACCACCTTTTGCATACAGGCTAATATATAAGTGACTTCTTTCTCATGCATCTATATATGTAAATTAAGACATATTTTAAAGTAGGTTGTGACAATTCATATTACATTCAAATGCTGTATCTAGTAAAACCATTCAAATTCAGGGTTTTTGTTTGAGCAACATTTAGGGAAGGTTGTGTTTGCTGCTGTAGTCATGAAGAAAATTAAACCTCAAAACTGCTAGCAGTTACTGACTACAATTCTTAAACCAGGACTGACTGACAATCTACACCAGCTTGCAGCAGCAGATCCTTCTTCCAGGCCAGAGAGGGTATCTTTCATGCCAGTGCATTTAGTAGGCTGAGTTAATACTTGGCTCAAACAGAAAAAACAAACTGGAAGTTGTAGAAGTAAGAAAATAGGAGTTAAAATAACTTCTTAACAGAAGTGATGTGCAAGAGTTCAGGATCTATTATTCCCATACTCTAATCTAAGATACTGTGACCAAAACTCAAATTTGACTTAATAACTACAATTAACTGTTCCTTTTAAAAATGGTTTAATTTTAATGCAAAACAAGCTGATTTTTTTTTCCTTTTCTCCCCGCCTATTTTTCAGCTCCTATTTTAAGGAAGCATTTAGTTACGTGACAGAAGTGTTTCAGAATCTCCTTTTTGGGCATTTTTGCTGAATGTTTATTTTCATGTGAATATAGCCCGAAACAAGTCACATGCAAAACTGTAATCTAGTAAACAGTGAACAGAAAACACACCACTGATTAAAATAAAAGATACAAAAACTGGAGACCCACTGAAGTCTGTGTTGGACCAGATTATTGACAGAACATCTGCAGAAACGTAATGTAGTCTAAGTTTAAAAAAAGATATATGAAATTATTTCAAATACTGAAAGCATTCTCTTCTCTAAGGACTATATCTAAAACGAGTAAATGTAAAACAATATTTAGAAGCGAATTATTTCAATAAAGTTTTTCTGCTTGCTGATTTTAGTCAATTGAAGTCAGCCATTTAAATCTCCTGAAGAACTTCGACAGGAGGAGCAGTGCTGATTTATTTCTCATGACATGGGACACTCAAGATCATGAAGAATGCCAGTTTTCTGATGCATAGCAGATACACTGGGACAGAGACAAGTGCATGCAACTATTCCAAATTTTAAAAAGGCAACAGACTAAAACATATGCACATATGTACACGCGTGACTTCGTGTCCTCATTTTGTTATCACACTCAGTCTGGACACTGACCTGCATAGCAGCAGACTAGGAAGAGGAAGCTCCTGCAAAAAGGTAATGGCCATCAACTCTTGAGCACTCAGGGCTCAAGATGCAGAAGCACCAGGACTGGCTCAGCAGTAGGTTTCTTGACATAAGCACAGCACTGAGAGGCGAGAGGTGCAGGGCCGGGGACATGAACGCATGATGATGTGTGACTGCTAGGGGGTTAGTGTGGATACGGCCAGGATTACGATAAGCCTTGCTAAATCTGTGCTGGGCACATGGTGACTCTGCACCATCCTTCCCCAGTGCTCCTAGACCCAGGATGAGGGTGACAAAACATCCCTCAGGGCTGTCAAGCCAGAGGCTGAGCTAAGCAGGACACAAGGAGCCTGGCTGCTCTCACCTGGACCCAAACTGCCTGGTCCTATCTACTCAGGGGACTCTCCTATGGGTGTCCTGTAGCACCTCCACCACCCAGCTTGTTCTCATGGGCTATATAGCAACACAGACCTCCTCTTCCCTGGCATGCACAACAACAAGAACAGGAGAAGCTGTGTTTCGAAAAGAAAAGTACTTTTTTGTTCTATAACAGAAACTTAGTTAAAAGGCTTCAAGGGACCTGCAGAAACTCACAAAGTCATGGAGGTGATCCTCCAGTGAGAAAAAAAAGGAAGAAAGTATCCATAGGGACACCGCAAGACATTTCTCAAGGCATCAGGTTACTCTATGGGGAAGTACCTCTCCCCTTCCTCTGTGCTGCCCCCATACACTGAACAGCAAATGCATGGGGAGCTGCAATCAGTGGCTGTAGGAGATGCTGAAGAGCTTCTTGATTTAAGAAGCAAAGGACAAGTTTGAGGTTTGTTCTTCAATTGCTGCCTCATGCACTTAATGCAGCAAGACAATGGAAAAGAATAACTCATGTATATAGATAGCAATGAGGTAATTGAAGCTTAGTTCTTCTCAGCCTGCTCCCTGTCTCCACATAAAAGAAGCACACAAGTGCACAGACATTTAGGCTGAAAATACAACATCATGCTCCCGTGCCTCATGGAGTACTGTTGGCTTTACTACGGCCACACTATGTACAATCAGTAATGGGTACTGATAGTGTCTGCACAATATTTCAATAAGCAAAGCCAACCAAATCACTTCCTCTATTTCAGTATAGAGTAAGATATTTACAGGAACAGCTTTTTGAAATGTTCCAGTAAAATTAGCTTACTCAGATTTTTTTTTAACCAGAACAGAGAGCAGAAGGATAATATCATCATTGGGGTTTGTGCATAAATCAGCTGTCTATTTACCACTGGTATGTTGCAATAATGAATTGCCACTATCTCCTGAGCTATTTTCTGGGTTATTAGATTATCTAAATTCATGGGATTAAAAAAAAAATTCTTCATTATTTCCTGGGAAACGACCTTCAGATGCATGTATTCCACCTCCTTCCCCAAAGCAATGCCCAAAATATTCCTGTAGGAAGTTTGTCTGTTTTATAAAAACCTCCAGTAATGATGCTTCCAACAGCTTTCTCAAAGGCAAATAACTGCAGCACCAAAATACCCTCACCACTTGAAAGCTTTCTTAAATGTTTACCTAAGTCTTGCCACCTTCATATTGAGTCCATTTCTTTTAGTTCTAACCCCAAGCAGTCATGCAGTACAGTTTACTACCTTCCTCCCTGTAGGAACCTTCCACATACTTGAACACTGCTATCATGTCTATTACTGGCCTTCTGCGCTGTAGACTAAACAATCCCCTTTCTTTCATCTTCTTTCCCAGGTCATGTTTTCCAGATCTTTGATCATTTTCCCTGCATCCTCCCTGGACACCATCCAGCTGGCACTTGACTATATTATGCCCCAAAGTAGATGTTAAGCCATTTTGAACACTGAATGGAGTGGATGGGTTATGTCTTTTCTTTACACACCCCCAAAACAGTGCTTTTTTGAGGGAAATGGATAGCAAAACCTTGTTCCTTGTATGACTGTATGACACACCCACAGTCTCAGGTCTGTGATCCCCTTCCCTCTCAGATGCGCTATCCTGAGCACACGGATCAGGCCTGGGAGGAATTGGGCTGGGGCACTTCCCTGCAGGCACTCATAATGGAGCTACATGGTCACCAGCTCCAGGGTCAGAACCAAAGCAGGTCCATTCAGCAGAGCACTGGCAGCCCAGGTCCCAGGGGAGAAAAGAGGTGGACACAACATAGACTGGTTTCCTCTGGTGGTCTGGGAACCAGCTGTTATTTTTTTACCATTTTATTCAACTAAACCAGGCCAAATTGCCTCCAGCACAGCCCAACTCCAGGTAACAGGAGGACCACTATCGAGTCAATCATTCCCCATCCTGTCCCATGTAACTGAGTATTTCTATCCCTGTACAGTGCTTCTAAGCTTGTGTCCTGGTTGGTTGGGTTTTTTGGGTTTTTTTTTCCCCAAACCATTCCTCCAGTTAGCCAAGGCAGCTCTGAACTTTAATCCTGCCCTCCAAGAAGCCTGCAGCCCCCCTTCATGCTTCTTATCCTATGTAAACTTAACTGCTGCTCTCTCTGCTCCATCAATCATTTCAATAATGAAAACAATGAGTATTACCAAAGCAAGGGCAGACCCCTGGGGAATCTCACTCACTCCAGTCTTGCAGCTTTAACAGCAAATCATGAATAACTACTTTGACTAGTGCTTGGTGAAATTCTGTGCACCCACATTTACAGACCAGCTGACTAGACACCCAGCCTGCTTCAAAGAAAGCTGTGTTAGAAAGCATCCAGAACTCCTCCTTTACAGAGGGAGTAATTTCTGTCAGATAGGGAGGTCCAATTACACTGTCATAGGCGCTGTTGGAAAGTCTTTGCTAAACACTGCCATAAAAATGTAATGCATGCTGATAAGAGGAACAGGAGGGTTGATAACCAAGCTTTAGGATGACAGGAAGAACTTTAGCTGAACTGAGACAGCAGGAGTCTGACTTTGCTTCTAGCAAAAGAGAGCCTTGGAAGAAGCAAACTGAAACACAGCATAAAAATTACAGGAATTTTATACTTTCCATCAACTGCTGCTGACTTAGCAGTTAAAGAAGATACTATCACACAGGTGTGGGTTTGTTTGGCTTTTTTTAATAAAATCAAAATATTTTCTTAGCTCTTCCAGATGTTTTTTGAATTGGTTTCCTTACTACATCCTAACAGCCAGTTCTGCTCAGGGATCACAAACAAACCAGACAGATAGCAAAGACCACGGCTCCCAAAACCCTGAAAAATGCTTTAATCAATCATTGAAAACACCCCCAGCCCCACATCACCACTAGGAGAAGCAAGTGGCAGTGGCTGGTGCCTGAAAGAGGGAGAAAGGGTAAGTTCCATGGAAAGTGAAAGGTGAGGCAGCTTTCCAATGCTGGCTCCCTCTGCTTGCCAAAATAGCAATGCCCTGCCCACGCCTCACTCCTACTTCTGTGGAAGATGCGCTTGCTTCCCAAGAGAGTTTACTCTTGCAGTGCAGATGTGCTTCACTGAGGCAATCGCACTATGTTGTGTAATGCAACACAGAATTAAACAGTATATGCTATTTGGTGCATTTTTAAAATGTAAACCACAAGTTACTGTGGAGCTCAGTGAGCTGCCAAGAATGTTAACGCTATGATTTTAGCAGGGAAGAATACATCATATCCTCCTCCTCCCACAGGTTACTCCAGTCGTAATTTTGCAAGACCCTTTTGTACTTGTCAGTAAAATACAAAGTCTACGTGACTTTCATTTTGATTCTTGGTGACTTCAGGTATCATAACCTCAGGACATAACACAGCCACACCAGTGGCAGAAGCAAGGTAACTCTGGGAAGAACCTGACAGGTGACTACACCAAGGTCCAGAGAGTTGAATCCTTCACCCCACATGCTACAAAAGAGGGTTAAAAAAAATAAATAAATAAAATCATAAACAGAACCTGCAACCAATCACTTTCAGTCCCCTACATGAACACTGTAGATGCTGAGGCATACTTTGAATAAGAATAAACACACATTTAGATTCTTCTTAGTTTTCAGGAGTTGCACAGTGCCATTCCTCTTTAGAGGCATACAGGTCTTTTCTAAATTATATTATGCATAACCTAGTTTTCCACAGCAGAAAACTTGCCAAGGGAATACTGTTTGCTCATACCAGAAATGTATCCCAAAATTACAGTAATTTATAGCCTCATTTTCATTGACAAAAGAAATAATATCATTCTCTTCTGACAAATATCAGTACACTGAAAAAGTAATGAATAAATGCCTATAAACAGGTATCAAATAAAGCAACTATCAATCACTGCAACAAAACTTTAATTAAATCATGTGTTAAACAAAAAAAGACTGAAGTAAAAACAAGCCATATAATCTGAGATCAAAACAAAAATCTGTCTATCATGCCAAAGCACAATTCAGAGCACTAAAATACCATACCCTGTTATGCAATCAGTCATCTAATTGTTAATTGTAAAGCTCCAAGTTTGCAAAATGAAGACAAACATAGAGATTCAGCAAAGAACTTCAGCATATAGTACTTTTTTTATACATAAAATACATGTGTATTTTAGAAACATATTTTATATGACTGAGTTCAAAACTACAGAACTGATCATGTACACCTCTACAGTGATTTCTTCCTAAGAGACAGAAAGCGATCTGCACTGTTCACATTTTAGTTTTACAAATCAAATCAGCATTCAGCCTAAGCTGAATACATATTTCTGGAGACACATCAGAAAGAACCCTGAGGATTAGTCCTAACACAAAAGGATGAGGGAGTTGCTTGCTGTCATCCTGCCAATTTTTCAGAACAGAAGAGTTAGCAAATGAGGCATAAAAAGATGTGAGCAAAGAAACTCACACCTGCTAAAAATGCAGGAATATCAGGTGTGCAAGAAAATGATAGTAAGTAGCATCAGGCCAATTCACAAGAACTGCTGACCAGCTGAAAGTCCTTTTGGCCTTATCTGGAAATATTTAGCACTCTTAAGGCTAGTTAAACTTAAAAGCCATCATAATTTAATGCTATAAATTAAATTTGAATATTCTGCACTTAACTTTTTAAGCCTCTGACCTTCTATTGGAATTAGCAGAAAGGCACCAGCACTAGCTGAACCTCTAGTTACATTAAGAAAATCTTCCTGTGTGCCTCTGTTTCCATCTGTTATCATAAAGAAACGGATACAGTTCTCTCTTTTTCTGTTGCTTACAGTGATAGTGATAGCAGTATCAAACACACCTATCTTACTGCTGTAGGAAAAGCCCAAAAGCTCCCATTCTAGGCTCTGAAAATCATTAATGCAGCTGGTGGCTTTCAGAGTGCATCAACAAAGGGAGAGCATTGTTCAAGTGTGTGGGTACACACACACACATGGGCCGGGAAAGTGACAAAGAAAGAGCCAGACAATATATACTGTAATTCTCTGAACATGAATGCAGCAACCAGCCACATTTAGGGCAGACAGACAGTCATGTTACAGTAGTGTGGAGTCAACTGTGTTAGTTCCGTATCTAGCAAGGTGGGGTAACAGGTTTCATATAGCAAAAACTACCTCTGGGGAAAAGGAAAGCAAAGGTGGGGATGAGGAGTTTTGCACCTGCCTGGAGATACCTTAAAAATAATTTTAATTAATCTGATATATAAGATATTTTTAAAAAAATACCGAAATCAGGAAAATAAATAAATTAACTGAAGAACAAAAGGCTTAACTTACTGAATAAGACAGCACTTTAAGAGGTTTCTCCACTTTCCCTACTGTAAAGCACTTCAGAAAAATTCAGCCACTGAGCTAGTGCTTTTCTTGACCTTTTTGCTGAAAGAGAGCAGAGTAAAAACAGGAAACAGCTAAAATGATATGCATTAAAGATGCTTCATGTTAGGAAAGTCTTTTGAGTCACTCTTGCAAATTCATTCTGTGTCAGATTTGCCAATATAATGCTTGCTAAAGACTATCGATTAACAGGAGCCCCAGATAAAGCAAGCGTATTGCCTCTCAGCTGTTGCAGCAACACCACACACACCATACAATTCAGCTATGTAGCATTTGCATTTGTTGCTGGTATTCCACACCCAAAAGCTCACTGCATGTCTTATGATTAATTTATAATGCCCTGAGTCCCAAGCAGATTCGCTCTGCTGATTGCCCTTTTCTTAACAATAACACAAATAAACATTGAAATAAATCTATTGTCTAAAGAATCCTTCCACTAATTCTGTTCTTTGATGGTTTGGTTGATTTAGTATAGCTAGGAATCAAGAGTGAAGTGGATCATAGCTTAATATAGAGTGTGGTTAATCTTCCCTTTGCATAATGCTGGTACACTATGGCCCAAATACCAGAGATTTATTTGATGTGTACATGCTTTCAAGCATTAGTAAACAAGTTGCAGCCCATTATGAAAGAAGAGCAGATCCAAACAGTTGTGAAGCTCTTTATGTACTAGATAGACACAGGCAGTGTAATATACTTACATCTGCTTGTATACTAGCTTTAAAATTTTGGACACTATTTCATCATGAAATATCACTCTAAAAATATGACTAAAAATATGGCTGAGATCACTTCCTATGTCCTGATGCACTATTGTCTGAATCACAACAAAACTGAGCAAGAGGCACAGTCTTCTTTTTCTCTTTTTCTTCCTTTAATTGATTTTATTCCTCATAACATAGGCAAAAAGAGGAAGAACATATACTAGAGCCTCAGAAATATACAAACACATTCATTCCCATGGAAAAACAAAAGGGTTCTCTCACTTCTCATTTCTTATTCTTCCATTACTTTGAAGAATGTTACAGAACATACAGAAGTACTCTATCAAACATCACTTAATTTTTTACTACTTTACAAGACCTATTGAATAAATTACTACTGTACAGTCTCTTAACTAAAACATTTTTGTTGTTGTTAATGTACAAATTAAAACAAATTGGTCCTTTAGAGGCTGGATGTAGGAGCAAAATATTAGCTGCAATAAAAATTATTTTTAATAATGAAGTTCCAAGCAACGGTACAGTGGAAGCACTTAAAGTGCACAAAAGTTATTTGCATGTGGCAATGCTCCCTGGATAAAAGACCCAGTGTGAGTCTACATTTTTTTTTAACACACACAGGCAAAACCTACCCAAGGTATACTGTTAGGTATCAATAAACCATTCTCACAATACAGTGTACTTTTCCTACCTAGGAGAAGAACCATGATTCCATGCTCAGCCACTAGCTTTAGAGAATAGTACCTAACTCTTAGCCCTCTCATGTACATATAGGATTTTCAGCGAGTCTCCCAGTGTTTATACTACACTCACTGGCCCCCTACACAGGCTACAAGTGCATATCATCCATCACTCTGGCCTAGATTTTATCCTGGTCTGTCCTCAACACTTACTTGGGATGACTCAGGAACAGTTGCCTCTGATTTTTCCCCCCTTATAAATAAAGAAGCCACAAGAGAGACAAAGTTGGGGCGGGAAGCAGGAAAGACTCTTCAGACAGCAATTCAACTCTCATCTATAAAGGTATAGAAAACATACACTTCTGGAGCAAGCTGTTCAGATAAAGCCTTAAATCATGGTGGCAACTATCAAATGGACACGAAAATATATGCCTGTGAAAGAGGTGCTGTGAGAACAAACATATCAGTGACTGAGAGACGCCAGGATACCACAAAAAAGTAACACAGTAAAAACAGAGGATGCCAATGTCTCAGATAAGCAGTTATGGCCATGTTTACTTAAACTGTTCTGCTGAGCTGTTCCCATTTCAGGCAGAAAACTTTGATTTAAGGAAGAGACTTGCAGTTCTGTCTTGATTTTTTTCCTCCTTCAAAGCATGAAAGAACTTCCTTTTTCAAAACTGATTTAACAAAGTTTACATCCAAGCCCTCTCAGTCCCAAAAATGTCAGATTTGAACTCTATTAAAAGCAGCAGTTAGTGCAGTGAAATGTTCCAACAGTAGGTTTAATAGCCTATAATATTTCTAATGCCCTACTGCATGAAGTCTATGATCTGGAAAACCAGCCAAGCACACCCACCCAAGAGCAATGCTACAGGGAAGACTCTTGTCTCCCTTGGCTATGGCCCTCTGCCACCACTTGCATGAGCAGACCAAGGACTCTCCAGCTGCAGAGAGCAGGCACACAGACCACCTCTCTGGCAAGAGGAAGCCTGAAGGAAGCAGACAAATTAGAAATGAAATTTGTGCCAAGCATGCATGCATAGAGCTACTGTTTCAAACTTCAGGTCCTGCAGATGTGTTTTATTACTTGATTTTACTGGATCCTCCTTCTCCTAGCCCACTGATTCTCTCATATCACTTACAGTTCCTCTCATCCATTTCTACCTCACATCCTTCAGGCTGAAAGATTGCTCAGATGAGTTTCCCTAGTTCAACTACTAACTCTCTTGCTGTCAGTGAAGACCAGAGCAGGCATCTGCCCTGAGCTCAGGTATGAGCAGCCTGCACACCAATCTGTGTTTTTCCCTAGATGGCCTAAAGGATGTTTGGGAAAAACATTTTGATGCAGATTTCACAGTTGCTGGTTGTGGCACTGGAAAACAGAGTTTATGCTGTCTCCTGACAAAACACCACACTGCATGTTCTTCCATGTAAGGTGTACATGTAGGAAAGTAAAATACTTTTTTTAGTATTAGTATTAGCAAAGCAGAAACAGCTTCCTGGTACCTATTACAGCCAACTGGAAGCTAAAGTGATACTAATTATACAGTTCATTTGAATTCTAGCAAGGCTGCATGAGTCCTAGCATGAAGAGCACTGCCTGAGCAAACCCCCTGGCATGCACCTCCCTGCCACCACATGCGAGCAAGGCCCATGCCAGGGGTACACAGCTAGGAAGGGCAGGCAGCTTTCCTGCCTGCCCCATGGACACAGCCCACTGCTCCTCCTCCATCACCCTGCACCACAACACCAACGAGCACAGGACAGGAGCAAGGCCGTCCTCATCCGAGCAAGAATTTACTCCCATCTCAGCAGATTTCTAAGCATCAAACCTTATGCTGAAGAGCATTCTCCACTCCCTTGCCAGACTGACTGCTCAAGGTTAATCAAAGGTATGGATGACTCTGCAGCTCATTCCACGTTATCATGCCAGTGGGTTGATGTGGATTTGCAATGAAGCAAGAGAGGCAGCACACTCAGATATGAACCAGGCTGAACCTTCAGGAATGGTTTCTCCTGTTTCAGGGCCATCTACTAGCACTGCAGTGGAATTTTTAAAGAACAGTCAGAGATAGTGCAAAAAAAAAGGATTATTTGCATGTATCTAAATAATGAAATGAGGTGTTTTTCACTTCCATGCTTCAGTATCTCAAAAATGGCCAGGAGAGTATTATCATTTACTACAAGGTATGACAAAGGGATGGATTCCCACAAATACTAACACTAACAGTTTATTCTCTTCCATAATGAAAAAAAGCAGAAAATATTTTATTCCAAAGGATGATTGCTCCAGCAAACTCTCAAGTTCTGTGAAAACAGCCATAACTACAACACTACTCACAGAATGTTTGGTAACTTTACAGAAGATGCTGTATGTTAAACATTAGTTTTTAAATAGATTCACTAAGCTACCCTACTGTATTTTAGAAGTCACCCCATTTAACTACTATATTAGATCAATAAAGAATTTTGGATAAGAAAAATTGCACATATAGTCAAAAAGAAGGACAGAGATGTTAATTGACTCAAAATGGATGGGAGAAAAGCAGAAAAAATTACATGAAAATGAAAATGTTTAATTAATATTCTAAAAAAAATGAGCATACCAAAAAGATAACTTTCATGATCTCTTTTCACCTGCAGAAAGGCTGAGCAGGCTTTCAATCTTTTTCCATTTGCAAGCTCCCTAAGGTAATTTCCCCGATAAAAGTGAAGCACACCACAGAGCAACTGTGCCAGCTGACAGTTAGCTTTGTTTCTTGAGTCCCTGCTCTTCAGAGGCAGGCTCCAAACCAACAGGTTCACAGACCAGAGTCACTGATCCCTATTGCCACCACAACCTAAAAATCACCATTATCCTGCAAACCAATTAACCCATGCAGCCAGGAACACGCTGCTGCTCACAACCTCGAGCGAGAGCTGTTATGCTCACGCGGTGGAACACTGTTGTATCCAGTTAGCCTAAAGGGGCAGCATTCCTAAAGGGTAGAAAAATTTAGTTAATAGATGTTATGCAACATTTGGGGTGTATTTAAACAAACTCCAGGCTTAGCAATTAATTGCCTTAAAATTTTCCGGGTATCCTGAAACCATGCATAAGGTGAGCAGGCTCACAGGCAGCCTTGACATCGCTCATTCCTCTTTCAACCACATCCCAGTTGCACCACTGGCATCAAGAACCAACAAGCTCTCAAGAAAAACCTGACCCTGCAGCAGCACAGAGCAGCAGAAAAATCCCCGTGAGGAGCAGCTGCTGCTCCAGCACAGTAGGATCACGGTGGTCCCACGAACAGGGAACACCTTGCCCACCGCATGGCCATGTGCCATCAGTCCAGGAGTGGCACACCGAGGCGTGGCTGGGACTCAGAAGGGCAGATAGGGCAGGGCAGGGGCAAGCAGCCAGCCTTGAGCCCATGGATGCTTGGGAAGACAGGGATGGTGGAGTCCCTCCAGAAGCTCTGCAGCCAGGGGCAACCCCAGGGCCTTCTCTGACCCCAGGGGCTTCAGGAAAGACTCAACAGGCCCCGTCACCAGCAGCTCATGGAAGAGTAGAGCGAGGGCAGGAGATACCCCTGCACCACCACCCCCAGGGGAGTCAAATGCCCAAAATGCAGTGGATTGGCTGAAGTTGGGGAATGAATTTATCACAGAAGCTACTGGAATTCCTGCAGGAGTAAGATACAGGTGTAATGAATACATCGCTATACTCTTTCTCACATAAAAATTCCCCAAAATACCACATACAAAACAGCCTCATCAAACGCAACAGCAAAGGGCAGGCAGGAGCAGGCGGGAAAAATTAAAATCTGGTCATCTGCACCCAGGCAGTTTCTAGTCTCTGAGCAGCAAACAGGCACATGAGGCCCCAGTTTTCACAGTGAAACATGAAAGAGCCTTAATACTCCCATAACGCACCCTCAGAGTCTCCAAAATGTACCCCTGAGAAGGACATCTCCCGTAGTTTGAATCCCCTACTCCCTAGGGTTCACATATAATCAGGCAGCTCTGACCAGAGTCATGAGCAAGTTATCTCTCCTCAGTCAAGTGATGTCAGGTAAAACATTTCCAGATCGAATTGCATGAGGCTCTCTGGCCTTGCATGCACCTCTTCCTAGCTGTTTCTCCATTTTCCCGAGAGGTTTCAGTACTTCACACATATTAATGAACAGTACCACTGTAATGTCAAAAAAACAATTTCTGGGTCACAGTTCTGACTATAAGGTTTTAAAATCACTAGCTGTCAAACTCACTCCCAAGTTGGCTAAAGATTCGACTTTGAAAGCAAATACTAATAACTATTTAGAAGAGGAAGGTTGTGGACAGTTACACCTCAGGGTATTTCCAGAAATGACAAATATTTTAAAAGGCAAATTCACAAATTCTGCAGCATATATAATTTGAATATCTAGTGTACATCCTGGCCATATACTATATTGCAAATACCACAGTGTAAACAATTTTTTCAAGACTACATATATCCCCAGTGACACATTAGAATGTAGTTTTAAACAATAATACAAAGATAAAAGCATGTTGTATATGGCATGCTTTGGAGCAGTTACCATATGCTCTGTCAATAATCTATGGATTAATAGGGCCCTGATGCACAATAACACATTGGCCACTCAGAGCTCCATGGAAGATTACTCCATTCACCACGACAATTAGCTGAGGTTTAGGCATATGCCACAATTTTTCATTCACATTTTTAACTTGGTCAGCTCTAAGACACTACTGTTGGAGTTTAGAGTTTTTTTCTGTAATTCTTAATTCCTCTAAGGTCTGATCCTAATTCCACTAATTTGCACTAACATCAAGGAAGCAGGTTCAGACACTAAATCAGAAGATTAACAATCTACCTCTATGTTCCTTTGAGAACCTATAGTATGGAATTTTGAAAAAATATTTATTTATTTAACTTATTATCCTACCACTGATAGTAGATGTAGCTGATACTCTGGGAAACAGTTGTAGAGATAGAGGAAGTACAGGATATAAAAAAAAAAGCAATTTGTTTCAGTATGATTACTCCCAGTTTGGGCTGTGTTTCTGGGCAGTTAAAAAATCAAGACACTTTTCTAAATCTTGGCATTAGGAACAGGCACTAAAATATATCTATATAATCATCTGCAGCAGTAACCCATCTTGTAACAGGTCAAAGTCTCACAAGTATTTTATTTTCTTGGTTTTTATTTAGAACAGAGGTCTAGATTGTTGGGTGAATAGTTGGCCACAAAATAAAATGTTATTTACTAGCTACAGACTAACCTAGGATGTAGGAGGTTCACCTTCCACTCTTTGTAGCTCTAGAGGCTCCCCGTACAATCACCAGCATTTGTACATGAGGAAAATTACTTCAAAATAACAACATACTGGAAAGCTTCCAAGACAACATTTTCCATTCCCTCTGTACATGCTGTGAATCACCTTACAAACAGCACAGCCCCAGAGAATAAGATCTCCAATGAGTTACTATCTTATCCAGGTCTCCTTTGTGAAAATGAGATCGTGCCTAACAAATTTAAGAACTCATTGGGGCAGGCTAAAACGCCATTGGCATCAGGAGTCTGCCCAGTTTTTACATGGCAGCAGGGGATTTGCATTTCTTAATATAAGTGCTGTTGTTTCACCCTTTGTACAGGAATGCCAACGACTGCCAGGGACGTGTGATTCCCCATAATCCCCCAGCAAAATGTACCTCAGAGGGGTTGTTCCCGTGTAGGTTACCACCAGTGGGACACAAAGGCTTTGCCATGGTTCCAGTGAAATGCCTGACTTTTTCTACCTACAGCAGCAACACACAGCTAAAGGGAGCTGCTCACACTTGGCAAAGCAGAACAGCATCACTTTGGCATAAATATGTTGCAGCTACGAGTATACAAATATTTCAGAAGGTAAACTGCACTTTGGTTTTGGTTGGTTGGTTTTTAAATACATACCTATCTTTTTAATTTGTCTGGTAAGCAGTTTGTGCAGAGAGAAGCATTATACAGTGCAAAAGTATGCTAAAATTGCATTTGCATTCTAAAGATAAAAATTACCATTAATCACATCTGAAAATAAGAGAGTCTGAAAGCAAAAGATATATTTTTGAAGGGAAAAAGCGGTCACAACTACCAAAACACTTTCAGAAAGGAGGCTGACAAATTTTTCCTTCCTGTCCTCAAAAAAATAAAACTCCTTTAACTAGCTTGCATACAGTTAAACAGCTAAAACCAAACTGGTGCAACCTATATTACCAGTACAAAGTCAAAAATGTGCTCTATGTACTCCATTGACAAGGAATTTTGGAAAGAAACGTACCTATCAGCGCTACCACCAGCTGAATGACTTACCTAATCATCTACATAACAACATGATTGCCAAAAGCCACCAAGAGATTTCTCAACAGGGGGGACCATCCACATCAGCACTGCACTGCAGTAACTCACAGAACAGAAACATTCCAGTTTCTTTGCATGGGCTTGGCTTGGGCTGGCCTCTTCTACTTGCAAAGTACCATCAGTAATTTTCACCAATCTCTATCTTTATTTTGTACCTTCTTTGAAGGAAGCTTGTTACAGTATGAATACAAAGAGGACACAGTCCTTGGACTCCATCATGTAGGTAGACTGAAACTTGCTGTGTATTTGTATGTGAAGTGATGTATTCTGATTTCACCACACATTGCTGTAAGAACCAAGAAAATCTTAACAAACTAATAGTAAGGGATTGTGCACACGCTCATATGCACACAGACGTGGAGAGAGCAAGCTTGCTTGTTAAAAAGAAAGGGAAAGTTAGCCCTACTTTATGTTTAGAAAAGAAAGGTCTCCCTTTAATAAAGCAACCCATAGCCAAATCACAACCTTACAGAAGATAACTTACAGTGCACCTCAAGCAAGTTGGCAAATGGATATCAAAGACTCCCACGCTCTTTTCTTGAACCCACATCCACTCATGCATTTGTACAAGTGAATCCAAAACACTTAGTAGCCCAGTGCTATCAGCCTTTTTTGAAACAGTCTTCATCAAATTGCAAGCGGGGGAGGAAGGGGGAAGACAAAAATGACAGAGACATCTCTTCGCTTCCAACAATACCTGCCCAGATATTCCCAAAACTGGATATAAAATATCCAATCTTGAAAGGTAATTTTGCCCCAGTTTTCAAAAGGTCTTTTTTCAACCTATCAGAAGAGCTTTAAAATTCTTCTGTCTTTACCTGATCAAAATGCTGTCCTACCTTCTGCAGTCCTGGCATTCTTTGTGGTGAAACTGTTTCAGTATCAGTATTAATATTCAAATGTCAAGTTTGTGACACTACATTTCCTGTGCTATTTAAAACAGTCAGAACAATTATTATCCATGAAATATGAAAGAGTAAATTTTTGCTACCTGCTTACAATTTCAGCAGCCCTAACTGGGGCAGAACAGCACTTACACCAGTCACATGCCATTTTACATAGAAATGTATTGTTCAGCTTTTCTAGCAGTACTCATGCATTTCCCCAAATTTGATTTTGTTCTTTCTAGCAAAGCTACACATTTATTCTTTTTCTGAAGTGTACCAGTGCAAATAGATATTTTCTGAATATCTATCAAATTTATAGCATCTAGTATTTCAGACTTTCGTTCCAAATATATTTCCTATCTGATAGCAACTTTTACATATAGTGAACCACTGAGCTTTTTTGTTTGTTTGTTTTTAATATTTATAGAATAGTAATTCTGTCCTTTGTAAATTCTACTGCTCTTAAAAATATTTTGTTGTTTTTTTTTTTTTCCTGTTTCAGTACTTAGTTGAGTCTCTGTCTTTTGTCATTACCTAGACTGTGGTCACGCATCTTTGGCTGTAAGGGGTATTTTTATTGTAACATGTAGGTGTCTCTAAAAGCAACATATGTTAGAGCTGCACAGCTGAGAATGCACCGAACTGTCACTCCTTTCTATCAAGTTGCCAAAGTTTTGGAGAAGCTTCTATATAATAGTACAAACCTAAAATAATGAATTAATACATACACAGAAAGGCACATGTTAAGGCCTTTTTCTCTGTGACAGAGAACAGCTTTATGAGGAAAGCATAAAAGCTACACAGAGCCTTACACTAACAGGGAACACTATAAAGTGTAGATCGAAATGAAATATCCAAAATATCTTCAGGAAAGCTTTATTTTCAGTGTATGGCCTGATGATGCCATAAAGTACTTCAATATCATTGTACAGGTCAGTTATTTCCACTGTTCTCCCCTCCAAAACTGGAGGGTGATTTCAGAACATGTACACTCAGTCTTAATTCACTCCAAATTTGAGCCAAAGGGGTCTGATTCTAACACTCCAAAAGTCGACAGGAGGAAGCCAGTGGGAATGGGGCCTAAAACAACATGTCTACAGTAGTCAACAACTCTGAGTTATATAAATACTTGCTAATATATCTATATTGACTGGTCATCAACATTTCCATTATAATCCTTGTACTTGGGGATGTCTGTATGTTGGATGCTATCCATGCTTCTCGCCAGCAAGCTGAATTATTTTTGAGTGATACAAGGCACTCCCTCTCCTCTGGAGACCTGCACACAACTAACAGAACCCTCATTTTTCACACAAATTAATAGGATACTACCATCTTCGGCTGAATTACAGTTTACCTGCTTTGCTACAATGTGCTTTTGCAGGGCCATAAAAGGAAGTTTTGGGTTTGTTTCAGGAAATCAAGGGCTACCAGATTTTTCACGTAGTATGTCATCACGTGAAATCATCAGGGCTAGAAATGCAACAATGAAGTTTAAACAACAGCTTGTGAATAATGTGCCCTGTAATTCTTCTTCATTCTGTTTACACTGCATTGAGAGTTATAAATGAAGTAATAAACAGCAAAACCTAGTCTGCCAAAATAAGGAGCCTCTCACAAATGCTTTTAGAAAAAACAGATGGGGTAATACTAACATCACAAGTATCCTTCCCACTCCTATCAGCAAAACCATCCCTGAATTTGATCTCCTGTTGCACTCAGAAAGACAGTTATGTTTGTCTACAGAGCCTCAGCACTATTATAGCTGAACTCATTATTTTAAAGTGTTTGAAGTACCTTGAGCATAACAGAAGACACAGAAAAACAAATTCCATTAGACAATATGCAATTCATACTAATGTTATTTAATTCACATCCACAACATAAACTGAAGCTGTTCCAAAAACCAAAAATGGCATATTTTGAGAAAAAATACTGGGAGCAAAACATAAAGCTTGTCTTAGTTTAATCAACCTACCAACACAACTTCATGTATCTTTCTAAAATGATCCCAAGTCTTCCTTCTCCCTTCTGCTCCTGGAATGATGCTAATATTAGGTCCACCAAACTACACGGATCAAGAATCAGCTCTAGAAGTAATTCTTATTTCTCCAGAAATCGATTGTTAGGGGGTCCAATAGCAACAGTTTTTAAGAGCAATGTGATGTGAGTGGAACTGCTTCAGGCACTACTTGAGCAGTCTAGCCGAAAGAATGGGCTTTTACAGCGAAATATGACTGTTCCTTCTCTTGCCCTTCCAGGATTCCTCTGTACCTGCTAATTTATCTTTAGCCCCGCTGGGTGCCTGGAAACCGAACCATGCAATGTACAGGCACTTGCAAAATGGTCCTACCACTACCCCCCTGAATTTCCAACACTTTGCCCACATAAGATACAACCCTGCTGAGGAGAACTTGCTTTGAGACCACAGAGTACTCTGCTCTGTAGAAGCTGGGCCAGAAACAGCATGACAGACACCAGCAGGTAACAGAGGACTAGCTAAGTGAGGTGAGGTGAACCCTGTGTGGAGGCTCATGACAGGCCTTCTCCATGGCCGAGGCTTCTCAGTATTTTTTCTGAGGTACGAACACACAGAGTTTATGCACTTATGTTGTCAAGTTAGCAGCTTTGCTCTCAGTAGTAACCACAACTTCTTTTGAAGTCTTCAACTGAAGTTAAGAGATGACCCAGGTCAGTATTCATACATCACACACCACAGTGTTTCTCAAACACAAGAAAAAAAAAAACAAACCAGCAACAAAAAGCCTAGCTACAGAGTAAACACCACTTACACACACCACAAAAGCTCTTATTTTCCATGCCCATCCAAGAACACAGATTGTCCAAAGACTGAATACTGGCTTTCCACAAAGGACCTCTGAGCCCATATGAGTGTCTCAGCTCCCTGCCAACCTGCCTGCTCCTAACAACCAGGCACTTGCACATAACAGAACTGCCCTCAGCCAGCTACAGCAATGCACTTAGCATCCAGACAGTGGCTTCTTTTCATTCCATACCTTCTTGTACAGGCCTTTGGAAAACACACACACAGAAACTTTACTAGCATGGAGGGAAATCAGTGCCTACATCTGCAAAGCGCCGCGTTGCTAGCCAGAGACAAGGAGCACACAATTTGACGCTGAATGGCTGCCAGCAAGGAGGAGTCCCAGCTTAAGGCCTCGAAACCGCTTGGAAAGCTGTTGCCTGGCTGATTACATCCCCACTGAAAGGGTAAGGCTTCGGACCAGTGTGCACAGCAGATCAGACGCATGGCTCCCATCACCGCCAGCAGAAGCTGCAGAGCTGAGCCGACACACACACTCTGCAAGTACACCCTGGTGCGTACTCACACTGTAACGTGCCTCCGAGCGACACTGCTATGAAAATAGCTGCCATTATCACCCAAACTGGAGCCCACGGGCAGGGACCATAAATACACGCTAAACTCCCTCTGAAACGAACTGGTCCTTAAGAAAATTTTAACACCAAGTGAGAGTTGTGGTAAAACTCCCATCAAAAAAAAAAAAAACAAAACAAACCAGTAAGGGCAGCGTCTCTCTGAAAAAAGGGACAATTTGGCATTTGCAGTGTGTTCAAGCTGATTCCTTGCCAGTAACTATTCAAAAAAGACCACTTAACAAGCAAACAGGTCTTCAGCACAACAAATAATAAAAAAGAGAGCAAAGCTTGTGCTATTTAAATATCATGAAACATTCTGCTAATCATGCACAGATGGAAGTACAGACGCTTCTGCCAGACGCCTTGTTCAGAAACTTTGCTCTATTTTTAATTATTTGATGCACAGAGGACCTGTTTGCTGATTAAAAGGGCACTGCCTTTAAAAGGACTCCATCAATATGGAGTCTAGCCTTGTTTTTAACAGAGGACTTTAAAAGTAGTAACTCATGCCTCCGAGCTCCCTGCACCAGTTTTTATAATCTTATAAGCATGTGGTTGGGGTTTTTTTCAGATGTTTCTCTCACCTTGGGAAACTGCCTATATAAAGAAAAAGTGAAACTAACTATATTCAAGTTACTGTTATATTCACTGAGTAAAACAACTTAGAAAATGTGTATTTTCCTCTAATATTCCTTAGTCTGTATCTTTTTATTGTTACTTATAATAAGAAGGGTTACCAATTTCCAGATAAAAGCATTATTTTTGATGGTTTTCTGTTTTGTCAAAAGCCTACTTTTTTGAGAAAATGTATCAATTCGAGAATTATCAACCAAATACTTACCATTGGGGTTTTTTTAAATCTACCATAGCCACAATATTATTCCAACAGTCAGTTCGTGCCAAAAGCACACTGATACACCCACACACAAAAAGCAAAAAACCCTCACATATTTTCACTTCACACCTTAAGTGAACCTCACTCATTCAGTGGTTGCTTCATTCCAGTACTTCTCCATAGCAGCCCAGGAATTTTTCTTTCTCTGAAGAACCTCACTCAAAATGCATACTATGTCAAATTTATTTTCTTTTTCTGAATGAAGTGTTTTTCAAAAATTCTTTTTTTTATTTAATTTACATTTTATCTTGGAAGTTTCCTTGCACATTACTACAGAACTCTACCACTGGATCAGTCATCATATAAATAGAAATGGAAGCCCAAAGAAGAGTGCCCAAGCTGCTACTTTTGTCCCATCAGTATGATACGTGAAAAGGGTATTATATTTTTTTAAATTTACATTAACAGTTTGAATTATTGCTATTACACAGTAAAAGAATCCTTCAATTAGCAGATCACATGATAACAAAGTAATAGTGACCCCATTATTTTATGAACAAATGACCCAAAGGGAGTGGCTCCTGTCTCATGCTCAGGTACAGAGAAAATAACTGAATGAGTTTTGGGGTTGTGGGTTTTTGTTTGTTTTGGTTTTGGGTGTTTTTTTTTACATGCCAGCATGTAACACTATACAAACCAATATATGCTACTGATTTGTTAGAGATCAGCAGAAAAGCTGTATAAGCAAGATGTCTGCTGAAGAGACACTGCAGCAGAAGCCAGGGAAGACTGGCAGGGGCATACGGACTGAAAATCCAATGTTCAGCCAGGGAAACAGGCACCCACAGAGAGGCTTCAGAGAAGAAATAAAGGGTCTTTACCAGTGAGGAGAAGAGGAAGGCTGCATGGAGTGAAAGGCTTGTTCAGGCAGGTCATTGGGGTTGCAAAGCTCAAAATCCAGCAATTACTAACTAGGAATGGAAGTAAATGAAATAACACTCAAATCTGTGTTTCTGAAGAAAACTACTGAGGTATTGAAACAGAAATACATTTTAGACACATAGAAACACACACAAAAAAAATCAAACTAAAGAAAAGGCCAACACACAGTCTAAGTATCATGCAGGTAACACACCCAGCAACGGAGTTGCACAAGTAGGTCAGATATGCAGCAGCAAGAATTGCTGAGCATGGGAGAATCTTGGTAGAGAAGGCAGTAAGGACAAAAATTAATTGGCCAGCAATAAGAGAATGAAGCCTGGAAATGGTTAAAACAGGACAGAAAGATAAAAAGGCAAAACACTGCTTGAGCTATATAAAGAAAAATTAGTCTAATTCACCAACACATCCACCTGAACCATGACAAGGAAAGAAAACTGATGACACTTGACTAAGAAACAGCTTTCACTCCCTTTCCACTTGGAGGAAAAACCAAGCGAATGCTCTACTGCTGCCAAACAAGCAGTGTCTGATCAGAAATGCTGACCTGCCAGCAACAGCTCTGAGCCCAGAGGGCCCTGACACACCCCGGAGACCCTAGGCTCCATCACACGGCATTTACACCCTCATGGCTCCATTTAAACCATCCAAGTAACTAACAGAGGTGCAAACCTGACTTCTTTTTTCACCTAGCCTTTGGCTGAGCACCTCAGTGCAATGTGGAACACATGCAGTTCACGTTTAATAAGATGAGGAGCATAAAACCCCCGGCTGCTGCAGCACTACAGGTTTCATAGAGACACTCTGGCTGAGCTGTGTGAACAGCACCAAACACTGCAGCCAGCCAGCTGACAGCTCAGATAAACGCTCTTCATAGCAGAGCTGCACACATAGCAGAAGTGTGTCTTAGTTTGCATTTCTCCCATTCCATACAGCCAACATGACATTCAACAAGTTTGACTCCTTAGGTAATGGGTGTACTTGATTGCTGATGTTTAATGCAGTTCAGATTCTTACTATAAACCTTCTACCCACTTCAATTTTCCTTAGGGCTCCTTCTGGCTGTAAACTAACAGATAACAACATCTGGACAATACCATCACGTAATGTCATATTTTCACTCAGGAATTACTTTAATTTCCTCAGTCACTACACACCATATTTCCTCTGAATCTGTTACCGTGAAGCAACCAAAACAAACTAGTGGTGATCAAAAAATGGTAGGATGCACCCATGCTGGTTTGTATCACTCTCACAGCTGAAGACCAGGCAACAAGACTTAGTTATTCTGTCATCTAGTGCAAATATTCAGTCCTTTCGTTATTGCAGTATCACATGTATTTTAAGACAGTATGTAACATACTTGCGAGCTATCCAAACACATACACAGTGCAATTTTAAACTACAGATCTATGGTAGAGGTCTATAAACTTCACCATCATCCTCTTTCCCCATAAAATAGAACACAGATGTGTTACACATACTGACATGTCACTTATCTCCCCACAATTTAATTAAGCAACTGTCAAGTTCACAAAGGAAATCACAAGGGATTTCCAAGACTGTCATTAACAACAGAAATATCAGGCCAGATCACAGCAGAGATCCAAGAAAGTTTAGCAAGCCTGCTAAGTAGGAAACCTGAAACTCTAACCCTAATTCAAAGAGGACACAGGTAAGTCCAATGTAAAGAGGTGAACCAGCTCCTCAGTTCTGCAAACAAGGAGATGCAAAGGCAAATAATTTGACCAGATGTACCAGGTCATCTTTGGCTAGTCCATCAGCCAGTGTTGCTCACAGAGGACTCATAATAGCATGGCCCAGGGCAGCTGTGGAAAAAGGGAAAGAGAATCCAGATGAAAGAAACACAGTATCTAGGATGTATCAGTCTCTCATTTGTAATAAAGTAAGAGGAAGGTACCATTGAGTGCCAGGGAGAGAACAGCAGCTGTCAACAGAAAAACCTTCACCGTATCTAAATCGTTGGGTTTTCTTTGTTTTCAACCAGATGCCCAAATCTTAAGACAGTAGTATGTAATTAAAATCTTGTGTTAAATGAAGATCATGTTCACAATATTCATATGTTACTGTTTTATTAATAGAAATAGTATTGGTGCATTCACTTAAGAGTTGGACTTGATGATCCTTGTGAGTCCTTTCCAGCTCGGAATATTCTGTGATTCTGTGTATTGGTGTTTCTAGGGCCGAACATTTTAGTCTAAAATTCAATCTCAGTAACAAGTAACACTGCCTCCTCTTGCTGAGGGAAGAAAATACCCTGGGCCAAATATGTAGTCTTTTAGTACAACCTCTTCTGAAATCATAGGCAGTGCTGTCCAAGCGGAGTCTCAGCCTTTGGGGAAATGCTGCTAAGCCTGGAGAGAGTGTTTCACAGGTGGACAGACCATCTCTGAGTAGGTAGTTGAAGACTGGCCTGAATCACCATCTAATAACTCTTTGGCTGCCTCTGGGAAATGAATATGACATCACAGCTCGGGATGTAGGGCCCTTCACAACAGCTATAATGGTTCGTAGAAGGATTTGTCAAGGGACAACTCCCAGCAGTGTAAGCAAACCTTCATATCACAGGTGGGGCATTTTTCACAGTCACATTTCTTTTCTGATTCTTACAGAGGATTTCTGTTTTCAGCAATGCCTATACAGCACTACCTGAGACACCTTGACTCATTAAAAAATTAAATAGGATAAAACATAAGTGTCAAAAAAAATTTAAAAATGGTTCAATGACCTTCTGTGGGGCTTCAATTGCTTGTGCTGTTATGCTCCCTACTTACTGCATTTTACAAAATCTGAAATTTTATATGTTTTGCCCTCTTGTATCTTTGCTTTTAAAACACGACACACTCTCTTAAAAAAAAAAAAAATCCAAAAAGGAAAATGGGACACTTTTTTGTATTAAAATTTTTAAAAAAAACCCAAACCCAAGCTACAGCAAACATACAGATAGATAGAAAGTAAATGTGTTCATATTTGAATTTTGTACTTCAAGCCACCTTTGATCAACTTGATTAGTAATCTTTTCAAAAAGATTTTATAGCTGGTGTACTTCAAGAACACAATTAAAGTAGATTAATCTGTTCTGCATTATGTGTTTCATAAAATTACTGTTCCTCTGATTAATTTTGCTAAAAAACACATGTAACTATCTACCATTTTTCTCATTGATAAAACAAGCTTGTGACACAGCTTCCAGTACTGGCCAAGCAACAGCATTGTGAATATCTAATAAATCAGCAAGCCCGATGATGCAATGTCATGTGAGCTAATACACACACTACTACACTTTTTATTCGTGGAAAAAAAAATAGCCCAATTCTCAGCTTACAGCACCGACTCAGCTACAATGGAAATCTACAGGTATCAGTATCTGTGAAATAATGCCATCAGCTAGTCAAAGCGACTGTAGCTGATCCATAAACCTTTCTCTACTGAAATCAGTAACAAAGTCTTATTCAAATTCAACAGTATGGCTTTGCATGGCTGAACTTCAGAGACACTGTAATAAACAGGACCCATCTGATTCCTGATCTGCAAAAGAGACTCACTTTGACCTTACCATGACTGCCATGAGCAGGCTGATGTCACTTCACCCCATAAATCCCCTTGCCTGGCGCTGTAGCTAAGCACTGCTGAACTCAGGTACCCTCTAGAAACACTGCGATGTTGTAATTAGCAGTGAGACTTCCAATGCATTCCCCAGCCAGATACAACAGTTGCTGTGGCCACTAGAGTAAAAGAATGTGAAAAGGGATTGGGGAAGAATGAAAAAGACAGGTAACGGCAGAGAAAACACGGTAAAAACTTATCTGTCTCATATTAAAAGAACGCAATAATCACCAGGAATCAGCTGAACTGTCAGATAAGTATTACAAGAAACAGTAGGTTTTTTAAAAGAAAAAAATTTCCATTAAATTGATTATTTCAGTGGAGAGGAGCAATGATACACAGAAGATATAAGCTTTCGCTTCTTGATGTCTAAATTACATTAGGTTTAGTTTTGTCTTTTTTTGAGAAATTATGTATTTAAGATTCTGTTCGCAGTGTACCAGTAATCTAAACCCTTCCTTTATTTTTTGGCAAAAGCTGTGCATCACTCACGTTCAGCTGTTAACTGTGAACTGTTCACGTCTTAGTGTTGTTTCAATGTTCCTATGGCAAGGCTAAACAGCATTTCTAAACCAATGATATCCCCAGGCCTGCACTGTAGTTTCTGAAGCACAGATTAAGCACAGTATTCTGCCCAACAAGCTCATCACTGTTAAGTAACTCATCAGAAAATAAAGAGGGAATTATCAAATGGGAATTGCCAAGTAATTAGTTCTCTGAAGCAGATGACATACAACTGTTAAAGGGAGGGGCTTCCCTGTTAGTCATATGTCAGAGTAGAGCCTACTAATCTGTAAATAAAAATGCAGTACATATGATTAGTGCCAAGGGGTTTCTAACAGCTAGTGGTACATGGAGAATAAAGTTACAACTTCTTGTACTGTAATAACCTACTAGGATTTTTTTTCTCTTGTATACAGTGAATTTTCAAACCATTCTGGATCTGCTTGTTGTCAGACTACTTTGGAAAAGCTATGAATGCAGCACAGTATCAAGTAGGGAATGTGCTCAGGGGCTACGGAAAAGGAGAAATGCCTTTACTATCATATACATTTGAAAATATCACTTTCTATTCAACTACTACACATGGCACTGAAAAGGAACTGCAGGAAGAAGAAAATATTCACAAGTACGAAATATCTGAGCACAGTAAGGGATTAGGCCTGTTAAGACTTTCTTTTAAGTAGCTGGCCTCACAGAAATGTTAAACATACAAAACTGCAATGGCCTTCATGCCTTTGGGTATCTGACAAACAAAAATATGGTAACAGTCACAACCACACTCCAATATGAGTGAGAAACACTTTAACATTTGTACTTTTTTACAGTGCAAGGTGTGACACAAAAAATCCTAAAGTCAGGTTTACAGCTAGTTCTAAATAAGTAATTGATGAGAAAATAAAGAAGCAATTATCAAATTTAGGGTTTGCCTCTATCACTGTCTTACTGTGAGAAACCCCTTAGTCAACACATTTAAATCCAGATGCTGCCACCTGGGCTAACTTTTGACCAAAACTATACCCCCGGTACAGAAGGCTAACTTTCACCCAAAACCATACCCAAAACCATGCCCAGGAGGGGGCACACACACAGACTCAGGCATATACACAACTTCATGTCACATCTAGTCACCTCACCACTTTTCGGCCCCCAGGACACAGAAGCTCTCCAACTCTCTCATACTTACAATAACATCCAAAAGCCTACACTTTGAAAGTAATGCTAACAAGTTGCAGAGCATGGGACAGCAAGTTTCTTATTCCATTTGATACACCTTCTTAAAACACCAAGATGGAAGGTGAATCAAACCTCAGATTGTGGCTTGTATCACATTATGAACATGTGTCTTGTATTTTCATGTAGACAGACCACTACACACAACTGCATTTACCCTTTGGGCTGTGTATGAAACTTTCTATCAGTCAGACACCAGACCTTCAGTATCTGCTGAAGGAACAACAGAGCAAAAACATGAAAGGTTACAGCTGAGGTGAGGAGACCACAAAGCCTCACATCTCAATGCCTGCAGTCACAGCATTTCATTTAATTTACCTTTGAGTTACCCACACACAAAACAAACAATTTAAAAAAATAAAATTATTTCTAATTACTATCCTATTATACCTAGTTCACAGCTCCATTTCACCTGTGCTCTTAACATGCTAAAAATCTCCACTGCCTATCTTCTTTTAACCCTACAGCTACTGTAGACCTTCATAAACAGCATGAGAGGGAAGAAATAAAACCAGCTATGATAAAAGGACACTGAAATGATAACCAAAAAGCTACCATTGCACACAGTAATATAGAGACAGATTGGTTCTTTTTGTGGTCACTATTAAGTATTTTAAAAGGGCAGATTGTTGTCTGTTTACAGAGAGCGGTAGCCAGAAGCCTGCGTAAAACAGAAATTATGTCTTATGTACAAAATAAGCTACAATAGATAGTGTAGACATACTTATTGAAAATTCCGCCCCAAAAATTTTTTTACAAATGGGCTGCAGCTGTAAATTCAACCCAGCACTATAATATGATTCATAAATATCAAGTAACTTGACAGTGGAAAAGATTAAAAAGAACTCTTTAATTGTTAAAATGTCCAGTGTATCATGCAAAATCCACTCAAGACAACTGTTTCAAAGAAAGCATTGAGTCATTTGCCTACGTGGAAGGAGGCAGTGCATACTGTGAACAAATAACAATAGAGAGAATAACAAAACAAATAACAGTAGAGAAGGCTAAAACTAACTAAAAAAAAAAAAAAAAGCAAAGCTGTATCTATTTATTTTTATTTCATTTTATTTTTACTAAACCCCATTTTCTTATCCAGGCAAGATGCTTAGCAGGCTCTGGAAAAAATGCTGCTGCTTGATTTGGAAGGGTAAGCACACTGGAGCTCACACACGGCAGCGACATTACTCCCTGAAGCCACACAAATCCTCAGGTGAGTAAAGCCATGAACGCACATGTTATTAGTCTCAAGAACAGTTTCTGAGATCTCATTTTTGGATGTGTTCAAATGCATCCAATGTTCAGTCTCTCTGACAGACACCATGGTAATAACTCAGATCTGCCTGAAACAAGAGCAGAGCTGTCACCACCTTCACCCCAAAATAAATGCAAATGCCACAAAGACAACGGGCCTGAGTATGAGATATTCTGTCTCAAGCTGTAAATCTTACCTGTGGCTGCTCACTGCATGGTGCCAGGTCATGTTTCTTTCATGTGTTACTACTGTGAGCTCCTGCCTATTTCTCCCAGTGAGAGAGAACACTTGTAAGCAGGCAGTGTCTCAACAATTTTATCTCACTTATTTAGTTATACAGTGGGCCTGATTTTGATTGCTCCATAGAGAAGATGAGAACTAAATAATGAGGTCAACAGAAATACCCCAAATTCAGTGACTAAAAAGTCCAACAAGAAAAGAAGCTAAACTAAATCTAATCTAAGATCCCCAAATACAACACTATACTTCAAGTTGAGCTGGTACAGAAAAAACAGCAGTTTATAACTATATTCCTGTCGTACCTCTGCACCAGACTTCACTGGGTTACATTTTTTATCCAAAATGTTTGCTTAACATCTAATATATTCTCTCTTCTGCAATTTCAGAAAATGTCAGATGCTAAAATATTCAAGGTGACTTAGCAATACATTGTGGGTAACACAATCTGATTATTCATAGGATTTGACCAATACGCTATAAACTATTATTTTTTCTAATTAAGAAATACAAGCCTTTCCTTGAGTAATCACCTCTTCAAATAAATACATTTTCATAGAACCCAAGCTTACCCTGAAAAAAAAATGAAAAGCTTTGTGGAAATGATAATGTCTTAACAAAAAGCTTCCTTCTATCTCCCAAGTCAATAGCTAGTCACTACTATAGCTGCTACCAAGCCAGTTTTCTTCCAAAACAGAAAGACGAAGTGTGTCAGTGCACAGGGCACTTTGTGTGGTTTTTCACTCTCAAGAAATTCTTATTGATCTGAAGAGATACAGTGGTTAAAATCTACCCTCACCATTCAAGATCATTTGTAAACCATAACAGACATGTCTTTGCACATAAGTACTTGCTTAGGCAACTTCCCTTTAAAACACAGCACCCTTCCCCACAGCCACAATAAAATGTAAATTATGGGCTGCATACTTTGCTATGACATACTGTATACATTAAAAAGTTATTCTGCAATGGAGACTTTCTGATCAGCCTCACATACATAAAATGCTACAGTAATTAAGTTTTCTGGTAGTAAATTTAAAAAAAAAAAAAAACACTTTGATTTTCTGCAAGTAATCACTATATTTAATTTTCTTTCATTTAAAGACACAAGCAATTTTATTATGACCCTTTATCTTTTTTTTTTTTAAAAGCATTAGCAGTATTGCCAATCCCAAGCACTTAAAAATCATAGAACAGGTCCAAAAAACTAGGCTGGCTTAATGACAATCAGATTAAAGAAATAAAATAAAAATTTATGTTCTTTTTATTGGCAGTACGATTGTTGAGTCTTGGGACTTGGTTTTTTAAAAGTATTCTCCATAACCACATGGGAAGAAGAGAGAGAGGAAAGGGTGAGTAGACATATATGTGCACTATTATAACCTGTCTGACTATGATATTTCAGGGAACAAAATCAGAAGAATTTAAAAGATTCCTCAAACCAGAATAAAAGACACCTAGACACATCAGTAGTGACTAGTCATCCTAGGAAGTATTCTTATGCCAGATAAAGTTTAATGCACAGGAGGAACTTGGGACAGTGGAAAAGGCAAGCAGGTGGCAAGCAACAGGAACCACTGAAAATGTTCATAAAAGTGCAGGAAGGATTTATATAATTTTACACATGGCATTTTACAACAAAAATCAAAGTCTGTCAACTTTTCCGTTCATACTATCATCTTTTAGTAACCCAATATGCTCTGATCTGAGGTGAGCATAACACCACTCATCTGGAACCCACTTGTCCTGTAAGTCACTGAACTGAGTCACTAGAGTTAATGGAATTTTTCTGAGTAGAGTTTCTCAAGGACCTCTACTGCCAGGCAAGGGAAGTACAAATGTATCACGGGTAGGTAATCACACAGACAGCAGGAAGGTGTGCACGCTTCTTAAAGCCCAGAGCAGACAGTGTATACTTGTTATAGGAAAATAAAAGCATTGCATTCTCACCTTATTGGCAGTGCATAACTGTATGGTGAAGACAAAAATGAAGGTGGTCACTGTCCTACGGGGTCAAGAATAAATTCACAGCTTGTATTGCTTGCCCATCTGGTTTGGCCCACGATGTGACTGTTGATCCAGGAGTTGAAGAGATGGAGACCAAAATAAGAAGAAACAAAAGCACAGTTAAGAGTCAGGCAATTTACAACATGCTAAGACATTCCAGTGAAGACTGAGAGAGGCTGCATTTGCTATTACTCAAGCACAAATAAACTATAGATTTAATCCTGCAGACAGAGCACATACAGTAGAGAGTAGAGCCCATTTATTCAAACTGAGTGCTCTTTTCCTAAATGTGATCTTAATGAGGTGAAGAATCATAAGCGAGTTGAGATGACTGCCTTCACTGCCAAGAGAACATATTTTATTTGAGAAGCAGCCGCATCCTGAAAACATACTGCTGCAACTGCTACTATTAGGTGAAAAATAATCACCTTTTGGACCGTGACTTTATCTTGTACACTATTTTGTCATTAATGGTGGCATGCTAGAGTCGATGCCTACTACTGCAAAGTCCCAAATAATATAAACAAAGCAAAACTCTACCAATGTGATTTTTTTTTAAATTTCTGTTATTTTGCTCAGTAAAATTATAAAGAACCAGCACTGAATTTCTGCTGACATCACGTATTAAACAAAATACATTTGGGTTTTTCACTTGGAATCTCACCAAATATTTTTATCACTCTTGGTACAATAAAAGGATTTAGTGGGACCATTTCTCCCTCACTGAGAAGCATTTCTGTTGTTTCAGTTATGAGCATACTTACTAGTTCCTATTTATGGAAGGATTTATATGCATATTTAACTCTAGATGGGTTCTTCAATCAATTCTTATTCAGCAAAACTCTTACTAGGACATGTACTAAAGTAACTTTGCAGACTGGGACCAATGAATGCATACAGATCTGCACATGTTGTACAACCACCTCAGACTACAGCCTTATGAGGAAAAAAACCCACGAAGAATTACATTCTCAATACATGCACTGAGATCAGAAAAGAATTATGGTCATCAATCTGGTTTTTGTCTTTTTGCAAAAGTCAGGAGTCTACAAAGTTTCTTACATTTTAAAATATTAGTCATGCATCACCTCAGTCAAACCAGAGTAAAAATCTTAAACTTTCTTATATAAAGAATGTGAACCACTGAATAAAACTCCAAAATACAGTGCCTTCATCCAAATACCTATTTATTTATTTATCACACTTGCATAAAAGTAAAATGAAAGGATGAGGTCAGGATTTTCACTTTGCAAAGCTTAGGTTATTGAAGTCATCAGAATATAGCATGTCAGTTCTTCGCAATGAAATATTTACCTGTACCAAGCCTGCCATACTTTGGTTTCTTGTGCTAATCATGTTTTTATCTGTTACCGTAGAGTTGGTTACAGCAGTCTCAGAAGATAACTACAACTAAATCTGTTATCTGCACTCCCTGTATTGTACACACCATACCCGTACGGTTCTCCAAAACAGGCAGATCATTCACAGCCTGCATGCTTATAGCTGAGGCTGTCACACAGCCTGACTTCTCTCAAGCAGCATCAGAGTGAGCTGCCTCACATGCTGGAGTAGGTTTGCAGCCAACCAGTGCTTTCAGACCACCTATGCAATTCTGACACGCATTTCCTTTACAGCCTGTCATACTTCTTTATTGCATTTCTCCTTCAATTAGTACACCAAAACAAAAGAAGTGCATTGTATGAACAATGACGATGATAATCCTGACTGCCACTTACTAAGATGTGCTGCTAAGCTTCAGCAAGGGGAAAATTAGGGCTTGATTTTGTTTTACTAGCTATGTTACTAAAACAATTGTTTTTAAATTCTAACGTTGAAATCCTTAGTTGATTTTCAGGTGACTGCATCCAAGTGTCTATTTTCTTAATTAATGGGAAACTAGGCCACTGGATCTATTATATAAAAAATGTTGTTAAGTGAAATTCCAGGCCTCTTGTAAATGTCTTTTAAAACAAGACTATTTTTCTCAACTTTTCTAAATAAATTCAAGCAGGCCAGAAAGGCAAAGAAGAAAAGTTGCACTGTTTATTTTCAAAAAGTCTTTTAACTATGTATATGCGGCCTTTTTGAAAGCAATTACTTTCTAACACTCTTAGTCACACAGGTAATTTGTCTTACAATAAAATATGTATAAGCAGCATGCGGCACACAAAGGCTCACACTACAGGAGTCATCCTGCCCGCGACTATTCCACTTTCTCCAGCCAGTCCTCCTAACAAGCTCTTCTATTTCAAGCCACCTCCTCAGTATGGAAGCCCAAACAGAAGCGGACACACCGAGCAGAGGATATTCTCTCCTAACCAGAAGGGCAAGTTAGCTGAGGCACTGAAAAGCTGCACTTTGGGTGCAGAAAACTGCCCGCAAACGCCCTTTCCCCTTGTCCCTCTGAGAAGAAACACCTCTGTTCAGCAAGCAGGCTGCGACCTGCAAACTCATCACACCAAACCCAAGACCACCAGCTGCCTGTTACCACAAAGCTGAACCACCAACAGGCATTTTTCATTACCTCCTCCTTCAGCTCCAATGTTTTAGCACCAGAGAGATTAAAATATCTATTTTAGAGCTATTTCTAGATTGCTTTATGCTCCAGCCTGGTACTTACAAATGCTCAGGAGCTGTGGGTGCTGATGATTTCTCATCACTGAGACACAAAATCCTCCAGGCCAAGTTCAATACTAGTGTAAGTCCACACAAGATTAGTGACTGGAAAGGGTGTTACCCACTTCTACAGACACTTAATGCAGCTTCTTAATCAGGCAAAAATCCTATTTAAGCCCACAGTGCTTTTTGCCATGAAAAGTAATATAGAGAAAATAACAGTGATACGCACCAGATCACTTTCTGAGCTTGGTTACTCTACTACATGCCTGGATTAAGTCCAATAAACGGAGTTATTCTAGATATACACCCATGTAAGTGGCTCACAATCCCGTCCCCTGGAGTCGCTCCAGATTTATGACATTAGAACACAGTGCCAAATTTGGTGCTTTTAAAAAATTATACCTACGTTTGTGGAAAAGTGACTTAAAAGAGTGATGTTTAAACACTGAGAATGAAGACAAATATACATTGCTTGATGAAACATGTTTTTAAGAGCAGCATGCAGTTCGAAGGTAATTCTTTGCATATTCTTTCAAGGTATTATAAACTGCGGCAAAAAGTCTCCTGCTCTGTGGCTATAATATTTTGATGAGCACAAACACAAAAAAATTAAAATGAAAGAAATACTACTACTGGAAATGAAGTGTTTGCTGAGGAGAAAAATTGTTTTTAGTAGCATATACTTAGGATTTTATCAAGAGAAACTGCAGTCAGCTTTAACCTAGAACACAGAACCTTGCTAAGAACTATGACAAGGCTTAGCAAACCTAGAGTGACAACAGTGATATCAAGTATCACTGATTTTCATTTTACCAGGCAGAGGGTGTAAAGTACAGTACACGAGTGAAGAATAACAAACCTGTGGCCTAAAATGTGAATGCTGGAATGGGAACTGTTCCAAACAACATGACAGCCACCAAACAGTTAATCCAGACAAACAGGAGGGAAAAAAAAAAAAAAAAAAAAAAGGAAAACTCTGAAGAAACTTTTATGCAAGCTTTTATAAGCCAAAAGCATTTTTACGAAGTACCCCACCTTCGTTAATTTGCTAGTAATACATGCAAGTGGAGCTGACGATTTGGCTAACCTGCTAAGCGTGCCATGTACGGTCCCATCTGCCTGACACTACCGCAGGCAAAGAACACTCTTCCCAAGAAGTTCAGCCATTAGGAACCCACCACTGGCATCCTTCAATTTTCAGCAAGCCCGAAGCGGTGCCCACGGCACACACAGAGCTGGCGGTAGCCCTCCGGGTCGCCTGCCAGCCACACACACACACCTGGCTGGACGGTGAATACGGTGAATCCCGTCTGTTACCATGGCAGCCTGATCTAATTACATGACTGATCAGGGCTGGAGTAAGCACACTGAAAGCCTGCACCGCTGACATGTCGCTACATGATGAGAGAGACAGACAGACAGACAGCCGAACACGAAGGAAAACCTATCGACCTCTGCCTTATGTAAAAAGTGAGATTACAGCCACCCTTTCAAAATAACTGCTGTCTGTAAAATATCGGGCCGGTTTTATGAACAAATTAGGTGCAATAACGTACAATTACTACTATTATCTCACATCACAAAAATAACTACAGCATAATATTTTCACTGGCCATTCTCAATTTCCCTCTCCCCCATTCATAACCCTTGCTCCTTATGATAAAATTGCACCGTCTCCATCACCCAGAACAGAAATAGATTAACACGAAGCCGGGATTTTCCTTTAGGGGAAGGCTTCATTCGAAACTGAAATTAAAAGTCCTTGACTTCTCGGTGTGTCAGCACAGTAACTCACTATTCCTGACCATATCCGACGCGTAAAGTAACCATTACTGCATGAAATACATAACCATGAGTGTTAAAGGTTAAAGTGTAATCTGTGTTACAAAATATGAATTTCTTTACCATATGAAAGGGAAAAGGTCTCCAGCAAAGGTCATCTACCTGCACACCCCTGCCAATCTGTACACAGAAATCATTTGTAAAGAGGAAGGTTTTACATACACGGATTTCTTTGTCTGGGCATAACAGGAATGCTTAAAATTTTTCCCCAATTCTATCTGAAGTTTGGGCTCACGGGGGAGAGATGCTGCTCGGAGGAGTCCCTATTACACAGCATACGGTAAACAAAATAAAAATAGCCTGTCGCTCTCGTTGTCTACACAGTGCATTATATAACGGGCTTCCGACTTGTTTTCTTTTCTATTATTACTCTTCAGTAATTCCTCCTCTTCAATAATATGTAAATCGCTCCCAATTCTGTCATTTTATTATTACAGCTATTACTATTACAGTAGGAGCTAATGCTTTTCCAGCACGCTTTAATTTAGACTTTAATATTCTCAGGAATCGCATTGACGGATTCAGCACCCACAACCGTACACGGGGTCATTTATTTGTTTTTCTGCCAGTAAATTAGGATGCCATAGGAATAAAAAAAGATAACATTGAAAAAAAATAATTTAAAAAAAAGCCGAACCACCACCAACCAACCCCAAACTCCCGCAACCGAACCACCCCCACCCGACCCAAGCAAACCCGGAGGTGGCGGGGCATCGGTGAGCGGCAGGAGGGCAGCGGCGAGCTGAGCCCCG